>NW_020954610.1:72955458-73057828 GCF_900497805.2 Vombatus ursinus | reverse complement strand
CTTATTTTATAAAAGAGGAAACTGAGTCAAGCAGGGTTAAGTGACTTGCCCACGGTCACACAGCTACTAAGAGTCTAAGGCCAGATGTGAACTCAAGAAGATGAAACTTTCTGACTTCAAGCTCTGAGCTCTATCCACTGTTAGAGTGGAGAAAGGAGAGACTTGAGGCACGGAGACCAATTAACACTATTGTGATAGTCCAGGTAGGAGGTGATTAAGATCTCAACTACAGCGGTGGCTGTTGGAGTAAAGAGAAGAGGACCATGTGAGAGGTGTGAAGGGGGAAGTGACAGGATTCAGAATCCATCTTTTTCTCCAAGAGTGGACCCCTACTTTGCCAAAGGGATGCTTGCCCTAATCAACAGCACATGCATACCTTACTCTAGACAGAATAGGACAATGAGCCATTTAATTTACCCTTAGAATTCTGAAGTCATTATTTTCTCAGAGCTCACTCCAAACTTTCTCCAAAACAAAACAAAGCAAACAAAAACCAAAAACCAGGTATCCAAGGGCTTAGCACAAAAGAAAGAAATAGAACAAAATTGCTTTGTACTTCTAGATCAGTTTTTGTGAAGAGGCAGCATGGCTTCTTTGTAGGTGATTATTGCTTGAAGTTGACTCAGCTAGGATGTGTGACTGGGAGAGGGATGGCATTATTATATGATGCTTAGTAAATAAATATCCTAATGGAGAAGTGTAAATGGAAAAGGGAGGGTCCCAATGAGTGCAAATACCGAGTCCCATGAAGTGGACACATTATTTGAATTTTCATTGAGTATTTCCATTGGGTTGCAACTAATTGCCTTGTTTTACATATAATTATAACTTTGATTAGTGTGAATTCAAATAGCACGACTACTTCACAGGATTCATTATTGGAACTAATCAGGACCTAGCTATTACAGAGACTGCAAGGACTTACTTGGCCACTGATTAGATGTGGGAGGTAAGGTTGAGGACAGATTGAAAGATGACTCAAAAGCTGGGTGATTTGTAAGGATGGTGCTTCTGTTCAGAGAAATGAGGAAGTCAGGAAGAATAGCTGCTTTGGAGAAGAAAACCTACATTGTTTTAAGTCCCATCAGAGCACAGAAAACAACTACGGCTCTAAATAATGACTAATTCTATAGCAGAAGGATATCAAATGTAGGACCCTTAGGAATCCTCTGGAAATGTGTCTAGATCAAAGGCAGAATTGACTGAATTTGCATCGCTTGCCATTCAAATGAAGCACAAAAACCAGGTTGTTTGCTCACGAGACTTGGTTCCTCAGTAACACTGCGTTAGCAGGTTACTGCTGGGTTAAGCCATTAACAGACAGAAATCCACTCAAAAGAGCCGGCAGAGAGGAATTTACAGGTTAGGCAGGCAGCCAGTAATAATCCTTCCACTCTGGTTTGGTTCCTTTTTTCATAATATAGGGGAAAATACCAATAGGTCCCATTGGAGGGCTCCAGAGATAACAACTGACTACTGAGACATAACTTGAATGAAACTTTGTATTGCTTTACAATGAAAAACAGTGAATTAGACATATTTAAACCGCAAGAAGACACTCCACTTAGTTACCTGGCTCCTTTCAACACTGAAAATCCAGATCCTTGGATTTACCCTAAGAGTTGGGCACTCCACCCAATAACAGGGGGTCCCCAGGGATAATTCCAGTCTCTGTTCTCAGAATGCTACTACATTTATCTTTCATTTCTGCCCCTTTCTGAATGGCAGATGCTCACTTTCCTAGTTTAGGGAGTATGGTCTGTATGGATTTGTCCAATCAGAATCTTGGTTTAAGCTTCTATACAATGGGAAACTCCAACTTCCTGTCTGATGTGCTACTCAGTAAAACCCCCAGTGGTTCCCTACTCCCTCTATGCAAGATCAAATATAAAATTTTCTGTTTGGTATTTAAATCCCTTCAAAATATGACCCCTTCTACCTTTCCAATTTTCTTATACTAACACAAATGCTAATTAAATTAGGGCCTTCCTCACTAGTGAACAAAATTTGAGGTTCTAAGACCTTAATAATAATTGTAAAAGAAAAAAAATGAATGTAGTTGGAGGTAGACTCATTTTTCAGTCATCCTGTCTCTCTCCCCACATTGTGATGCCAGGTGATATAGAAGATAGATCACCAGGCCTGGAGTCATGAAGACCTGAGTTCAAATCTAGTCTCACACACATACTAGCTGGGTGACCTTGGACAAGTCACCCAACCTCTATTTGCTTCAGTTTCTTCAACTGTAAAATGGGTATAATAATAGCACCTATCTCTCAGGGTTGTTGTAAGGATCAAACAAGATAGTATTTTTAAAGCTCTTAGAATGGTGCCTGACACATAGGTCAGACACAATATAAATGCTGGTTCTTCTCCTTCATTTAACCTGTAGATGTGTGTCCCAGACTTTGTCAGTTGCATGTTTGAAATCAGATTATTAATACTTCTTTGAGTTGTTATTTCAATCTGTTAGTCTCTCTTGTTTTAGAAGTTTAAATTTTTTTTAATTTGGAAAACTGATTGTCATTTTTCTAACTTTCTTTTATCCAAGGTATTCAAAGGGAATGATCTTTTTATATACTTCTAAAACAGCCAACTCTATCAACTGAACTAGCATATATAAATATAATCCACATAATCTTGATCTTTATTTTAATTGAGAAATTCAAGTGCCTTTAACTCTCAACCTTATCATTAACTTGACTTGTTAGCAAGGAGCAAAAGTCATTTTTGTTTCAGTTTATTTTCTCTGCTCACCTCTCACCTGTGCCTGGATTATTATAATGGCCTCCTAACTTCTAATCTCTTCTGCTTTCCATTATATCTTTCACATACTTGTGAGAGAAATGATTATTTCTCTTTTGTATTTAATAACTACTTAATGAATTAGGATCAAGGTTTTTTTCCATTTTCTACTTCTTTATCCAGAAATCTTGGGAAAACTTACCGAACCAGGCTGAGAGAATTGGTGAATTCCTATTCATTGTGTTTGGTCAGACAGGTCTGGGGTAGAAGTAGATTCCCTCTTTGATATGTGTATTGATAAGACTCTTTGACCAAGACTTGGGTGGTCCAAGTCTGTACCCCCAAGACCCTCATTAGAATGAGCCCATATCTCATTATATTATTCACTTTCTCACTAATTGTTAGCCAATCAGAGTTTATCACTACCCTCAGGAACACCTACTCTTCCAAGGGCATATAAACCATGAGCGCGTTGCCATGATTCGTCTTTGGTCCAAGAGACAGATGGCCAAATTCCCCTTCCTTTTATTAATAAAATACTAGCATTATTAAGAAAATGACTAATTACCCAGAAACTACATCTTTCAAACTTTTTAAATGTCACGCCAGTTAAAAGAATTTTCCTAGTGTCTATTACTTATAATGTCACTCTCCACTCAAAGAACTTCATTATGGCTCCCTATTGCTAATAGGAAAAAAATATAAATGTCTTAGCCTGGCATTTAAGGCACACTGCAATATGGTTTAATCTATCTTTATGTTGCATTACCTTCCTACATACGCTCTGTTTTCTAACTGGACTGAACTATATTACTGTATCTTGTTTTGTAGTCTCCTGACTCCACGCATTTATGTAGGTCACAGGTATTAAACATGTGGCCCACCACACATGACCCACAACACTCCTGAATGTGTCCTGAACCAGATTAAAATTTAATTGAGAAATATTTATCAAAATAAATAAAAATATAATAAAATATAGATAATGTTAATTTGTGGTTTTCTAAGTCAACATGTGCTCTTCAGGGATCCTTCAGTATTATTTAAATTTTTATTTGAGTTTGACACCAATAATGCAGGTCAATTCCTATGCCAGAAATGCAATCCTTCTTCAACATTGCCTGTTGGAATCTTTCTCATTTTAGGCTCATTTCAGGTACTGTCTCTTCCATAAAGTCTTATCTGTTGATGCTAGCTAAGAGTATTTCCCTCTTTCCTCCAATATTCTCAGGATACTTTGCTTGGATCCAGAGATACTTTGCCCCTTCCACATTCAACTTTATATTATCCTTATTGAATACGTGTTCTCTGTGCCCCGCCCCCAGCAGAGTGTGAATTCCTTGAGAGCAGAAACTGTGTTGATTTTCATTCATATAACACCTAGGATAGTGCCTGGCACATACTAGGAACTTAATAAGTTCTTGTTGGTTGGTTGGTTGATTGATTTGCTCTTCAGACACCAGAATTATCATCACTAGAGATATCCTTGTCATAAATGTCATTTTCAGAATCCTTTCTTTATCCTCCTCTTTTCCCCAAAATCCATAGATGTGGATTGAGTGGGTGTGACCCAGAATCCTTTTGAGAGAGGTTATCATTCAGTAAAATACAGACAAGCAAAGAGTTAGGAGGGAGACTGTCAGGAAATATATCAAGATGAGGGTGAGTTTGGAAACTCAAGAGAGCAGTTTCAGTAAAGTTGATATAAGAAAACACTAAGGCATCAAGTCCAGGAGGAAGACTTCTATTCTCCAAAGGTCTGGGGAGAGACAGTATGTGTGTTGTAGGGAGAGCACTGGATTTTCAGGAGGACAATGTCACAGATGAACTGACAATCTTAGTGCAGCACCTGGTACACAGCATGCGAGGCATCTACTAAATCCTTTTTGCCTTTCTTTGCCAATCCTGATCTGCAAAAGGATTTCCCACAATGGGAGTTCCAGAGATCTTTACATTGACAAAAGAACAGGTCCGAATGGGGGAAAAAGTCTAAGTAACTGTCATAAAAATTGTTGTCATCAGTAACCTGCCCAAATCTACATGCATAAAATTTAAAAGCATGACTACATATTTATTCACAATTTGTGTAAAGAGCACACAAATAAATGTAGCGCATCCATGTATGAAAACAGGATTATAATTTTAAGTCTCTGCATAATGAAAATTATATTTCTCATCATTTGGATTATGAGCAGATCAAAACACTTTTTTCTCCTTAATTTCAACCTCAGCCCTCTTCCCTTCATTGTTCACAGTTCTCAGGTAGTTACTAGAACTTTAAGATTCTTTTTCCCCCTTTCCTTAAAAAAATCATTTTGTTCCCATTGCTCAGGAGAGGTGAAACATAGTATGAAACCAGATCTTCTCTCCATTTACTTTTCAGTGACACGGCTGTGTATGAATATACCCAGATGTTTCACGTGTGTAAAAAGTTTCCTTTTAAATGTGTTAATTCAAAACACCAAGCTCTGTAAGCAGAGAAAGGAAAGCATGGGTTTCGGGCCAATTCATTTTAACTAAATGTATTTACTTATTTTTTGTGGGGAGGCAATCAGGGTTAAGTGACCTGCCTAGGGTCACACAGCTAGTAAGTGTCTGAGGCCTGATTAGAACTCAGGTCCTCGACTCTAGGGTTGGTGCTCTATCTATTGAGCCATCTAGATGCTCTCATTCTACCTAAATTTGAAGAGGGAGATTTATACACTGTTTCTTTAAATCCTATCTTTTCAAAGTAGGTATGGAATTCTCCTTTATTTTGTTTTCTCAATGATTCTACAGTCAACTATTACTGAGGGACTTGTATACAGAGGAACCAGGTCCCCACGATTTCCTCTCTGTTGTAGCTGATTGCCTCTTGGATATTTTACTGCTTATTAATACATTCAACAGAAAGCGGCCTGAGAAGAGAGAGACAGAGACAGAGACAGAGAGAAACAGAGACGCAGACAGAGAGAGACAGATGCTACTTTGCTATCTGCTAACAGTCCTGAGAGGAAATGTGGTTGTGCGAGTTTATAAACCATTATATCTTTGGGTACAACACCTGTGATATGCCATCATAAATTAATGTTAGCAAGTTAGGCAATAAACACTTATTGAATCCAGCTAGGTACACAGCATGTTATTAAGTACTTTGGGTTATACAAAAGAAGATTCCTGCTGGAGCTCACAGTCTAAAGCAAGAGTCTTTAATCTGGGGTCCATAGAAAGAATTCAGGGGTGGGATGTCAACTTATTTAAAATATTTTAATAACTGTATTTCAATATAATTTATTTCCTTTGTAATCTTATATATTTTACTTTACGCATTTAAAAATATTTTTCTTAGAAGTGGTCCATAGGCTATATAGCAAATTGCCAAAGTGCTCCATAATATGAAAAAGGTTAAGAATCCCTGACCTGAGGAAGGAGATAATTCCAAAACAAACTGAATCACTATAAGCACAAATTCAAGTGACATAAAGAATTGCATATGGCTGGCTCCTGCTACAGAAAGTCATATTAAAAGTGTGTCATCAGGCAAGTAAGAAGAATGAAGGAGAAACACAATTCCTACAGTGCTATGTGAAATGTGTTATATTTTGAGGGTGTCCTACTTTGTCAAAAACATCTCCCCTTGAATCTTGCCAGATGCATAAAATTTCGTGTGCGTGTGTGTAAGTGGGAGAAGGTAGGGTAAAGAGTGACAGCCAGGATTACTCCTAAATAACCACAGTTCTAGCGCAGAACTTCCCAGGAGTCTTTGTTACAATGCAAATAGATGTATTAAGGTATATTAAGCCATTATCAGTCAAGAACACTTATTCTTTGTAGGTCAATTTGTTAGTTGCTTATCACGGAGCCAAGTAGGACTGGCAAACTTCAATGGGAAAGTGGTATGAGGATGACCTGGAGTAGGGGTGGGGAACCTGTGGCCTCAAGGCCACATGTGGCTCTCTAGGTCCTCAAGTGCCACATGGCCTCAAAGTTTGGATTCAGTCAAAGGGCTGTACTTGAGAACCTAGAAAGAACCACATGTGGCTTTGAGGCCTCAGGTTCCACATTCTGGAGTATGGGATATGGCCTTCCTTGTTAAATCAAGTCTTGTAGGGGCAGTCAAGGAACAACATGAGGGCACTGGATTCTGAGGGATAGAGAAAGCAGAGTTGAAACAAAGGAGAGAAGTGGCTTTCCAAGTTTAACCTATTTTGCAATTTTGTTAAGGGCAAGTAATAAGCAACTGGAGAGACTGAAACCACTTCAGGAAAATGAGTTTTAAGGTGACATTTTATAACTTCATGGCTCAAAATGGTCTTTTAAAATTTGTATTTGCAAACTGTGGACCTAGCAGTAAAATTCAGTGGAACCCATGCAGATGGAATAAAATACATTCAGTTGTGATGTTTAAATTGTTGACTTCACACTTGAGAATCCTTTATGATCTCACTTGCATTGTACTTTGGAGTCTATTGTTCTGCCTGTTCAGATTTTCCTACCTTCTTTAATCTTGTACCTCTTTAAAGGCCATCCGTAGCAGCTCTGGGGCACTGAAAAGCTCAAACCTAGGCAATAAAATTGTATTAGTACAACCTGATTGGGCTAAACTAGAAGTGTGCTGGCAGAGATCAAAAGAATCACTGCTGTTCAATGAAAAGGAAATGTTCTTGGCACCCCAATTAACTTCAGTAGCACTTAAGGACAAACGACACTACTTTGTAGAGCATGAAGCCTTGCGTAAGCAGCAAAGTGAATGTTGGGTGTAATTGCCTCCCATTAAGAGCAAGTGGTAAGGTTGACTACAGAGTAGGTAGGCCTGTCAGAGCCTGGCCTGGCTCAGGGGAAGTGACTAATGCAAACCCCAACTTCAAGTCTCATCTGGGGCTTACCTACGAATCACTGTGTGAACACTGGGGACCACTGCTAATGCCTTCTGTGCTACATTCTCTCAGCCTTCTCTATGGCTGCCTCTAAATCCGTAAGACAGAAAAAATAGGAATGGGCTTTGTAAAAATGAACAGCTGACAAAAATAACTTTGACATCATTTTGCAAATTATGTGGTGGATCAAACGCTAGACTTAAGAAGTAGGAAGGAAGGCAGGCCTGGATTAAAATCTCATTTCTGCCACTTACTACTTTGACAAATTCATTTTTTAAATGAGCATAACTTTACATAGAATACTCTTCCCACAGGGTTGATGTGAGGCTTACAAGGGGTAAAAAACAACAATAAATTTCAGGAGTTATTATCCAGTAGAATGTGAAGGCATTATTTTATTTTTGTCTTTGTACTTCTGGGCCTGGGACAGTACCCAGCAAATAGCAAATGCCTAATGAATGCGAACTGAATTAAATTGAATACTTTAAAAGATTGGATATGTGAGTATCCACTGTGCTATCATTTTCAAATTGCCTGCTCTCTGGCCATGATCTTCATCTTTCCCCCACTAGAACCTCAGATTCTGCCCCTGGAACCATCCTGGGCTTTAGTCTCACGTTGACCAGAACCAGGTCTCGATGTCAGTTCTGTAACCATTTCCAAACCATATATCACTTTCCCCCACTTCTCGGTTCTTCTTTATGTATTCAAATGTAAGTTCCTTGAAGGAGGGCAGGAACTGTCTTAGATGTATATGTCCCCCCGCCCCGCCCCGTGCTTATGACAGTGCCTCGCTATATACAAGAACACAGTAAGTGCTTGTCAATGATCTATCTATCTAGTGTGAACCAAACATGCAATCTGAGGGAGTGTGGTGGAAAGTGAGAGGGTGAAGATGATGCTAAGTGGCCAGCCCTTGTCTCTTGATGATTATGGCTTTTGTTGGCTGAACATAAGATTTTAAATATTGTTCTACATAGTGATTGCTGCTGTATTCAAATTTCTTGTACCAAGCAATTAAAGATCTAACTACTAGCACGCCAAGAGGCAAGAGAAGCTAGACATTACATAAAGAGGAGAGCACAGAATCCAAGTGCTAGACCCCAAAATCCATCTAATACCACCCATACCTGAAGAAGAATCCTGTCTACAACATACTCAGTAAAGCAGTCTTTCAGCCTTGGCCTTCTTAGGCAGCTCATTCTACTTTTGGACAGCTCTAATAATTAGGGAAATTTTCCCTACTTTCCATTGAAATCTCCCTCTATGCAACTTTCATTCATTGCTCCTCATATTCTGCCCTTTGGGTTCATCCAGAACAAGGGGAATCTTTCTCTCACACGACAATCCTTTGTCTCAGTCGCATGCTTGAAAAACGTTCTAAGTCTCAGAATTCTTTGGGACAAGTATGCTTAGCTTTTTCAAATGATCATCCATGTTCATAAGCCTTTTCAGCACCTTCGCTGCCCTCTTTTGGACAGACTCCAATCCATTTGTCTCTATCTTTTCTAGAATGTGATGCCCAGAATTGAACATGACACTCTAGATGTGGTCTGACCAGAGCAGAGCGTAAGAGGAATGACCTTTGTTCTGAACACCGTCTTCCTTAACGCAGCCTAGAATAGTATTAGCTTTTTTGGCTACCATGACACCCTGTTGACTCATCTTGAGCTTATGGCCAAACCCTCACCTCCACCCCCACCGTGTGTTGTGTGTGTGTGTGTGTGTGTGTAACCAGCCACTATTTAGAGAGAGTGGAAACTCTAATTCACCACACCCTAGGGATGGTTCTGGCAAAGGACCATATGTTTAGGGCCTAAACGATATAACAGCATTCTCAAGGAAATCAAGGAACCAATCTAAAATGAAACTTAATACATTCTATTCTTCCTTGTTTGTTTTTTTTTTCCATGAATCTTAAGTTTGAGAAGGAAATTGAAATTAATTTATCTGAAGCTTTTAGTTATTTGTTCAGTATTTCTTGCAAAGCAACATGTACTGAACCAAGTCCAGGTAAGAAAATTAATATAATCTTTTTGATTCTGCTGTTTCTGAAGGCAGAAGTTCATCACAGGACTATAGGCTAGAGATTTACAGCTGAAAGGGGTTTCAGAAGTCATCAGTCCCAATATTTTATAAATAAATATACTGAGGCACAGTGAGGTTAAGTAACTTAAGGTTAAATAATTTGCTCAAGGTCACATGGGTAGTAAGTATAAGAGTTGTTTCTTTATCAGTCAGCTAGGTAATGCAGTGGATAGAATACTGGGCCTGAAGTCAGGAAGACCTGAGTTCAAATCTAGTCTCAGATGCTTACTAGCTATGTGGCACTGGGCAAGTCACTTAACCTCTGTTTGCCTCAGTGTCCTCACCTGTAAAATGGGGATAATAATAGCATGTACCTTCCAGGGTTGTTAAGAGAATCAGATGAGATAATTATTGTAAATTACAGTGACTGGCACATAGAAAGGACTATATAAACGTTAGCTATTATCATTATTATTACTTTATCTACCAGGTATCTAATAACATGCATCTACTTAGCGTTTACTAAATAATGTTATTTCTAATCCCTCATAGGTGTTCAACATAACTATACTACTAATAAATACTCATTGAACATTACCAAGGCATAATACTATGAAATGCAGAATTGGGCACAGAAATCAATCAATAAGCAAGAATATAAACATAGGGAAAGTTATGTATAAACCTAAAAGAAATGAAATTAGCATTACAAGACTTTAATAAATATCAAATTAAGTTTCTAATGAATGTAGATATTTCTACAGCTTTGGATAATTTGTGTCCCTCGTAAATGTATTTCTATGAAGTCTAAATCCTATTGCTTTTTATACCCCACATATTTTTCACCCCATGGAATCAATGGAAATCCCCACCTGGAAAGATATGGAGTCAGAGATCCATCAGGTATCAACTTTTAGTTCATTTCTTGGGAGTAGGAAATAACCCCATATACCCAGAAACCCCTGCCAAGTGTCTTGGCATCATGGGAATTTGTCTAGCCTTTTTTTTTTTTTTTGTGGAGGTTGTGTAACCTTACATGGTCGAACCTGCTCAGATTTTTAATCCATTGCTTCTGGAGATGTTTCCAAGAGAGTTGAAATATTGTATGTTGCCTTAGGGACTTCCCTAATTGAACCCAACTTCAGAAACAGTTCTAAAAGGTGAGCGAGTAGAGTGGCAAACAAAGTGACCCACTTCAGAACAGGCAGGCTATGTTTTTTACATTCTGAAACCTACAGGTGACTGTGGAAGGCTGATGTATGTGTTTTCTGAACTCCAGGAGGTGTTAATAACTGTGGCGGGGCCTACAGGTAAGATGAAACAGATTGTAAACCAGAGAAAAGGAGAAAGAGGCTGCTGACCTCATTAAAAGCAAGGCTACCACCCCATAGTAACCAAGGGTTACAATCTGTATCTGAGTCAGCAGGATTTCATTCTCTCTGGTAATAAATAAGAAAGACCTTTCACTTCCTGCAGTTTCAGGTTGACGGGCTGTTGTCATGGCAATCGGGAAAGGGAGCCAAGGAACAGTGACCTCCGAGAAAACAGGTTGCTAAAGTTATTATACGAATTCCAACAGGAACTGTTACTCTGCCAAAGGAAATGTAAAAAAATGAATTTGGAATGAGATGTGCCACTGGCCTGAATTATGATGATTTCAATTTACACCGCCACTGTAGAGCCGATTTCATCAACCCCGCACATCAAATCACAAACATTCTTTGGGATGAATGACAAGATGACACGGGTTAATGCCCATGGACAAACAGTAGAGAGAAACAAGGGATTGGATTACAGGCTAGATGGTCTCTGAGGCCCCTTCCAGCTCCAGATGTATGATCTATGAGTCTATGAATGAAAGACCATGTTTTTCACTCGCAGTCAGTAAATCACTCTGGTATATGTTTTACTTTATGAAAGAGTTGTAAAATGGAAAGAAAAAGTCTCCAAAATGCCTTACTCTTTGATGCCTTTTTCATGTATGCATGCAAGAAGCTGGATCACTACTGGACTCAAGCGGCATATGTGGACCCTAGGGTGACTATAGTTACTATTGGGCTACTAATATAACTAGGATGTGTAGAGAATTACAGATAGGATTTGTAGAACTAGAAACGTCCTTAGAGATCTTGTATCAGAATCCCCTTATACAGACAGAAAATAATCCAACCCCCTTACCCCCTTAAGAGCTGAAGTGTGCCTAACACCACTCACATAGTAAGTGTTAAGAGCCAGGATCTGAATCTCTCTTATGACTCTTCCCTAATTCCCCTCTCTTCCTTGTTCTCACCCTTCAAAGATGACTACTGTCTCCGATTTGATGAAGTCTATGTTTTACAAACTCTATGCAAGTATTGCACAATGTTATACCGGTGTCATATTCTATCAGTAAACATAAATGAGCTCCATGTGGGCAGGGGCAATATCACATACAAACTTCACATATCCCCTAGCTTATCACAGGTCACTGGATTATATTTACAAATACCTGTTATAACTCTATCTTACAGTAAAGGTAGTGGGAGGAAGAAATTATTACTAAGGAACTTCCTTCTCCTTTGCTAACCCCCTTCTCCCATTGGTGAGTTCCACCGAAAAAGGCTTTGCAGTTGGGAAATGGAATGCCATGTTTGAGGAACAGAAAGTAGGTCAGTACAGCTGGATCAAAGTGTATATAGCCAGAAGTACTGTGTGAGAAAGATTGGAAATGTTGGAACAGGCCAGACTGTGAAGAGCTTTAAATGCCAAACAGGATTTCATATTTGATCCTAGAAGTAACTAGAAGGCACTGGGGCTTAGTGAATTGAGGATGTCATGGACAACAGAGACCGGTGCTTTAGGAAAATCACTCTGGTAGCTGAATGGATGATGGATTGGAGTAAAGAGACTTGAGACTGGGAAAGCAACCAGAAAGCTACTATAATAGTTAAGTCATGAGGTGTTGAGTACCTGTAACAGGGTAGAGAAAAGGAGATGTATACAGGATCTACTTTGAAGGTAGAAACAACAAGTCTTGGTAACAGATTGGATATGTAAGGTGAACCCAGTGAAGAATTGAGAAAGACACCAAGATTAAAAGCCTGAGCAATTAGAATAGTGGTGCCCTCAACAAGAATAGGAAAGTTGACAGTTGGGGAGGAAACGGGAAGAAGGATAATGAGTTCTTTTTTTTAAACGTTGAGTTTGAGACATCTAATTTGAGATGTCCACAAGACAGTGAAAGGAATTTGAAGTTCAATAGAAAGATTAGGGCTAGATATATAGATTTGGAAACTGTGTGTAGATATGATAATTGAACCTATGGAAGCTGATGAAACAGCCAAGTGAAATAATACAGAAGGAGAAGAGAAGCAGATCTAGGATAGAGACTTAGGGGACAACTGAGGGTTAGTGGGTGAGACCTGGATAAAGATCCACCAAAGGAGATTAAGGAGGAGTAATCAGGCAGGAAGACAAACAGGAAATAATAATATCATGAAAACCTAGAGAGGAGAGAGTGCCTAGGAGAAGGGGGTGATCAACAGTCTCAAAGGCTGCAAAGAGGCCAAGAAGGATGAGGAGTGAGAATAGGCCACAAGATATGACAATGAAGACATTATTGGTAGCTTCGTGATTTCATTCAAATCATCAAGTTGAATGAAGGGGTCAGAGTATCCAAGGCTATGTGAACCATCTTAATTGCAAAACTAATGCAACTATTTGGATAATTCTAGAAAAATGAGATTAAAAAACAGCATAATTTAAATAACTGCTCTAATTTTCCACCTTAGAAGTGGGGACTTTTGGGGGCAACTAGGTGGCACAGTGGATAGAGCACTGGCCCTGGATTCAGGAAGACCTGAGTTCAAATCTGGTCTCAGACACATAACACTTACTAGCTGTGTGACCCTGGGAAAGTCACTTAACCCCATTGCCTAGCTAAAAAAAAAAAATTGTGGACTTTTACAGTGAGAACAACCCCTGCTTATCATCTAGCCCAACATTTTCATTTTATACATGAGGAAACTGAAGTTCAGAGTGTTGGAGTGATACATCCAAGGTTGTTATTCAGTCATTTCAGTTTGTGTCTGACTCTTTGTGACTCCATTTGGGATTTTTTTTTGGGGGGGGGCAAAGATACTAGAGTGGTTTGCCATTTTCTTCCCCAGCTAATTCTACAGATAAGGAAACTGAGGGAGACAGGGTTGAGAGACTTGCCCAGGGTCACACCACTAATAAGTATGTGAGGCCACATTTGAACTCAAGATGAGTCTTCCTGACTCCAGGTGTGGCACTCTGTGCCACCAAGTTGCCCATAGTTAATAATAGTGTTTGGACTGGAACCAATATTTCCTACTTCCCAGTCTAGTTCTTCTAGTGTCTATACCTAGGGCATAATGTTATTTCCATTGCTTCCTCATTGTAAAATTACTTCATATCTATAGATGCATATCCCCCAGAAATGTATATATGATATTTTTCTTTTTAAAAAATAAGTTTAAATGACATTTTTGCTATTAAAATAGTTCTTTCCTAACATACTTCCATCACTGAATCCTCTTTGTAACCAAGAAAAATAGTTAAGCAACACCTAGTGATATAGTGGTGAGCATATGCAACACTGCAAACCTGTAGTCCCCCACCTCTCTCTTGAGAGGAAGGGGGTATGTTTCATCATCTGATCTACTGGACCAATTAATCTGACACGAACTGTCTTTTAGCATTAGTTTGTTTCACATCATTGTAGTAATTGTGTATGTTGTTCCAGTGGTTTTGTTTTCTCCTCTTTTCATATCCAATGAAGTTTTTGGATTTCATTGGATCCAATGAAGCTATGTCATCTATAAAATTAATTTAATTATTTCCTAATTAACTTTAAATTGAAGTGAATCTCAAAATAAGGAAAGAATTAAAGTTTAGTTATTCTTACTCATAGTTATTTAAGTAAAAGGCACTGTCAGGAATTTGAGTAAAACTCCTAAATCAAGAGGCCAAAAAAGACATATGGATATGATATACTACAGTGATTCCCATTTAGAAGTTTTGTGGACCCTTGCAGGGGGTGGAGTGGGATGGGGGAGAACCTGTGTCCATGCTACAGGTGGTCTTCTAGGTCTTTGGGTGTGGCCTTTTGACTGAGTCCAAGTTTTACAGAATAAATCACTTTAAAGGGATTTGAAGTTTGGATTCATTCAAAGGGCCAAACCTGAGGATCTAGAGGGCCACACGTGGCCTCGAGGCTGCAGGTTCCCCACCCCTGCTTAGAAGTTCATGACAATGGTCCAAGGGATTTGGTCTAAACATTCTTTAAGGGCACTGTAAGCAATAAATAAGTGTAAGGAATACTATGAATAGTATTTTAAATTATCCTGGGGTTCATGACACATTTTATTTTTGTTGTTATTGCTGATAGGGAGTCTCAGAACAAAATAAGTTGGGAACCAATGATGTAGTGGGAAAAGAGTTGACTATGGAGTTGGAAAACGTGAGTTCAAATCTTGGCTTTGCCACTCATTCCCTCTGTGACTTTTAGTGTGTTACTTTACTCCTCAAACCTCAGCTTCTTCCTCTGTAAAATAAGAAGTTTGGATTAGATGAACTTTAAGGTACTTTCTAACTCTGACCCTCAAATATTATTACATTATATATGCATTATATGACAGTGCTAAGAGCTCTTGGGCATGATACTTAAACTCTTGAGAGAAATGATTCTGGTATTAATTGCCAATTATTAAAACTGGGGAAACCCCAGCTTTTTTCTCTCTTATTTTTTCTCTCCTATTCTGTCCTATTTGCTTGTCCAGTCTCTCAAGGACAGGGCCCATGGAAGACAGAATTAACTTTCTCCTCATTCTGGTTACTGCTACTCCACCCAACTAACTCAGGCTTGGGTGGGGGATACAGATTCATTGTCTAGATTGCTCTAGGCTGGGACTGGTCTGAGTATAGGGATAGTATGTCTGGCCAAGAGTAAAATGATGTCACTCTCAGCCTCTCATGGGATTGAGCTCATTTCTCTTTGTAAAGTCCACCTCTCATTAATTGTTAGCCAATCAGAGTTGATTACCGCCTTCAGGAACAAACCTCTTCCAAGGGCGTATAAGCTGTGAGCTTGCCACCTTGACTGTCTTTGGCATTTAAGAGTGCCACATACCTCCTTTTATTCTGGAATTACTAATAAAATGACGAATTACCCAGAAGTTATGTCTCTCAAACTTTTTAAAACATCACTCTCTTTTGGCTTCTTTTGATCTGTAAAATGAGAGGGTTGGACTAGATGACCTCTAAGATCTTTTCCAGCTCTGATTAATTATCCTACGATCCTAAGTATGTCCTAAGATCACACTTTGTAATTACTATGGGAGGTAGAGAAGTATTATTTATTCACTTATCCAATCAAATGATAGCTAGGTATAATCTATTGTGTTGTTCAGTTTTTCAATCTTTTCTGACTCTTTGTAACCAAATTAAGGGTTTTCTTGGCAAGTTACTAGAGTAGTTTGCCATTACCTTCTCTAGCTCATTTGATAGATGAGGAAACTGAAGCAGATCCGGTTAAGTGACTTGCCCAGGGCCACATAACTAGTAAGTGTCTGAGGCCAGATTTGAACTCAGGAAGATGAGTCTTCCTGGTGTAATCTATACAGTGATCTAAAGAAAATAGTTTGGGTCAGATATGAAACTAACACCTTCAAAGTAAAATATCACTAATCTCTTCTTTAGTACTACAGAGTCCCAGACTTTTGTTTTACCTGAATTTAGAATTCCCTTACTACCTAGTGTTGTGGTTGTTAGATCAATTAAGTTGTGCCTGACTCTTCATGAATCCAGTTGAGGTTTTCTTGGCAAATATATAGGAGTGGTTTGCCATTTCCTTCTTTAGCTCATTTTACAGATGAGGAAACTGAGGCAAACAGGGTTAAGTGACTTGCCCAGGGTCACACAGCTAGTAAGAATCTGAAGCCACATTTGAACTCAGCTCCTCCTGACTCTAGGTTTGGCATTCTGTCCACTGCCCTGTACTATCTATTACGTTTCCAAAATACAGATAATTATTCTCATTGCTTCCTGCTAACACATGAACCAACTTTGTTTCTAGAATGATAAGGATGCAGATGAAGAGTTTATTTTTGAAAGAAGGAAAATTAGTTTTCCATAGAGTATTCTGACAATAAATGAAACTAAGATGTGAATCAGGCAAACTTTGATCTGCTGCTTTTAAAAAAATGTATTAAAATTTTTTTAAAAAATCATTCTCAATTGGCTAGCATAATTTCGGTGAAATTAGGCATTTCATTGGCACAGTGAACTCCCAAGGGAGGAAACTCCCTCCACCAAAGCAGGCCAGCACCATCTCTGAAACTTTCAATCTTCAGAAAGTTGCCTGGAGTATGGAGAAGTGAAGGGGCTTGCTGAAGGTCCCATAGCCAGTAAGTGTCAAAGGTGGGACTGAACTCCCTTACTTGACCTTACTTCATTCTCCTCACTCTGTCAAGCTACCCTACTTGGGATAATATGGTTTGCAAAGCTTTTTACAAATATTACGTCATTTGATCTTCACAACAACCCTGGGATGTAGGTGCTATTAATATCCTCCATTTACAGATGAGGAAATAGAGGCAGATACGATTAAATGACTTGCCCTGGATCACATAGCTAATAAATTTTAGGAATTGGATTTGAATTCAGGTCTTCCTGACTCCAGGTCCACTGCTTTATTCAATGTCCCACCTAGCTGTGTGATTTTTTAAAAAAATCAATGAGTAAAACTGCTTTTTAAAAGGCAGAGGGTATCTGAAAGATTAATTTACTACCTAATCGTGTACATTTTTTGGGAATTATTACTGAAGTCATTGTTGTCTGATAATAGAAAGAGCCAAATTACTGGATAATATATCCCTTCAAAAGCAATATAAATCAATTCATTTAAAAAAAGCGTGTGGTATTTACCACTATGAAATTAACTCTACTGATTTAGAGTAGCTGTAATATTCTCCTAATTTGAGATGACACAGATAAAACTTCAAAACTTATTCTCACACTATGTAATACCATAATACTGAACTGCACATATATATCTGTGTGTCTATATGTCTACACATTTATAAATATACATACATACATATATGTATACATGTGTACAAACACACACACACACACACACACACACACACACACACACACCCCTACATCCTTGCAAGCCCATACTTGCATTTGAGGGTGAAGTCTAAATGTAATAGTATTCAAAATAAAATCATTATTCTAAAAGCAAATTTTTTCCCCTATAGATACTAATTCAGGGATTAAATCCAGAACTGAGAAACAAAGTATATAGGATGAAAAGTGGTGATGGCACTATCCCAATTATGATAAGGAAGGAATCCCACATGTGGCAGCAAGGCTTGAGAAATCTTAATCCATATTACATTAGTACAAGTATTAATCTTGGTACATTAAAGATGAGCACTTTGGAGGATTGTTTTCTTTTAAGTGGGATGGATGACAAAATTATTTTCTTCAAGACCTATCATGAATAGAAGAAAGTGTCATCCAGTGGCGGAGTGGGGAATAAACACTGAAGACCTGGTTTTGATCACTCACTCCAGCTTTTTAAAAGCTGTGTGACTGTGTGACTTTGGTCAAGTCTCATAACTGTTCCAAGCCTCAATTTCCTCATTCATAAAATGGAAATAACAATACTTTTACCACCTACTTCCAGGGTTTGTGTTAAGAAAGCACTTTATGAAGTGTAAAGAACTGTATAAATGTGAATGAGAGGTTATTCCAGTTCATAGTGATCTGTCTCCATCTTCTGAATTCAGAGTAATTACCTTGTTTGTACCATTCATTTGGCAATTGTTGTTATTTACATTTTTCATTGGATCATGCTGGGGGTAACTTGGTACCAGACACATAGTAGGTACTTTATAACTAATAGCCAACATATTGATTGTCTTTCTAATACTACCATCAAGATTCTTGGGAATTGAGTCCATGTCTCAGATGTTTTTGTTTCTCCCACAGAATCACAGAATGTCAGACTTGGAAATGATCTCAGACGCCATTTGGTATGACCCACACCTGAACAAAAAAACCCTCCTATGACATTTTAACAAGTGGTCATCCAGCCTTGACTTAAAAGACTTCCAGTGTGAGGGAACCCACAACCTTCAGAGAGAGCTGATTTGATTTCAGAAAAGTCTTAATTGTCAAGAAGTTATTCCTTTCATCAAGTCAAAATTTGTTTTTGTAACCTCTATCTACTGCTCCTAGTTCTGGTTTGAGGAAAAGTAGATTAAGTCTAATCCCTGTTCAACAGATAGACCTTCAAATGGAAAAAGCTACCACATCTTCTATTGTCCAGGCTAACCATCATTAGTTCTTTCCAGTTTCTGATCCACATGAACTTAAGAACCATCACCATCCTGACTGCCCTTCTCTGGACTGTCTCCAGCTGACCAAGTTCTCTCCTAAAATGTGGTGCACAGAGATGAATACAATGCTTCAGATACAGTCTGACCAAGGCTGATTATAGTGAGATAATCACCTTGTCCTGAACTTTTAATGCAGCTTCAGACTGCATTGGCTTTCTTGGCTGCCATCCTCCTACTGGTATTTTTAGTCTACTAAAACCCCTAGATCATTCATTGTCAGATGAACTTCTGTCAAGTCAAATCTACCACAGTGTAGATACTCAAAGAAATAAAAGTTGGTTGTTTGGTGATTATGGAATGCTGTGGACTGATGTTGGTGATCAGTCAATGAACACATGTTTTTTAAATACCTATCATGCACTGTGAGATTGGCTATGGATTGCTTCATGTTTATGGGCTTCAGTTTTTTTTTTTTTAATATGTAAAATGAGGGAGTTGAACAGATAAATTTCCAAGTTCTTTTCTAACACTAAAGTTCTAATACACTCGAAACAATCAGCATATAATACAAAACAGTCTATAATCAAGTACAAAATTGCCTGATGCAGACTTTAAATATGGTAATTTACAGAGCAGAGGGCTGGAATGATCAGGGAGGTACAAATGTATCCAACATGGCATAGAGGAAAGAGCACTAGACTTAGGTTTGGTCCCAGCTCTGCTATTTATAACTGCATGACTTTGGGCAAGAGTCTATACATTTCTGAGTTTCCTCATAAACAAGATGAAAGGGTAGATGGTCTCTATGGTCTGTTCAAACTCTAATGTTCTGTGTTCTATGAGTTATGACTTGAGTTGGATATAATTTGTATCAGTAGAGAGGATTCATTCAAGAAATATTTTTTTCACTCAACACACATTCATTCATTAAACAAACATTTGCCAATCACTGTACTGAACATATTTAACATACTGTGTTGGGGACTTAATAAATGGGTAGGGGGAGTAAAATGAGCATGGAGGCAGGAATGAGCAAGGTATGTATGGGGAACAGTGACAGTAGTATGTATCAGGAAGTAGTGGAAAAAAGTAAGTGGACCCAGATTATGCCTTATGACCTTGGAAAGAGCAGTTTATACTTGACTTGGTAGGAAAAAGGAAGCCAGTGAAAGTTAATGAGCAAGGAAAAGGCATTATGAAAGAAGCATTTGAATAAGATTATGCTGAAAAGAAATGGATAACAATAATTCACGTTGATTTATCTGTTTGGGATTACAAAAAGCTTTCATAATAATTACATCATAGGGTAGTTATCATGCAAATATTATCCCCACTTTGCTGATGGTCACAAAGTCAGGAAATGTTAGGGCCAAGCTTAGAACCCAGGTACCCTGAGTCCAAATGTAGTGTTCTACTTCATCACATTCCTGCACTGATCTGCACTAAGGAAGTGCTTAGTCCAAGACTGTAATTAGCAAAACTGAATTAAAAGTTGTTCCTGAACTTATTCTGCTATGTAACCATAATAACAGTTCAATAATATTTAATTATTCTTTGGGAGACTGATAGAATGCGGTTCTAGGACTATATCAAATTAAAGCTCTGAGGAATTCATCTTTCTTAACAATTGTTTGTTTAAAAAGAATGTAGACTGGGTTATCTGAAGAGTTTTGTTGAAACTCTTTTTAATTTGCAGTGTCCAATTACAGGTTTGATAGCATACCAAAGACACACCTGTTACTAAACTATTCCATTAGATAGCGCATTGGTAAGAAACAGATGAGAGAGGGGTACCATAACTGTGGAAGAAGACCTCAACACCTGTGGTATGAGGACTTATAGTGGCACAAGAAACACTAAATACACATTAAAACAACTTTCACAAGACCAGGGATTTCTGGGAATCTAACACAATAGATAGAAGCTACTAGCTTTCAGACATTTCTAAGCAAAATTGTAAGGAGGTGAAGACAGTGCTTCTTCTGACTTTCCTTTTCCTTAAACTCTTTGGGCCACTTGTTCTTTATTTGTAAAATGAAGGAGGTCAGACTAAAGGTCTTTTTCAGCATTGACATTTTATGTCAATGACAATTATGACAATTTAATGATTCTGTCATCCATTTTCTTCCTGTTCCCCATGTTGCTGCCATCTAGCTCGGATATTCTGTGCCTCCAGCCTTTCTCTCCCCATCCCCTTAACAAATTTGCTTTTAGATCCTTCATTTCACTCTAAAATCAAATTAACTGTCAGTAGCTGAAAATGTTGATCCTTACAGGAACATTTGCATTTTAATAGGGACTAAAGTCTTAAATTAATAAGGACTTTATCATCAGCCAGAGGAAAAGTGTTTGGGGAAGATGGAGTTGCCATGATATTGAAATGAAAATCTACTAGGCTTTATGGTTACTTCCAAAGATCAGTCCTACTTGCAGCAATCAGGAATAGAGTAGATTTTTCTTTAAAAAAAAAAAAAAAAAAAGCTCTGAACTCAGTATTTCACTATCTCATGAGAGATAATTACAACAGCCACACAAAAAAGGACAGTCTTTGCCCTGGGATATTATTATCACTGTCATCAATTTTATCAATATCATTAGTTAATCATTGTAATAGGTAGCATTGATGCACAGTGGGAGAAGGAATCATTTCCATAAGTCATTTTTTCCCTCACATATACACAATAATAATGACTGGCATTCTTGAATATTGTACTTCAAGGTTTATGAAACACTTCTTATAAACTGTCTCATTTGAGCCCCACAACAACCCCAGGAGGTAGGTATTATGGGTGTTATTATTATAGAAGAATATGTCTATAGATGAACTACAGGTTTCCACAGCGCTAAGATTTGAGAAAACCTTATTGGAGGGAATTCTCTTGGGACAGTATCTTCCAGAAACCTTCATGAGGGCTCTACTATACGATGAGGTCACTTTGTGCAAATTTTGCTTAGATAAGCACAATCCACATGCATACAGTTTTAAAGCGGATGAGTACTTTCATAGGATATGACAAGATAGGGGGAGGGCACTGAGAAAACCAAGGGACATGAGTGTATCTGGGGAAGAGGGCATAGATGCAAAGAAATGGTTTTGTTGTTTAGTTGTTTTTTAGTTGTGTCTGACTCTTGGTGACCCCTTTTGGGGTTTTCTTGGGAAAGATACTAGGTGGTTTGCCATTTCCTTCTCTAGCTCATTTTACAGATGAGGAAACTGAGGCAAACAGGGTTAAGTGATTTGCACAGGGTCACCCAGCTAGTGTCTGAAGTCGGATTTGAACTCAATGCAGAACATGCTGAGTATGTGAAGGCAAGGAGTGGAGAAGCAGAAACTGGTGATGGAGGGAAATGTGGCAATGGGCTTCTTTTCTTGTTCCCAGGAGAAACTGATCATGATCCTATGACTGTGGCTACACCAATAGAAACAATACTCTCTGTTTGCTGTGTCCAGAGGCCAGTACTCCTAAGGGTCCTGAGGGGGTAATTAAGCAAGGAGGTAAATATATAAAGTCCTGCTATGCTAATCTAATGTTATTTGGAGAATGAATTGATATTTGTTGGAAAGACTGAGGAGTTGAATAGAAATTGATTAACCCTCCTGGGGGATGTTTGGTGGAGGCAACCATTTGGGAATGGGTATCATAACTATTTAATATTTTATTCAATTCCTTGTGATTGCCATACCATTCTGTTTTAATTAAATGTCTTTACTTTGAATTCATGAGTCCTGGGGCACCTAGGTGGCATAGTGGATAGAGCACCAGCCCTGGAATCAGGAAGACCTGAGTTCAAATCTGGCCTCAGACACATAACACTCATTAGCTGTGTGACTGTAGGCAAGTCACTTAACCCCAATTGCCTCACAAAAAAAAAAAAAAAGAATTCATGAGTCATATGGCCTGGTATAGAGATACACTTGTGGGGTCTCAGAACTGTGAACTTAAATACAGTAGATAACTACTCATAAAAATACTATAAACTTAAGAGGTAAGTGAGGGTGCATCAGAGTTTTGGGCTACACTTTTATGCCCATTCTAAAGGTGAAGAAACTGAAGTTCAGAGTCTTAAGGACTTGTTCATGGTGACACAGCTGATAAGTCCTAGACATGGGGTTTAAATGAGTCAAGGTCTCTCCCGACTGTAGGTACAGGCCCTTTTCTACTACACTGTGAAGCCATCAAAGTCACCAGCAACATTTTTGAACACAATTAATGGGCACAAGGGCAAACATCTCATAATTGATAGCAAATTTAGTGTTACAGTCATGTGCTTCCATGTATGTCTAACATACACCTGTAATTGAGAACCACTTGGTTCAGGTATGACCAAAGGAATATGCTACAACTCACTTCTTAAACAGATTAGATGAACTCATTACTTGGGTTTTATGAAAATGCATGTTAAAATTTAGTTATGTGCAGAATTCAAACCAGCTGGTGCTGGCACATAATGCTCTATATTTCATGCACATTTCAATTGGTTTAAATCTTCTTGAAACTAGTCTACTTCAAATCTGGAACCCTGAAAAAAGCTGAATCCTGAAGAATGCAAACAAAAGTGTACTGAACTCTATAATTTTTTTTTTGCTTCAATATACATTCATATGTTTGGGGAATAACATGGAAATCAGTCCAGTTAAAGTTCTAGAAACTCTCATTTGCAGATCTTAAGGTACAATGATTGAAGACATAATTTTTTGTGATCCCTCAGGAAAGTCAGTGCAAAGTAATGGAAAGAGTGCAGAAACTGGAGTGAGGAGACACTTGTGTTTGAATCCTGCCTCTTTACTGCCACTGTCATTGTGGATAAGTCACTTTACTTCTCTGGGTCTCAATTTCTTCATTTGTAAAATGGGAACAATAAATTCTATAGTGCACAACTCCCAGAGTTGTTATGAGGACCAAAATGAAGCAATATAAATTTGAAAATACTATTTAAGTGGCAGTCATTATTATTATTTTATCATCTTACTATCCCTAGGCTAAGCCAGACATGACTATTTGGCTTTATGTTCTCGTGTTCTCTGGAATTTTCTTCTTTATCCAGTATAAATTATCCCTTCCTGTGAAGCACAAATATGTGTGTGTGTGTGTATTATTATTGTTGTTCGGTTGTATCTGAATCTTCATGATCCTATGGACCACAGCACTCCAGGACCTTCAGACCCAAGAGGCTCATCTTCTAGTGTCATACCTTTTAGCTTTCTATTTTTTTAATACTATCCAAAAGGTATTCTTTTTTGGGGGGGGGCAAAGATAAAGAACGGTTGGCTGTTTCCGTCTCCAATTTTTATGCAGGTAGGGGTTGTGACTTGCTCAGGATCACACAGCTAGTCAATATCTATGGTCAGATTTGAACTCTGCTCTTTCTGATTCCAAGAACATAGTGTGTGTGTGTGTGTGTGTGTATGTATAATATGTATTATTATATTACATATAATATACACACACATATATGGGGGGGTCTTTTGTGGTTTTGATGTGGTTTTCTTTTAAGTTATCCTCCACAACCTACACTTTATCAGTGTTAACAATTGACTAGCAAGTACCAAACAACTTAACACACAACATCCTAAGACAAGATGCTGACCTTGAGAGACCTACAGCTTTACTGGTGTGGCTGCTACTTCCATGGATGCATGGCAGAGTTCCTGGGAGAGCAAGTTCGGTTAGAGCAAGAGAATATAGCTTGTGTTCAGATCTGTACTTCCATATTCATTGAGGCAATAGATGGAGTAGTGAGGCTGCCAGGGGGCATAATGCATAGAGTGTGAAGCCTGAAGTCAGGTAGAGTTGAATTCAAATCTCCCCTCAGACTTTTGCCAGCTGTGTGACTTTGGCAACTCCCTTAACCTCAGTTTCAGTGTCCTCTTCTGTAAAATGACAGGCTTAGACTCAACAGCCTCTTAGGTCTCTCCCAGTTCTAAATCTATGATCCTACTACAAACTTTAATTTAAATAACATCTATTTAAATACTTTTTAATTTAAATAATACCTACTCTGTGAGGTTTCAAAACAACTCGCCCTCTTGATAGCAGTTCAAAAAAGTGATTCTAAACAGTGTATCTAGGGCTTGAAACTATTTGGATATTCATACAGTGCCTTCCCAGAAATGTTTCCTTGGCATACCTCCAGTCTGCCCATAAAATATTAAATGTTTCAACTTCCAGAGATGAATGGTAGCAGGATATAATACTTTATAGGAATTGTAATTGTTCTGCTAAACCAGCCTCAATGCCACTTCCTTCACAGGACTCTCATCCCCACAGCCAATCAGTCAACCTTCATAATATCTCTCCACTCACATGGCTACCACCCTTGCTTAGGCTTTCATCACCTCTCATCTGGACTACCACCAAAGCCTCTTTAGTCTGTCACCCTGCTCTCCTTTCTCTCCTTTCCCATCAATCTTTCACGCCACTGCCAAAGTGGTATTCCTCAAACAAAGGTCTGACCATGTTATCACCCTACTCAAAAACGTACAGTAGTTTCCTCTTGCCACACTTCTCTGTTTGGCATTTAAAGCTCTTCACGGTCTAACTCCAATTTACCCTTCCTGGTTTATTGTATACTAATCCCCTTAGTGTATTCCACATTACAGTCAACTTGGCCTTCCTGCTGTTCCCTGTACATGGCATTGTTTTCTGCCTTGGAACCAATGTTCCCCATACCTGGAGAGCTCTCTGTCTTCAGTTTTGTCCCTTCACAGTTTCTGGGTCCCCTTAAGGCTCAATTCAAATGTGACTTCCTAAGTGAACTATTTTCTAATACCATGACTTTGAGTGTTTTCTCACCCCAAAATTCTTCACATTGGCTTTGTGGGTTTTTACTTCTTTGTATATATGATGTCTCCCCTGGGAGAAATTGCTCTCAAGGAGGGCAGGGATTGTTTGTTTATGTCTTCCTGTTGTGTCTAACACAACATTATTATAATAAATATTGTTATTATTATAATAAATCATTAATCATTATTAATAAATCATTATTGAGTTCAGACAAATTGAAATGAAGAATAATCACACAGCATAATATCACGGAAAGAATCTTGTCCTTTAATCAGGAGATGTGGTGTTCAGTCTGAGTTTTGTCCCTAAGAGTTGTGTGACCTATGGCAAGGCACTTACTGCGTCTGAACCTCATTTTCTCATCTGTAAAATGAGGTTGATTAGAGCAGATGACTTCAAAGGTTCTTTCCAATTCCAGACCTATGATCCTACAATTCCATCCCCAAAATGATATAATTAACAAATTTCCCAGTTCTCAAAAATCTAGAACATCCTGAGACTTTTATGTTTTGTATAGACAGTAGATTATCTTATGTTATATGTGGTTGTTCCATTAATAATTGGAAAACAGCAGGAGGCAGACACACTGTGGGAAACACTAAAAGAAACCTCTTGTTTGTTTATTTATTTAGGTAAATCTAATCTTGCATCCATCTCTAGGCTACATGTTTTCTCAGGTTGTCCCATGCCTGGAACATCTCTGCCTCCTTCCTAGCTTCTCTGGCTTCCTTTAAGTCTTATTTTCTTTGAAAAAACCTTTCCTAGTTTTCCTCCATCTTAATGCTTTCCTTCTAGGACCACACCCAATTTATCCTGCAGATATCTTGCTTGTACATAGTTGTCGCCATGGAGTCTCCCCCATTGGACTGTGAGCTCCTTGAGAACAGAGACTGTTGTAGTTATAGTTTTGGCCTTTCTTTGCACCCCCAGAACTTGGTACAGTTTCTGCCACACAGTAGTAATAAATGCTAGCTGTTTAACTGGTTATATATAAGTTAGTATCCTTTCATAGGATGCTTTAAACTAATTGTAAATATAAGAAACAAAAAGAAAAGAATGGGAAAAGAAAAGCAGCACATTTGCTGCTTAGTTTTTAAAGGTTAGAATATTCTGCTAGTTCAAATGTGCAATGACCTCTTTTACATTCATTATCAATATAAACATTAGTGATTGTTCTGAATAAGATCATCAACACTTATTGAACTGTACAGAACACAGAGTCAGACAATGTCCTCATCAGCTGGGTTTATAATATAAACAGACAGACAAGTGAGAAACAAAGCACACTGGAGGAGGATAAGCAATTCAGTTTGCTCAGGGAAAAGACAGGTAAGAAACACTGCCTGAAAAATCTGTAAATGATCAAGTAGTCTAGATTGTCACTGTCTATAGGGAACCTATATAAATATGCCATTAATATAGCCTACCTATAAAAATTAAGATTGGCTTTATTTTTGCATTTCTTGTAATGTATTGCTGCAGTTGCAAACAATAATAACAACAACAACAACCCCATTTTCTTCAATTCAATTCAATAAATAATCATAAAATGCTATGGAAGAGATGCTGTGGTAGGTGCTAGGGATACAATATCACAAACAAGATTGTCCTCATTCCCAAGTTATTTACATTTCTTTGGGGATGGTGGTGCAAGACAATATATATAGAAGTAAGAATAAAGTAAACACAAAATGATAAAAAAATCATTGAGCAGGGAGTAGGGGGAGAGAGAGAAAGAGAGAGAGAAGATAATGGAGAGAATCAGAAGAAACTTGTGCACAAAGTGGAACCTGAGTGGTTCTTTGAAGGAAACTAGGGAGTCTATGGGTGGGGGGAGAGTAGAGAGAGACTGAATTCCAGACGTGGGGGTTCACTTGAGCAAAGGTACAGAGAGGCACGAGATAGAATACCATGGTGTATAGAAATACATTTAAAGGATACACTTGTGTATTGTTGGAATTATTTCACCAAACAAAAATTGAAAAAATGTAAAAGCAAAGGTGAATTTTTTTTTAATCTAATGAACATGGCTGCCAACCTACAACTCCATGATAGTTTGGGAGAAAAAAGTAGTTAAGGACTGTCAAACATAGTATAGTTGAGGAAATGGACATACACAGGTTATGTTGAAAGATATGGAAACAAGCAAAAGAGGTGCTCACCTTCCAACTATGACATATTACCTTTTTTCTTTTTTTTTAAACTTTTCTCTTCTCTTCCTTTTTCTTCTCTTCTTATATGAAAAAGCTGTATTATATTATATACTATTCTATTATTACATACTATTCTACACTACATGTCATGATGTAATATGACACAATATATCACACTTGGGAGTGTACTGGTAACAGCTTGAATTTTAAGTGTGAGCATTTACATCCTGGGAAATAGCAAACACTACAAATTAGGGCTCAAGTTATTGTTTCATTAACTGTTTAGATTTAAAAGTGTCATGGGCACATTTTTTTTTCTTTCTTATAGAGCCAGTTGTTAAAACATTAATCAGCATTATTCTGTGAAGGTTATACTATATTGAGAGAGGCATAATGGGTAGAGATCTGTTCCTACGAAGTTAGGAAGATTTGAGTTTAAATCCTGTCTTCTGTCTTATTATAAGGCAATTGGTTTGCCTTATATTAAAGTTACATAGGCAAATCATTTAAACTTCCTGGTTATCAGTTTCTTCTTTTGTAAAAATAAGGTTGTACTTGATAACCTCCAAGATTCTTTCCAGCTGCCAGTATATGATCCCATACTACCCTATATCATGGAAGCATTTTCAATATGAAGGAGGCGAAGTGGAATAGTGGAAAGATCACAAGCCTGAGATTGAGATCTGAGTCATAGTTCTGACTTTGCTACTAACTAGTTGTATGACTTTTATCAAGCACTTAACTTCTGTTACCTTCAGTCTCCTCATTTAGAAATGGGGAGGGAGAGAGAGAAGGCTTCCTGGATCATCTCTAAGGCTCATTTCAGCTCTAAAATTCTGTAAGCTTGGGGGTGTGTGTGTGTGTGTGTGTGTGTGTGTGTGCGTGTATGTTTAATACTGCAGATATATCCTTTTCTGAAGCAACAGGTTCTCCTGAAGGTTTATGAAGGTTTAGGAATGTATGTTAATTTTTACATGAAATGCTTTGGTTGCAGCTCTAGTACCACCTAGTGGACATTTGGTTGGTTCAGTTCATCCATCATAAATGAGGAATATGGAAAGTTCATGAAACTACCCAAGATTGCTGTTGCTTATCACAAAATGGAAGGACTGGAAGGGACTTCCAATGCTCTTACAATCTATTCTCCCTGATTTCAGGAAGGGCTAGAAATACATCATCTTAGAAAGATGTGAATCAATCTTAGTTTTATGATAGGGTGACTGAGTATACAGTTTGCTAGGTTAGGATAAAAGAATTAGAAGCATAAGTGCTTAAAAAAACATAAAAACCCCACAAGATGTGTGTTTGTGTGTGTATGCACATGTATGTAAAACAGAAAGCAAATTCATGGAGACTGTACAAGCCATACTACTAAAGTTTTCTTTGTCTTAAAAAAAAAAGGTAGTCTTTCACATGCTAGCCAGCTGTGTGACCCTGAATAAATTGCTTGACATTCCAGTCCCTCATTTTCCTCATTTCAAAAATCAAATTAAATGATATCCAAGGTCCCTGTCTGCTTTAACACATCCTATGGTTCACACTGAGCTAAATTAGTTTCATAGCTTATATGTAACTCATAAGCCTATAAAAGGCATACAAGGAGAAGTGAATTGCCATTGGCAACCTATGAAAAGCCTTTAACAACAGGAAGAGAAGGACTGTATTTACAAAGAAGAAAAACAAACACTTTTCTCCCTTGTGTGGCAACCTGCAGGGGGCTGCTTCCTACCAAGAAATCACACACATTTGATTCGACAGCTGGTTGCCTCTGATTTTTTTTTTTGAGTTAGATCCAAAAGGGGAAAAAAAAATAAAACAATTGCACATGACATGACAGGACTCAGTTACCACATGGTCCCAGCAGTGGTGAGGAGGATTCTGTAGGGAGGTACAGCTGTATAGACATTCTGTGGGCACAGTTTTGATGCTACAGTCAGCCATCAAATGGCACATGTGAAACAGCTACAGTTGACTCTTTCGCCTCTGCCTCCCGGAAGCTCCTTGGGGGTAAAGAAATTAGCAACAGCCCTTTGCTCCTGTTTTGGTATGAGTGGTAGAGATAAGAGAGGACTTTGGCAGTTATTTCTTTATCTTCTGCCTATTGTATGTTACCTCAGTTTGTTCAGGGCATCCCCAAGATTGCCCCAGCATTGTGATAGGTGCAGAAGGGCTTACAACAAAAATCAAATGTCCTTGCCTTCCCAGAGCTCTTGACTAGACTAGTGCCAAAAATGAGAAGCAGCAGTGTTTTTCTTGTGGCCCCAACCTCTCCTTTATAATTCTTCTCACCCCACTCCTCTATAAATGCATACATGTCTCCATATTAAAATCTGTATAAAGGATCCAGGGTTAGAAGGGAACTTAAAGATCCCCCTTTGCCCCTTAAAGTCCAATTCCCTCATTTTCTAAGGGAAGAATGATAGACTTAACCCTTCTCAGCAATACAAGGATCTAAGACATCTCCAAAGGCCTCATGATGGAAAATGCTATCCACATCCAAAGAAAGAACTATGGAGTCTGAATACAGATCGAAGTATATTATTTGCTATTTTTTTTTCTTCTGTTGAATTTTGTTTCCCCTTTCTGGTGGTTCCTCCTATTGGTTCTAATTCTTACTTACAACATCACTAATGTGAAAATATGTTTAATAGGAATGTATATGTATAGCTTATATCAGATTTGGGGAGGGAGGGGGAGAAAAACTTAAATCTCAAATGCTTATGGAAGTGATTGCTGATAAACCAAAATAAATTAGTAATAAAAAAAAGAAAAAAAAAGAAACTAGGGCCCAAAGAGGTTAAGTAATTTGCAGAAGATCATACTGGTAGTAAGTAAGGCATCTGCGATTTGAAACTAGGTCCTTAACACTGATTGAAGGTCATTTTGCTGTAGAACTACTCATTGACCAGAAAGGATACATAATTGCTCTGCCTATGCTATGAGAGAGGTATGACAAACCTCTTCAATGGGTATTTGCTTTTAAATGGGGGAAAATCCTAAAGACAGAGGAATTAAGCTCTAATGGTAGAATTTTAGGTACATGGAGAAGTGGGGAAGGAGAGAAGCTTTCTTGGGGGAGGGGATAGCTTTCCACCTACCCCTAAAATCATACCCTATGGGTAATCCCCCAACTCCATTGACACATGACCTTGTAAATTCCTTGAAAGGGTCAATTTCATTTAGGTGATGACACAATAATAAAAATAACAACAATAGCAATACTACTTAACATTTATTTAAGAATTTTATATAGTACTATTTTTTTTTTTTACGGTTCAACTTGACAAGCATTGATAAAGCACCTACTCTGCACCAGGCACTGTACCAGTCTCTAGGTGACTAAGACAAAAAAATGAAAACAGCCTTTGCTCTCAAGAAGCTAACATTATACCAGATGATCTAATTTGATCTTTATAACATCACTGTGAAGCCAGTTTTATTGGCATTACTATTTTAGAGTTGATGAAACTAAACCTCAGAGAGGTTAGGTCACTGGCTGGCTCATGGTCACACACAATCAGTATTGAAAGTAGGTTTCAAATCCAGATCTCTCCTGATTTCTAGTCCAATGCACTTTGTACTATACCACAACACACCTGGACATTAATACAAGATGGAATATGGTTAAATGTCAAAGCATGTGGTACAGACCCTAAGGACACCAGGAGACTTGCCCATTGTTCTTTGAGAAAATCATGTGGAAATACCAATGCATTGGTATGATAAAGGATTCTTGAATACCTTGGTTCTGATGAGGATAGAACATAGGCCTTAAATTGGGATGTAGTTCTTAAGCTCTAGGATCATTTCACACATTCCCAACCTGGGGTACTAATACCACCAGAGAGTATGAGAAGCTTATCAAGGGATTATTGGTAAATAACTATATTAGCTTATTGAACTTAATTACTCTTTTAATTTCTTCTGTGTCTTTTCCTACTAAACTCTAAAATGTGTATTCCTTTCATATTAAATAAAGGTTATGGGGAGGTTTACTGAAAAGGAGCAGAAAGCCTGAAAATGGTTAGGAATCCCCAAAGTAGTATGTGACCCAATCCTGTATTAGTCTCTGATTTATCAGGATTGTTTTGCTGTACAAGCTAGGGTACATAAGGGGGAATCACTTTGACCCATAAAGCAATGTCGGTTTAGACAGAAGAATGACTCCCCTGGTGTCCACTCTCTCTGGCCCCCCTCCTGGGGGCCTCCTGCAGAGGGGTAAGTAAAGATTCACCTAATTATCTGGATTTTTGTGTAGTCAGAATGTGTCTAGTCCTAATCAGTAATGCTAAAGAAGGTTGCCTTGGACTTTTATTTTTGGTGGAGATATATAAGAAAAAGAAAAAAAAAAGACTGGGAATCCATCCTAAGTGCCATGTGTGAAGAAGAATCAAAATGATCATTTTTGAATTTTACTGAGAAGTAGGGGCAACTTTCTCAAAGGTAACATCATTAAACCTCTAGATTAAGAATAGGGCTCCAAGTTGGGTCTTCATTAAACTTGCTAAAAAGTACATTAGTTGTGTTAGTCAGTCAGTAAATATTCATCAAGTGCCTACTATATGGCAGGCACTGTGCTAAGAGATACAAGGGAAGGCAAAAGACAGTCCCTTCTCTTAGGAAGCTCACAGTCTATTGGCACATGTAAAACAATTTTGTATAAACAAGAAATATGCAGGATAAATGGAAAATAATCAAAAGAGGGAAGGTACTAGAATTAAGGGGGATCAGGAAAGGCTTTTTCTAGATGAGATTTTAGCAGGGACTTGAAGGGAGCCAGGGAAGCTAGGAGGCAGAGATGAGGAGGGAGAACATTCCAGGCATGGACAATAGCCAATGAAAATTCCTGGAGCTGGGAGATGGGAGTTTTTAGTTCAAGGAACAGCAAAGATGCCAGTGTTACTGGATTGTAGAGTAGTTAGAGAGATCTACGCAGACGGAGGAGGAGGCAGGTTATGAAGGGCCATACAGAGAATTTTATGTTTGATCCTGGAGATGGCAGGGAGCCACTGGAGTTTACTGAGTCCGCGATGATGTGGTCAGACCCCTGTTTTACAAAGATCACTTTGGCAGATGAGAAGAGGATGGAATGGACAGGAATAGGGATAGATTTATGGCAGAGTGACCAACCACAGGCTACTGCAATAGTCCAGTTATGAGGTGATGAGAGATTGCACCAGGATGGTGGCATTGTCAGAGGAGAGAAGGAGGCATATATGAGAAATGTTAAGGTAAAAATGACAGACATCGTCAACAAATTGTATATGGATGGTTATGTGAGAGTAATGAATTCATGATAGTACATGTTGCAAGCCAGGGTAATTAGGAGGATGGTGTTACACTCAACAATAACAGGGAAATTAGGAAGAGAGAAGAATTTTGGGGAGGAAACAACTGAGTTCAATTTTGGACTTGTTTTGTTTAAGATATCTACAGGACATCTAATTTGAGATATGTCTAGAATGCAGTTGGAGGTGTAAGACTGGATAGAGGTCAGCAGAGTGGTTAGGTCAGATCAATAGACCTATGTTTTCCCTTCTATAAGTGAATGGTTGGGCAAGAAAATCTCTAAGGTCTCTTCTATCCGAAATTTTTATTTCTATGACTTCTGCACAGGGCTTACAGTCAATTCACTGAAACTTCATGACACAAAATATTAAATGGTTGGAATTTCTTCACATTAACATGCTCTTCAAAGGCTAGGGTTTTTTTTTTAAATAGAAATAATTTCTCTAGATCCTTTAGCTGAATTTTCTCTACTCCTACTCCCCAAATGATCCATCCTTCAGAGCTGCAGTTACATATTTTACATTAACTGCATCAGTGGAGGAAGTTTCCATACTGAGAACTACCCACCCTGATGAAATCACAGGTCTGGACCAAAACAAACAAACAAACAAACAAACAAACAAACAAACAAACAAACAAACAAACAAACAAACACTGCTCCCTACTCCCAACTTCTTGTTCACCTCCATGGTTAGTGAAGTTAAGTTTTACATGGTTATATATATTTTCTTTGAGGCAGCATAGATCTATCATTTTAAAGACTCTGCTTTTCTCAGAAAAAGTCACCCCTTCTCTACAACCAAATTCTTAATTTGAAAAGGTTCTTGTAACAGCTCCAAATAACCCTTTTAAGTAATAATGTCAGCACTTTACTGCTGAACTGTTAGTGGGATCCTGGACCAGTATATTGGCCAACACACTGGTTGTGTTCATGAAGTACGTTACTGAGGAAACATCAGCTGATAATACTTTTATCATTTCTGAACCTGCCAGGGTTCAACTGACTAAAAACTAAAATGATAAGACTAAATGATAATAAACTAGCTCAATGTAATGATCAGTCTTAACTCCAGAGGTCTAACAGTACATACTTCTCTCTACCTAGAGAACTGCAAAATGAGACTTAATATAAGCCAGGAAGATCACTTTGACAGCTTTGTGAACGATGAACTGGAGTGGGGAGAGACTTGAGGCAGAGTGACCAACCAGCAGGCTACTGCAGTAGTCTAGTTATGAGGTGGTGAGGGATTGCACGAGGATGGTGGCATTGTTGGAGGAGAGAACGAGGCATATGTGAGAAATGTTAAAATATGGTCAATGTATTGGTTTATTTTGTGAAATTGAGCTTCTTTGTTCCAAAGGAGAATTCTCTATATTTTTTCCGGGGGGGGGGGGGGGGATTGGGAAAAAGCATCAAAAAAGTTACAAGATAATACAAAATAAAACTCGTATCCCTCGACAGCTTTCAGAGAGCCTAGCAAAAGAAACACTTTAAAAGGGTCTCTTGTAAGTGAATAGTAAGTAGCAGCCCATCATCATCATCATCATCATCATCACATCTTAATTTAATCTTAATCTAATTTTACTATAATTGTTTAAGGTTTCTAAGCAACTTTATGATCTAGCATACATACTATTATTCCCATTCTGCAGATAAGGACATTGAAACTCTGACTGTAAAGCTAGGAAGTATCCGAGGCTGGATTCACACCCAGTTCTCCTAAAGTCAAGCCTACCATTCTTTCCAACCATGCCATGCTGCCTTTCAAACATTCATCCTCATTTTCAATCCTGCCCCTTCATACAACGCCCACTCAAGAAGTAAGGCAGTTGACATCTAAGAACTCTTTCGAGTCCTGTGGAGCCACTTGCCCTGGAAGTTTTCCTAATGACAGGGCAAGGTGTAGTAGCTTCCCCAAGAAAAGAAAGAAAAATAGCCCTTACTTTTTCTCATAAAATAAAATGCACTCCGTCACTGCAACTAAGCAACAAAGGTAGGAAATAAGATTACTGTTGTTAATACGATAATGACTAATATAATCAAATAGTTGGACCCAATAATGTCCACAAAACAATAGAGAGGAAGAATCTGTCCTCTTTTAAAATGAATAGAAGAGAGCATAGAAAAGAATAATTTGCCCCTCTCCAGATGCCCTCTCTGCAAATTATTGTAGTGGAGGAGTCTAGATTGGAACTCACAGACTTTGCATTTCTTGTCTGTTCCTTGGTAACTGAGCATTATTATCTCAATTGAAATTCTCAAGCTCTCATGATGTTCACAAAAAAGTAACACATGGACAAAAATTCAATTAGCCCACTTGTTTTTTTTAGTTACTTGACAAGAATCAGAATCTTAATGGGAATTGTGTATCCATGTAAGGAAACTGGTCAGTGGACCAGTGAAATGGTCAGTGAAATGACTATATGGATGATTTCAAAAATTTCTGGCTAGTTTTAGAATTTATATTTAGCATTTGGACATTCAACATTAATAATTCTAGATAAGCATACAGGAACTATGCTTTCATGTTACAGATTGCATTTAAAGTTAACTTTAGCTTTTAAGAGGTATACTTCTTGGGGCAGCTCGGTAGTGTAGTAGATAGAGCACTGGCCCTGGAGTCAGGAGGACCTGAGTTCAAATCTGGCCTCAGACACTTGACACTAGCTGTGTGACCTTGGCCAAGTCACTTAACTCCATTGCCTAGCCAAAAAAAAAAGTATACTTCTTTTACTTAGAGGAGAACAGGCTGGGTAACACTGTATATTAGTTAAAAAGAAACTTCAGTTTTCATTCTTTGATTCTTCCAGTCTCTCAGATTCATAACCTCAGCTGTTTCCTTGATTGCTCATTAGTCTTTGACCTACATAGAAGTAGTAGACCTACATAGACCTATAGAGTCAGATCGTGCTGTTTCCACCTCTAGACTCTCTCTCCCATATGACCCCTTCTCTCTATTCACACAACTGCCATCTTCAGACCCTAATCACCTCTCACCTAGGTAACTGTACCAACCTCCTAATTGGTTTTCCTGCCTTAGGTCTTTCTTCACTCCAATTCATCCTCAACGTAACTGCCAAAGTGATTTTTCCCTAAGCACAGATCTGACCATGTCGCTCCCCTGCTCAATAAACTCTAGTGGCTCTCTATTGCCTCTAGGATAAAACATATATTCCTCTGTTAACTTTTAAAGCCCTTCACAACTGGGCCTCAATCTTTCCAACTTTCTTGGATATTAATTCCCCTCCCACATTCTACTATTGAGCCAAACCAGGCTAATGTCTCTTCCTCACAAATGGCACTCCATCTCTTGTACACTGGAATGCGTTTTCTTCTTACCTCTCCTCTCTCTCCCTTCAAGATCAGCTCAAGTACCACCTCCATCAAGCCTTTACTGATTACCCCATTAATATGTGTTGTATCCATATAGCTAAAGCCCTCCATTCCAAATTAACTTGTATTTACTCTCTATTTATTCTGAATATCCTTATATATGTACTTCTCTCCCATTAGAATTGAGAGCAGGGGTTGTTCATTCTTGTATTTATATCCCCAACAGCTAGCACAGTGCCTGACTCATAGTAGGTATTTAATGTTTGTTGACTAGATTGATCAACTGATTGGCTCATCCATCTATTCATTTAAAAGGCATCCGATGTGTTAATAAATGTTTATTGACTGACTGACTACAGCGAACTCTGGATTCATACATATCTCTATCTATTTTGTTTCGTTTCTTATTCTAGAACACAAAAACCATAATCTCAGAACAAAGGAGGGAATAGTGGATGAAAGACCCAGATGAAAAAGAAACCTTATCCTGAGTGTTTACAAACTAGATTTCCCTCTTCCCACTATTTTATCCCTGCAGGGGGTGATATGTGCTAGTGATCTTGGCAGTCCCTAGGGGTAGAAAGTACTTCTGTGGCTCCTCATTACCTCTAGAATGAAACAGAAACTCCTTGGTTTGGTATTTCATGCCTTTCACAACCTGGCCACAACTTACCTTTCCCACTTGGTTGTACATTATTCCCCTTCATTCACATTTCAAGCCAGCAAAACTGGCCTTATCCCTAAGACTAACATCCCCTGACTCCAAGTCTTTGCATTCTTTATCCCCACGCCTGTAACACATACTTTCTTACCTCTGTCTCTCGGAATTCCTAAATTCCTTCAAGGGCTACTTTTTTTTTAAATTTTTAAGAATTCTGAACTTAACCAATAAGCAAAATGATCATGAATGCTAAATATTACATGTAACTTGTTTTTCCTTTTAAGTAGATAATAAATTAAACATGTAACATCAAAGCTGTCCCGCATGTCTGTGTTTCCTTCTGGCTTTTTGTAAAATGTTTCATTTTTCCTGTGTACCCTCAATTACCTTTTTTTCTGTCTTTTCTCCTTCCTTCCTAGTTCCTCTCTTCTTCTCAACTCTGACTCCCCATCAAAATTGAAGAACTAAAACTGAACCCTTGTAAAAATATGCATAGTTAAGCAAAACAAAATCCAACATTGTTCATGTCCAGAAATGTCTACCTCATTTTGCACTTTAAATCTGTCACCTCTCTGTTAGGAGGTGGGTAGTTCACCTTATCATGGATCCCCTGGAATCGTAGTTGCTAGTATCAATGAACACAGTTCTTAAGTCTTTCTTCATAGTGTCACCATTACTGTAAAAATAGTTCTTTAAGTCCTGTTCTTTTCACTCTGTTTCAATTCATATAGGTCTTCTGAAATTTCACTGAAACTGTCCCGTTTATAATTTCTTATGGCACAGTAATATTCCATTACATTCATATATCACAATTTGTTCATCCGTATTCCCTTAGTTTCCAGTTCTTTGTTATAACAAAAAGAACTGTTGTTATATTCTTATACACGTGAATCCTTTCTCTCTTTGAGGTATATGCCTAGTTATGGCAGTGCTGGGTCAGTGTTTCATAGTGGTATGATGGAGGCTGACATTTGGTCTGTACCACTCTTTCCTTTGGCAGGGTACTGTAAGAGTGGTCCTCAACAGCATTCAACAGCCCCATCTGGTCACTGACTGGCAGAACTGCAATATTTGAACATGGAAGCTAGGAAGAACTTATAGTTCATATATCCTGATCTACTCAGATGTCCTTTCTATAACCTGCTTGGATAAGTAGACTGAGTTTTAACATTATTCTACAGTCTCTAGGAAAACAGCCTAGTCATCAATATGTGCAGAGGTGCAGGGTTCAGTTTATGCACTTTTTGTCCAACGAGGGAGTCTGGGTGAGATGTTGTGAGAAGGTACATCTTTACCAAGAGGACCAAGAATGGAAGTGAAATGAAGAGTAAGACAGTGTCTTATTCCAGGAAGAAGGAGATGTCCTAAGCCCGTAGTGGGAAGCCCAACCCAAGAAAAGAAGAGGACTATCTGCTATGGGTTTATACCACCCCTACAATGGTAAGGTATCTTTAGAAGAAGGGACAGATCCATGATGAAACCTAGCATTTAGAGGGGATGGCACTGGTTGCAATAAGTCTGCTGGTCACCTAAGTGGGTCTTTAGGCAATTTCCTCCATCACAGACTTTATATGGCTGGTGATTCAGAAAACATGATAATAGTGTCTGAGATCTTAGATAGGTTTCTTTGGGCCATGGAGTAGCGATGGAAGAGAAGGAGCACTCCTCATTGATTCTCCCCAGGAGGGATGAACAAGATGTTAAGTGAATTCAAATCTAGGGGAAGAAATCATGTCCGAGGGATCTGCCATTGATTGATCTGCCCGGTGGTCTGAAGGTGCTTTAGGTGTTTACAGTCAATATTTGGATGATTATGATGGTGGGGGGTGGGTGGAGGGTGGGGTTGCGCCATTCAATTAAGATGAAATCCTCAAATGTGGCTTTTACCACTCGTAGCTCTTTTCCCTAGATTTTATAGTTCTTGTAGGAAAAGTGTACATATGAAGCAGAAACATGGAACTGTGCAATATGACCTATGCAAGGGAGGCCCTCATAGTGATACTGATTGTGTCATTGATCAGAGGCTTAAAAATCAGAGCTAAAAGGGAACTTAAAGTCACTTAGTCTAAACTCCTCACTCTACAAGTAAGGAAACTGAGGCCCAGAGAAATTAAGTGACTCGTCCTAGAAATAACAAAATAACAAAATCCAAGATTTTGAACACAAGTCCAGTGACTTCAAATCTAGCCCTTTATACAATGAAGAGTCTGTGAATCTGGGTATCAATACAGAGGTAAAGGTGAATCAAGTGTTTAGATTATTAAATATCCCTTCTGCCTCTGGCATCTACTGTAAAGCGTTGGATTGCTTCAGCAGAAGAGTAAAAGGTACCTTCAGGGGTAGAAAACCTAAATATAAAGTGGTGGTAGTACCATAAACTGAAGTAGGCAGTTTGATACTCAACACCTCCTCAGCTCCCTCAGTTGCCTCCCCCCTCTGGAGGGTGGAGCAACAAAATCTTCCCAGTGATCTGCTTTATAGAGGGCTCAGAATTTTGCTGGAACTTTCCACCAGTGGCTCTGTTTGGTTTCCATTTCAGGGAACATCATGCCCTTATGCCAGGTACCCCAAGGAGTCCCCCTTCCCCATGCCTTTAAGCTTCCTTTTGTGTGTTCTTCCCCCAATAGACTGTAAGTTCCTTGAGGGCTCTTTTCTTATTTATATCCCTTGCACTTAGCACAGTGCCTGACCAATAGGTGCTTACTAAATGTTTACTGAATTGAATGGAATAGGCATTTTGCAGAGGGTGGGGAAGATATGCCCCACTGCAGTACTCAATGTTCTGTGAATAGAGATTCCTCTTTGGTCTATTACGTACCCTAGGAATTTCATCTCTTCCTTCTGAAAGGGGCATTTCTCTTAATTTGGCAAATGATGAGTGCTGGCTTAGGTGCAACGAGACAGTTCAGTCCAGTCGAACATGCTGGGCAGCATCCCAGGAGTACATGATAATATCATGAGATTAACTACTATCCCTCAGTCTAGCAGGTCTTAAAATGCCAACTTTGTGAATCACTGAAATACCGTAGCAGCATTGTACAAGTCCAATGACAAACACAGTCCCGTATTCATAAAAGCTGTACTAGGTCTGGAAAGCCACCTGATGACTAAGTCAGAAGTTTGAGTTCCACAAAGTAACAAATTATCCTCACAGCACAGCCAAATCCTTAAAGGCTTGTATAGCCTCTTCCCTGGGGTCCTTGGGATCCAGTCAGGGGTTCTCTCACTGACTACTTCAGGCAATATGTTTAATGAGTCCAACAGTATTGTTCAAAATCAATCTGGAGTGGAGGTTAGGGATGGGCTGGGAAGCCTGACTTGTGCCAATGATTACGGTAATCACTGAGGAGGTTGTAAGCCCCTCTTGAAGAAAGAGGGTGAGCTCGGAATTAGGACCCAAGACAGCATACCATGGATTCTTACTCTGGAGAAATGGATAAATTGCAGGAAGTCTGTGAACTCAAATAAGAAAAAAAATCTTTCTTTTCACTTATCTCTAACTAGAACCTAGCATTTCCTTTAATTATTTAAAAACATGATTCTGAGAAAGGGTCCATCAGCTTCATCAAAATTACAAAGGGGTCCATGACACAGCAAAAGTGAAGAACCACTGGCATCAATAAAGGTCAGGTCTAGCTGGGGAACCTGGGTTTCTCTAAAGAGCCAAAATGCAGTGGGTACAGTAAGTGTCAGTGATCTGTTTGTCTCAACCAGTCTTCCCAAAGGTTTGACATTTTATAGGGAGGGTGGGCAATAACTGCCCCTGGCTTGTGGGAGTGGTCATGGAGACTTGATATATTCCTGATTTGGCTGAGATGGGAGAGTGGTAGATGTGGAACCTTTTAGCTTTCTCCTCATCCTGCCTCTCCTGGATAAATGAACACCTGTCATTCCAACTTGCATTTCACTTAACAGGATGTTTTCCTTTCTTTTGGTCTGAAAGGTCCCAGAAAGAGACCTCTTTGGCAGGCCCTTCTCAGACTGGAAGGAATTGAACTATATTGTTCCTCTAGGCACTGAGCTACTTTTGGAATGTTTTTTATTATATATGATTTTATAAACATTTTGTACATGTGCCCAGGGAGCTTTTAGAGAGTTTCATGCATTTTAAAAATCTAATAAACAAAAATATGGCAAAAAGCCTATGAGTGTTTTTGTGTGTATGATATGGAAGTACCAAAAAAAAAATCAGCTACATAGGCTACAAATGACAATTCATTCATTACTGTTTAATTTAAAAAAAATTTTTTGAGGAGGTGGTGGTATTGAGGGGGACCTTTCCTTTCACATCACCCCAAAAAGGGAAATAAATAACTAAATTTGTTAGGAGCAAAGCTAAAAGGAGAGGAGATGAAAACATATATGTCATTAACCCTGGGTATTAGAAACTCAGTTTAATGAATGCATATTCAGAGTACCAGCCCTTCCTAATTCAATGTTGTCTCTTCCCTTTCAGTAAATTGATGGTCTGCATCCCATTGGGAAGCAATGTGTACGTTAAGCAGTAAATTTTGGTTTGCCATGGCCTTAATGAACGATTAGTTCTTGAATTTTCTTGAAAATGGGTGCAGTTTACATCCTAAAGTTAGACTGGCACCCATTGGGAAAGGAAAGCAGAAAATCAGCTGCTAATTGCAGTTCATATCACCATGCTGCAAATTAATCAGGAAGAGATGTGTTTTGTGTCAGATTTATTTTCAGAGGGAGCAAACTAAGCACTCAAGGTGAAAGCCAAGTAGTACCATATAGAACAAAGTTGAACAGAGACCTAAAGTCACACTCCTCTTGTAAGAGAGTTAGCCATATTTTCAAGTAGAGAGAGCATACTCATGTTAAGAGATCTCTGATTCTGAGCCTACCTCAGTCAATTCAAGAGCATTGACTTCTGTGGGTTAGTCACCAGCATCTCACACTGGGAATGAGAGATGTTTGTTAAAGGTGCCCACCATGAAAGTGAGCAGGTGATGGGGGAGGGTTTCTATACTCACTTTCAATCACATTGGACGAGTTTTATTTAAGGAGGGAGTGAAAGGAGAGTGAGGGAAGGGAAGAGGAAGGTAGAGAAGGAAGGGGAGGTGGGAGAAAGGAGGGATTAATAAGGAGAATAGGCAAAGATTATATTGATTTAAAATTTGATCTCATTTGATAGAATAACATTCATTCATTCAAGAAAAATTTATTTAGCACCTGCTATATCTTGGTAGTATGTGTGTCCGTGTCCACACATATACTGGAGAGTGCAAAAAGAGGGAAGGAGGGGGAGAGAAAGAGACAAAAGGAGAGAGGGAGAGAGAGAAAGAGATAATGCCTAATGCCTGAAGGATCAGCTTAAAGTTGGTCACAGAGCTCAGGATAGCTTATTATATTTAATACATCTATAGTTTCCATCTTAGGCTATCGGTCTGAGAAGCAAATGACCACCTGCATATCTACCATCATACATATATTACACAGATAAGTATATATGCACACATGTACATACATCACACAGATGTATGCATGTATACAATACATGTTTTATACACATATATGGCCACACATACATATATACACATATGTATACAGAGATGCCTGTGGCTATCTATTTATGTAAAAACTTGGGGATTATTTAGTTCAGCTCACTTTATAAAATTGAGAGAAGTGAAATAATTTGCCCCAAGTCATGTACTCTGTTAGAATTGTATTTATCAAAATAAAGAATTATGGTACTAACCTGACCTTGTGACTTCCATTTGCTCAATATCCTGATTCAGACTCTGTCCCCTCTTGTCCTAAGGCACAGAATGCCCTTCTTTGTCACCTGTGTCAGTTTAATCACTGACCTGTGTCAGCTCTGATCTGGGTAGACCAGACCATTGAAAAGTCTAGTAAACGTAAGATTCTACTACACCTATTTGTTGATTTGAGGGAGGGGGGACGCCTTGGACTCAGAAGAACAAAATATGAATTTAAGAACAATTCTCAAATAATGTATGACTGACAAGTACCATGTTTAAAATAACACAAGATTCAATGTTAGCTACAACTCGGCATATCTTAGCGCAGTTATTTGTTGAGTAATAACATATGCTCTCCTAAGGTGTTCACAAATGAAACAGAAGATGCCCTATGTAAGAGTCCACAGAGGAAGAAGATTCCTATTGATGGTAATCTCCAAATGTTATTATTTCAGATGATACTCATTATACAGCTAAAAAGGAACTTCAAGATCATCTAGTTCAGCAGTGCTCAAACTTTTTGGTCTCAAGATCCCTTTACATTCTTAAATTATTGAAGACTCAAGAGAGCTTTAGTTTACATAGATTATATCTACCAATATTTACCATATTAGAAATGAAAATCGATCATTTAAGAATATTAATTTACTTAAAAATAACACTAACAAACCTACAACATATTCACATGAATAACATTTTTATGGAAAATGATTATTTTGCAAAACAAAAAAAATCCAGTGACAAGAGTAGCAATGTTTTACATGTTTTTGCAAACCTCTTTAATGTGTGACTTAATGGAAGACAGCTGGATTTTCAATTCTGCTTCTGCATTCGATCTGTTGAGATATGCTCTTTTGGCTTAAGTATATGAAGAAAATCTGGCCTCATAAAGATATAGTTGGAAAAGGGAGAAGTATTTGAATAGGCAAATAACATCTTAGTATTATGACAAAAATAATTTTGACTTCAGGGACTCCCCCTTGAAAAGGTCTCAGGGACCCCCAGGAGTTCACAGACCATGCTTTGAGAACTGCTGATCTAATTTAACAGCCTGATTTTAGAGATGAGAAAGCAGAGGTAAAGTGATTTGCTCAAGGTCACACAGCTAATTAGTTTTACAGGTGGGATCAGAACTCAGGCTTCTTGATTTCTACATCCTACTGTTCTTCCTCTAGCTCTGAATGAATGAATATGCAAATGAATAGGTTAATGAATAAGCATTTATTAAGTGTTGGAGGATAGAAAGCACTAGGGATACAAAGATAGTCTCAGCACTTGAAGAATTTATATTCTAATAGGGGGATACAAAATATATAGAAGAATGATAGCCGTGTAAGGGCATTTTTGGTTTAGAATATTATGGTGACTGAATAGAGCCAGAGAAAACAAGATTGACATTCCCTTTCCACTTACAATGGCAGTATTGATTTTATTAAGGTTTCAGAATTCAAAGGCAGCTAGGTGGCACCATGGATAGAGTGCCTGACCTGCAGTCAGGAAGATCTGAGTTCAAATCCTGCCTCAGGTATTTACTAGCTGGTGTGACCCTGGGCAAGCCACTTAACCCTGTTTGCCTCAGTTTCCTCATCTATAAAATGAGCTGAAGAAGGAAATGGCAAACCACTCCAGCATCTTGGCTGAGAAAACCCCAAATGAAGTCACAAAGTGTCAGATAGGACTAAAATGACTGAACAACAACAATTAATTGGAAAGTGGGAAAAAAGTACGCACAAGGTACCAAGGTAGCTCCAGAGAAGATAGCTGGTGAGCAAAGTAAAACATGGAAGGAGGTGGCCTAGATATTATGGGCAATGTAGTCATGAGTAGGTATAATGGGCACCCCAAATGGGCATCCAGGAAATGAAATGGTTAAGTCCTCCAGGACTTCCTTTCCCTTCCTCACTTTTTTTGGTCTGGACCTGTGATTTTATTGATATAGCAAACTCACATGAGGGAAACTCCCTTTAAGACTGGCAACTTAAAGTCAAAGAGTGGCTTAGAGCAGTGAGAGATTAAGTGACTTGCTCACGATCATAAAGCTGGTATGTTTGAGAGGCAAGATTTTAACCCTGCTCTACCTGATTCTAAAGCTGGTCCTCTATCTATTACACCATGCTGTCTCTTATGGATGTTACACAGAATGTTGAAATGTTGACTGCCTGTGAATATTACACAAGACATTTTATTTGGAAATATCTGGAACAACTGACCCAATCTCCAGGACCTTTCTTTATGTACAAATATATAATTCTTTTAAACATTCCTTCAAAAATTTTTGTGTTTTAACTGAAACAATGGAGGGAATTTGCACACCAGGACTTTCCGAAACTGACTCAATAATATGTCTTCCCCTAAAAAAAAAATCAGCCAAACACTGGCTGTATCTACGACTTTAGTATTTACAGTCTAAGCGGCATAGGCTCCAACATTCTTTCTAACACTATCAATTAACCCGATGAGATGATTAGCTATTATTTTAGAAATAAAAATTACAGGGGGCCATCTCTAATTGTCCTAATCTATATCTTCCTACTGGACACACATGACTCTGGAGAAGAAAGTGAGGCTGGTGACTTTGCACAGCACTCCCTCACTTAAATCCAATTCATTTGCATCATCTTCCTGATGTCATGGTCCTCTCTAAGAATGAAGGACAAACAACAACAAAAATTACAGGAACACTTCTTTCACAGAAAAGCAACATAATCTAGTAGATGGAAAGCTGAATTCAGCATCGGAAAGACCTGGGTTAAAATCCTACAGTCACTCTGTGACCTTGTGTGACTTATTTAACTTCTCAGTGACTTAGACAACTGTCTAAGACTAAGCCTCAGAATAGTTGCCAGATTTGTAGGACAGAATTTCCCCATTGAGAGTTCCTTACACCAGTGAAACCACAGGTCAAGACCTCAAACGACTTCTTTCACCACTATTTTAAGATTTATTCTTTAATTTGAGCCCAGATATCAAGTGCCCAAAACCAAATAAGAGCTTGTCTCTTTTGACAAGTAGCTTCTATTATCTTGATCACTCATTCTAAACAATATGCTTATTTCTTTGGATTCCTGATTGTTAAGAGAGTTTACTGGAAATATAGGTTCATACACTCGTAGGATACAGAATGGTATCTTAGAGATCATTTATTTAGTCACCATGTTCCTTTAACTACCTCAGGCTGATGTTGGGGAAAAAAAAAACCTAAAACATTTCCTGTAATCTATGCCTTTACTATATATACCTATATACATGGTAGGCAAATTGTATCAAAAAGATTACCAGCTTCTTTGGAGAATAACTAAAGATAAAGTGTTAAATTTTGATGACATACATTAAAAAGCAAATCTTTCATTTAGAAAGGCATAATCTAATGGTCCTCAGGAAAGAATTCCAGCTGGTTAAATTTATGGTATTGAAAAAGGCCAGTCCAAGAATATTCCCTGGCTCAGGGCCCAGTGCATTGTCATTTGATTGTGCATTAGTTAAAATTTCATTTACTTTAAGCTTTTTCTTCCCAACATTCAGTTTTGGGTTTTGTTTTTTTTTTTGGAGACAAGTAACTAGCTGGCTGGCCTCCGTAAATCTGTCTACCTTACTTAAATGCACTCCTTCAGCTGCATTATTACGGCTAGTTAAAAATGGCTTCATTTTTACAGACATGTTGTGGATGAATAAGTGTTCAGTATAAGAAATACTGATAGTGTTCGATGCTGTGTAGTCTCTTCAATCAGCAGTTTTTACTTATTTTCATAGAGACTTGTACCTTCATCTTTAGCCTTCTGAGAAGTTGTTGGGTAAAGAGAAAAGATCCCAAGGAAGAGTAGTTTTTAAAACAAATGAATAAACAAAAGACTTGCAAGTTACATAAGCTCCCCAGCTGGAGAGGGATCCCTCAAGTGTGATTGCAGTAAAAGGGACATGGATTTGGAATCCAGGGAGGCTGGATCTGATTTCCACTCCCCTACTTACTACCATGTTGGGGGGAAAAAAATCATGTAATTTCTCTGGAATTCAATTTTCTTTTGGGCCAAAAGAGAGGACTGGACTAGGACAGAGTTTTAATCTCAGGTTCATAAATGTGTTAAAAAATTATTTTTTTATAATTTTACTTCAATATAATGGGTTTTCTTTGTAATCCTATATATTTTATGTTAAGCATTTCAAAACATTATTCTGAGAAGGGGTCCATGGGCTTCACAAGACTGCTAGAAGTGTTGAGGACACAAAAAAGGTTAAGAACTGCTGGCTAAGATGAACTCTAAGGCCTCTTTCAGCTCTAAATCTATAACACTGATTTCTTTATTCATTTATTTTCAAAATTCTCTGTTTAAGATTCTTTCTTTGTCCCCAGACTTAGTTATCCAACTCATTCATTCAAAACACATGTGATAATAATAACTAGTATTTATATAGTGCTTATTATAGTGCTTACTATGATGAACCATGCTAATTGCTTCACAAATATCAACACATTTGATCCTCACTACTGTGGGAGGTAGGTACTATTCTTATCCCCATTTTACAGATGAGGAAATTGAGGCAGACATAAGTTAAGTGACTTGCCCAGGTTCACAGAGATAATGAGTGTCTGAGACTGAATTTGAACTCAGGTCTTCCTGACTCCAGGCCCAGAGCTTTATCTACCACACCACCAAGCTGCCCAATTTAATTTTATTTAAATTAATAAATTTTAATTTTATTAGGAGCTGACTAAATGCTAGGCTCTGAGAGTCAGGTTGTGGAGGCCCTTAAATATCCAAGGAGTTTACATTTTATCTCAGAAGCAACAGGGAGCCATTGCAACTTTCTGAGCAGAATAGTAACATGATTAGACTTAAGCTTTAGGAACATCATTTTTGCACCTATGTGGAGTGGAGTTTGGAGAGGGGAGCCTGGAGACATCTCTGCCTCCTAGCTTCCCTGGTTTTTTTCAAGTCCCAGCTAAAATTGTACCTTCTATAGGAAACCTTTCCCTATCCCTCTTAATTCTGGTGCCTTCCCTCTGTTGATTATATCCAATTTATCCAGTATATAGCTTGTGTGTACCTAGTTGTTTGCATGTTATCTCCCTCATTAGTTTGTGAGCTGCTTTTCTTTTTTAACCTTTATTTATGTCCCCAGGCCTTAGTACAGTAGTAGGCACTAAATAAATGTTTACTGACTGACTTATTATTACAACATTGAAAATTATGAAATAAGCTCAGTTAAGCCCTTATTTGGTATTTAAGACTAAACATTATTCTTCCAAGTCCAAGAAATGGAATGTCATCAGCAATGGGGAGACTGTAGTTCTGTCTTTCACTACTTAGATTTAAGCTTGATACTGTAGTATTTATGATTTAATATTATTTCCTCTGGAAGTTCTAACTATATTATCCCATATCACACACACACACACACACACACACACACTCTCTCTCTCTCTCTCTCTCTCTCTCTCTCTCTCAATCTCTCTCTCTCTCACTCACCTTTTCACGTGGGATACCCCTGGCAACAAAGCCACTCATTTCATAGACAGATTCAATGTTTTGAAACCATGCCCTGAAAGGTTTGCATCTCATTTTTGAACATTAGACAAGGTGTCAACATATTGCTGGAGAAGGCAGATTGGAATACTGTCATCCTTTTCTTTTCACACAGTCACTATCCTAGTTCAACACCTTCTACTTGGATTACTACAACAGCCTCCTAATTGGTCTCCCAAATTCTTGTCTCTCATCTCCTACCCACTCTCCATATAGTTTTCTTTTAAAAAAAATTTTTTCCAATTACATATAAAAATATTTTTAATGTTCACTTCTAAATTTTGATCTCTAAATTCACTCCTTCCTTCTCACCCCTTCCCCCTCCCTAAGAAGCAAGCAATTTGATATAGGTTATACATGTGCAGTCATGTAAAACGTATTTTCATATTAATCATCTTGTGAAAGAAAACATAGATCAATTTTTCCCCATAAATATTCATACATTTCACTGAGATTTTAAGATTTATTGGTATATAATTGGGAAAAATAGCTCCTAATAATTGCTTTAATTTCCTCTTCACTGGTAGTGAATTCATCCTTTTCATTTTAATATTGGCAATTTGGTTTTCTTCTTTCTTTTTTTAATCAAATTATTTTATTGTGTTTTTTTTCATAAAACCAGCTCCTTGTTTTACTTACTAGTTCAATGGTTTTCTTACTTACAATTTTGTTAATTCTCTTTTGATTATCAGGATTTCCAATTTGGTGTTTAATTGGGGATTTTTAATTTGCTCTTTTTCTAGGTCTTCTTTTCTGGATTTTATTTTTTTATTTTTTAAATTTTAATTAATTTATTTTGATTTATCAACAATCACTTCCACATGCTTTTGAGTTTAAAATTTTTCTGCCCCTTCTTCCCCACCACCCTCCCCAAGACAGCGCACAATCTGATATAGGCTATACATATACATTCCTATTAAACATATTTTCACATTAGTGATATTGTAAGTAAGAATTAAAACCAATAGGAGGAACCACCAGAAAGAGAAAATAAAACTCAACTGGGGGCAGCTAGGTAGTGCAGTGAATAGAGCACCAGCCCTGAAGTCAGGAGGACCTGAGTTCAAATCCGGCCTCGGATCAAACACTTGACATGTACTAGCTGTGTGATCCTGGGCAAGTCACTTAACCCCAATTGCCTAAAACAAAACAAACAAACAAACAAAAAAAAACAAAAAAAAACCAAACTCAACAGAAGAGGAAAAAAATAGCAAATAGTATGCTTAGGTTTTTTTTTTTTTAGTTGCATGTCAATTGATCTGTTCTTTCTCTATTTTGTTGATGTAAGCATTTAGAGATATACATTTTCCCCTAAGTGGTGATTTGGCTACATCTCATAAATTTTGGTATGTTGTCTCATTGTTGTCATTCTCTTTAATGAAATTATTGATTTGTTCTTTGTTCTCATTCTTTAGGATTAGATTATTTAGTTTCCAATTAATTTTTAATTTATCTTTCTATGGCCCTTTATTGAATGTAATTTTCATCACCTTATGATCTGAAAAGAATGCATTTAATATTTCTGCTTTTCTGCACTGGGTTGTGAGGCTTTTAATGTCCTAATTCATGGTCTATTTTTGTGTAGGTGCCATGTACTGCTGAGGAAAAGGTGTATCCTTTTCTATTCCTATTTAATGTTCTCCAGGAGGAAGTCTATCCTATTAAACTTTTCTAAAACTCTATTCATCTCCTTAACTTCTTTCTTTTTAGTTTTTTTTTGTTAGATTTTTCTAGTTCTGAAAGGGGAAAGTTGAAGTTCCTCACTAGCATAGTTTAGCTGTCTATTTCTTCCTGTAACTTTTTCTTTAAGAATCTGGATGCTATACCATTATTTTTAATACTGATATTACTTCATTTTCTATGGTACCTTTAACAATATGTAGTTTCTTTGCTTATCTTTTTTAATTATTTCAATTTTTGCTTTTGTTTTGTCTGAAATCATGATTGTTACCCCTGCTTTTTGTTGTTTTTTCTTTTTTACTTCAGTTGAAGCCTAATAGATTCTGCTCCAGGCCCTTACTTTTACTCTGTGTGTGTGTCTCTGCTTCAGCTGTTCCTTGTAAACAACATATTGTAGGATTCTGTTTCTTAATCCACTCTGCTATCTGTTCCCATTTTATGGGTGAGTTCATCCCATTCACATTCACAGTTACAATTGCTAACTGTATTTCCCTCCATCCTATTTTTGCCCTGTTTATCCCTCTCTCTCTTTACCTTGTCCCTCCTCAAAAATGTTTTGCTTCTGACCACTGCCTCCCCCAATCTGACCTCCCTTCTATCAGCTTCTTCCCTTTCTATTATCCCTTTTACTTCTCTGTAGGGTAAGATAGATTTCTATACCCAACTGAATGTATACGTTATTTGTTCTTTGAGCCAATTCCAGTGACAATAAAGTTGAAGCACTCCCTTCCACCTCTCCCATTTTCTCCTCCACTGTAAAAACTCCTTCATGTGTCTTTTATGTGAGATAATTTACTCCATTCTATCTCTCCCTTTTCCGTTCTACCAGTGAATTCCTCTTTCTCACCCCTTAATTTTATTTTTTTAGATAATCATCTAATTATATTCAACTCCCACCCATGGCCCTCTGTCTATATATACTTCTTCTAACTTCCCCAATAATGAGAAAATTCTTTGGAGTTACAAGTATCATCTTCCCATATAGGAATGTAAACAGTTTAACTTTATTGAATCCCTTATGGTTTCTCTTTCCTGTTTATCTTTTTAAGCTTCTCTTGAGTGTTATATTTGTATGTCAAATTTTCTGTTCAGCTCTAGTCTTTTCATCAGGAATGTTTGAAAGTCCTCTATTTCATTAAATATCCATTTTTTCCCCATTGAAAGATTATACTCAGTTTTGCTGAGTAGGTCATTCTTTGTTACAATCCTAGCTCCTTTGCCCTCTGGAACATCATATTCCAAGTCCTCTGATCTTTTAATATAGAAGTTGCTAAATCTTGTGTTATCCTGACTGAGGCTCCATGATATTTGAATTGTTTTTTTCTGATTGCAAGCAGTATTTTCTCCTTGACCTGGGAGGTCTGGAATTTGACTATAATATTCTTGGGAGTTTTCATTTTGGGATCTCTTTCAGGAGGTGATCAGTGGATTCTTTCAATTTCTATTTTGTCCTCTGGTTTTAGGATATCAGGGCAGTTTTCCTCGACAATTTCTTAAAATATGATGCCTAGGCTCTTTGCTTTGATCATAGTTATCAGGTAGTCCAATATTCTTAAATTCTTTCTCCTGGATCAATCTTCCAGGTCAGTTGTTTTTCCAATGAGACATTTCACATTTTCTCATCTTTTGATTCTGTTTTACTGTTTTTTGAAGCTTCATGGAATCATTAGCTTCCACTTTTTTAATTTTTAAGGGTTTATTTTCTTCAGTAAGTTTCTGGATCTCTCTCTCTCTCTCTCTTTTTTCATTTGGCCAATTATGCTTTTTAAGGAATTATTTTCCTCAGTGAACTATTACACTTCCTTCACCATTTGGTCAACTTTATTTCTTAAGGAGTTGTTTTCTTCAGCAATTTTTTGTACATCTTTTCCCCATTTTTTTGTGCTTTCTTTACTAAGCTGTTAACTCTTTTTTCATAATTCTCTTGCATCATTCTCATTTCTTTTCCCAATTTTTCCTTTTCCTCTTATTCGATTTCTAAAATCCTTTTTAAGCTCTTCCAATAAATCTTTTTGAGCCTGATACCAATTCATTTTTTTTTTAAGGATTTGCATGTATATGTTTTGTCACTGTTGTCCTCTTCTGAGTTAATGGTTTCTTCCCTGTCACCACAATAACTTTCTATGGTCAGGTTCTTGTTTTCATTGTTTGCTCATTTTTCCAGCCTATTTCTTGACTTTTAACTTTATGTCAAAGTTGGGCTCTCTTTACAGGGTGGAAGGGGCACTGTCCCAAGTTTCTTTTTTTTTTAAATGCAGCTATTTTCATAGTTAGTTCAGGGAATCTGTAAGTTTTCAGTTCCTCCAACGTGGTATGATTTAAGAAGAGGTGCGGTCACTGCTTTCCTGGCCCATGCTATAGTCTGTGAGCAAATTCAAGTACTCTTTTCCATCCTGGAATGGTGACCAGGGTCCCTACTTCCCTGTGGCTGTGACTTCCTCACCCTGAGACTGTTACCCAGACCTTTGACCTGGATCCCCAGTGTAAGCAAAGTGTCCCCAGTCATCTCCTTCTGACTAGTTGTCTGATCTCCTCACCATTTGTGTGCTAAGAACTGAAGTGCCCAAGGTCTGCTGCTGTCTTGCTGGTGTGTCCTGTTGCTGGTTTGCTAGGGCACTATTGGCTTCCTGGGTACATCCTGCTACTTGCCATTGTACGTCCTGCTGCTGACTTGAAGTGGGCAGCCTGCACTGGACTACACTCCACTCTCAAACAGACCTTTCCCGTCGACCTTCTAAGTTGTCTTGGACCGGAAAATTGTTTCACCCGGTCCTTCGTTGGTTCTGCTGCTCCAGAATTTGTTTTAAGGTATAAGTTAAAGTTGTTTGGAGGGGAATTTGGGAGATCTCAGGTAAGTCCCTCCCTTTCCTCTGCCCACCCTCTCTCTGTATAGCTTCTTAGACAATCTTCCTAGGACACAGTTCTGACCATGACACTCCTTTGCTCAAAAATCTTCAGAGGCTCCCACTACTTCTAAAGCCTCCTTCAGCCTGGCATTTAAAGCCCTCTATATTTACTCCTATCGACATTTTATTTTAGTCAATATAGCTATAGAAGATAGAGTAATTATGTTTATTTTGTGTTATTAGTAATATAAATTGTTTTTCAAAAACTTTTCATGCAGTCTGTAAGTTGGTAATTGGGGATGGAGAGTTAACACCTAAGGAACCGTTCATTTTTTTTTTGTCTAAGATGTTAATTTAAAATAGTAGTGACATTTGGAATCTTGCTACACTGGCAAAATGTTAATCCACGAGTATTTTTGGACAGCTGAGAGAAGGACATTGTTCATGCACTTAAACTTTGCAGTTCTGGGCCTGGAATTGAGAAGTTGCTTTGTTGGAGGACTCACAGTTTTACTCCCATTCCTTAGTTGTCTTTATTAGCTGACAATAGGCTACATTCATAATTCATGGACTATTGTTTATTTTTAAATTTTTTTTAAAGTCATCCAACCTACTGAGTATGCTGTAGTGGGGATTTTTTTCTGCTGTGGTTTGAAATAAATGTTTGGTGAGGTTCCTTCCAACTCTGAAGTTCCATGAGTCCCTTAAAACCATATTCGCAGTCTGTCATCCACAAAATGATGGGGCTGAAAGAAATTATTTCTAAGATGGCTTTCCAGCTCTAAGACCCTATGTTTTGAATATTCTGTGATTATATGAAGTAAGACATTACAATTTCTTATTTGAAGTAACCTAGCCATAGGAAAGTTATGTTACTTACAAAATAGATATATAGCAAGGACTCATGAGGTCATAGTGAGAATGACCAACCAAATCGTGGTACCAAAAGGTAATGGAATATTACTATGCCTTACAACACCATAAATTTGAAGAATTCAGAAAAGCAAGGGAAGATATAAGAACTGAATCAAAGTGAAGTAAGCAGAATCAGGAAAGCAATGCACCCAATGGCTACAATAATGTAAATGGAAAGACCAAAAATCCTAAAACTAAATGATACGAATTTATAATGACCAAGCTTGGCTTTGGAAAAGAGAAGGGAAAAAAATGCATCTTCCCCTTCCTTCTTTGTGTAGGTGAGGGAATATAGGCATGGAATATTGTGTATACTACCAAAATTAGTTGATGTGTTAGTTTTGCTGAAGTATTTTTGCCCATCTTTTTTGTTTTTTGTTATGAGGAATAGCTTACTAGGTAGGGAGGGATACATTTAGAAATTAAAGTGATATAAGGACAAGGGATATCAACAATTATTTTAAAAGACCTTAGCAGGACCTTAACTAGAACTTATCAGCTTCTGTGCTCTATCTTCTAGGCCAACAGTTTTCATTTCTCACTCTTTCCTCCAGTCCCCCTTTGAAGGTTTTCATGGTATCCATGCTTCTTATCATTTTTTTCAAAAGCCCCAATAATCCGGCTTGGAGATTGCCCTGGAAGAGATGATGGCCCACAAGTGAGCTCCACATTCATGTAGGAGAGCACAGATTTAGAGCTGGAAGGAATCTCAGAGGCCACTGATGGAGACACTGAGGCATAGAGCAGGTAAATGACTTGCCCAGGTCACACAACTTGTAAGTGTCTGAGCTGGGATTTGTTTTCATGTCTTCATGACTCCCAATTCCACTGCCCTCTCCATTATACCATGTTGGCTCACTGAACTTTGAGGTGTTGTATGTCACATGCTCCCAAATGGAGAAAAGAACTTTTGTAGCTATCTGCAGTTAGGAAAAGATGGAAAAGGTCAGGCTGGAAGGAGACAGAAGGCTGATATGATGTGAGGAGGCAAAGTCCAAAGCTTCCCAGTAAGCTAGAGGAAGCACCCTCTCTATTCTACTCCAGGAATGTTGGGATCAGTTCTGACCATAGTTGTCATCCAGCTGGTATCTGACCAGCTTGACAGTGTTTGAACACCATTAGATACCTAACATTTACATAGCACTTTCAAGTTTTCAAAGCCTTTTTTTAAAAACATTATTTAATTTGAGCCATGCAAAAAACCTATGAGGTTGGTACTAGATTATTCTCATTTTATAACTATGGGAACTAAAACATAAAGAGGTTTGTGAAAGGATTTGAACAAGGACGATACATGGACAAAGTTGAAACAGACCCTGGTCTCCAGAAGCTTATATTCTAACATAGTGAAAGGATGCCAATTTCCAGAATCTATAACTAGGCTGGATGTGGAATTCCTGATACCAGACAGGCTAGGGCTGGTGGATTTCTTTAGCTCAGGAGTTCTGAGCTGCAGTGGGGCTGAGCTGGTCAGGTATCCAAACTAAGTCCAGCATCAATATGATGAACCCCCCAAAGCAGGGAGTCAGCTACCAGGTTGCCTAAGGAGGGGCAAACTAGGTCAGGTCAGAAGTAAAGCTCCCATAGAATCCAAAAGGATAGGATCTATAAGTTGTCCCCACACTTCCAATCAACTTGAGAAAGACAGACCCACTATTTTTTAAAATCTATAATTAGTTCTACATTGAATAGGCATTTTAATATTTGTTTATGCCATCATTTCAATGATATGCCAAATCATATGGTTCATGGAAAGAGTTAGGGATGACATAGGAGTGATAACATCAAGAAAATCTTGCTAATGTGTCATGTTATTACCTGCTTTTTAAAAGGTTTCTTTTATAACCTTGTGCTTCTTTTTCAAATTCCAATAAGCTCTAAATTTTACAATTTGTGCTTTCAGTGACAACTGCTACAAATCAGTGGTTCTCACATTTTTTTTTTTTGTGATTTGGTATTTGTCCTCAAGTGCCCCACCCTGCCTCTGTTTGTTTAAAAATTCTGGACTTATGCTTCCCTCCCTGTAATTCCTTTTCACCTGCACTATATCTGACAGTCTCCCCATTCTTTGTATCCACTTAGGCCTTTCAAGATTATCTTCTCACCCTGATGCTTCTGTATCAGTTAGTTATGTCTAGAGGTACACAGATCCCACATTTGAACCCTGGAGCTACAGACTATTTTATTTGGGCCCTTTTCACAGAAGAGGGATGTCATTTAAGGACAATACCCTCGGTTGGACACTATGGACATTAGCTCTTAAAGTACCTCTCTTCGGTAAAGGTTGGCACATGGTGCCACATTGGGTAATGGAGTTCACAGAACAGTACTGGAGGAAGAACTGTACTTAGTGTATCTATCCCCAGTGTTCCAACTCCTTTGAGGGGGTGGTTCTTTGCTGACAGATGGGTTGTAATTTTAAAGGGCCTGTAAAGATTTGCAAAGATATTGTTCTTCATTCTCCCCCTTTCCATTGACTGCCTGTACCTTGGAAGCCTGGAAAAAAAGAGGCCACTTCCCCACACCATTCCTGTATCCTCTCCTGTGGGTTTTACATGCAGACTGTGTTCTGCCAGTAGCTGGCATCTGTTCATGCCCACTTCTATGATTTATTTTTGTTAGAAAACAAAGTGTTTCATGGATTCTTATGACCAAAGAATGCATCTCTTGGGGCCAACTTGCTGATAGTGAACCTCTTCCTATTTAACTCTGCTTGTCCTCAGGCAGCAGTCTGTTCCCAATACCATAACTGAAGATTCAAAGATCCCACTAGAGGTCATAATCCACTGAAAGAGCCTTGAAGAACCCAGTGTGTCTTCCACATCATTATGAGGCATAGATGAGGACTCTGATTATGAGTAAACTGAGTGACTACTGGTGAGTATTACACTGGTACCCACAATATATTAAAAGACCTACAGAATGTAGAAAGATCTCTGGGTAAAAGGTCTGAGTTCAAATCTAGGTTCCACCACTCCCTACCTGTGTGACTTATTTGGGTCTCAGTTTCTTCCTCTCAAAATCATGGGGCTTGCCACGGTATCCTCCAGAGTCTTTTCCAGCTCAAAAAACTATGGTCCTTTGATCTCCAGTGCAGTAGATATATCCTCTATGGAGGCTTTTTTGGGAGGACATGAATAGGACTAGCCAATGATGAAAAGATTGTATGGGACTCAATCTGTACATTTGGAAGAAGAATCCATCTGAATGAGATCACAGATTGACTTAATTACTGAAGGGGAAGGAGAAAGAAGAGTTAGGAGGAGGAAAACATTAAATTAAATCTGGAACCAATTTAAGGATAATTCAATATAACATCCTTATTTTGTAGATAAGGAAACTGGTGCTCAAAAAATAAATTGACCTGCCTAAAGTCACCTACTCATTAGCTTGTGGCATGTGGCTGAATTACCATGATGTGACAAGTCATGCTCTATAAAACGTATCCTCTGGAGGATACCTGATTCTGTCAATGGTGGACCACTCTTCTAAAAGCAGAGAGAGAGAGAGAGAGAGACAGAGAGACAGAGAGACAGAGAGACAGAGAGACAGAGACAGAGAGAGACACAGAGAAAGAAATGTAAATCTCTCTATTTGTTTTTGCAAACCAAATTTCTTGATGAGGTATCAAAAAATTAAACTCATTGTCAGTGTTTCCAGAAAAATCTAGATTTAGAGTCTGATAACCTGGGTTCAAATTTTGAGTCTCCTATCAACTGGCTCTCCTGGATGACTCTGTATAAACCACTTAACTAAACTCCCCCAGCCTTATGGTTTCCTCATCTGTAAAATGAGGGGATTGAATGATATGTGAAATACCTTCTAATTTTAGATCTATGAAACTATGACTTAGTATCCTTATAGGATTTCTAGATTAAGAAGGTGTCATCAAACATGCAGCTATTTGATATTGTCCCCTTCATTTTTTCTCTTATGAAAATTTGTGTGCTAGTGTCAAAGATTTTGGTCAGAGTCCTAGTCAGTTTTTTTGTCTTAATTTGCAAGGCGAACAGGGTTTCACCAAGGAACATCACTGGTCTATGTGTGCTACTAAGTTAACTTGGGAACACATCCTGTATGCAAGACACTTACTCATTAGTAAAGCCAACTAGCAATCATTTGTGTTCTGTGAGCAAGTATGGCCCAGGGAATGTTTGAGAACCATAACCTTCCTTTAAAAAAATGAAAGACAATCAGAAAAAGCTACAGACACTCATCAGTAGAGCTTAACAAAGGAGATGAGTGAGGATAAAGGGCTTAGAAATGCAAACTAAAAAGCCTTGATACCATGAAGCTCCACACCTATGCATATGTGACTAATGACTATGGAGAGATACTAAACACAAAACCTTCCTCTACTGTAAAGCATATTAATTAATAGAGAGGTTGTGCTAAGTTTTCTTCAGAAAACAAAGTAGATTTTTTTGGGGATTCGTTATTGATCAATGGACATCCTCGCCCTTCCAAGTCTTGAAAAACTCCATAAAATGGTAGGAAATCAGCAAGCACCTGCAGTAATAGAACGGAATACTTCTGATGATGCATTTAAAATATGTAGATATAGATAGACAGATAGATAGAAAGGCACCTGATTTTATGTAGACTAAGTCCACACTCAACAGAACATAAAAATATCATCAGATCATAGAGATCATTGAGTACAACCCCTTCATTTCACAGATCAGGAAACTAAGGCACAGAGACTTACTTGTTCAGTATCATGGAGATAGTATCTAAAGCAGCTATTGAACTCAGTTCTTCCTGATTCTATGTCTAGTGTTCTTTTTACTAGGTTACACTGCCTCACAATCATAAACCTCTTTAAAAAGGCGTATGACATTAGTAAACTCTCATGCTATAGGCAAACCAACCTCCCCCTTTCTCCCAAAGAGACATAAGGGAATTGAGGGCAGATTTATTGATTTATTTGACTTTGAGAAGGCAGGCATATTTGACTGGTTGGTAGATCTTGGGTTTGGCTCAAATTTTTGGTTCTCTTAAGGCCTAGATAAACTCAAGAGACTTTAGAGTAGGGTTCTCCATCATAGAAGGGGAGAAGACTGAACTGAGATAGCAGGGACAAAAGCACAGATAAGAAGAGCCAGTGGTTTAGTTCAAACCATGCCTTGCTGCAGAGAGTGAAGAGAATCCATTGAACCAAAAGCTACCAAAATAACAATGAATATTTTCTTTCTATAAGGAAAGTTTACTCTAAATAACTGGTTACAATTCATCTTGTCCCCAAGTGATTTTTTTTTTTCCTTTAGGATTGGGTCTGGTATTTCATGAGTACAGGAATTGTTAAAGAGGAAACTTGCTGGATTGTTGGAAAGTTACCTGGTGCATTGAGAGGTAAGTGATCTGCCCAGGGTCCTACTGGTAGCATGTGAGAGGCAAGACTCAAATACAAATCTTTCTAATTCAAAAGCTGATTCTTGATGATTCTAAATGCTCCATTGTGATGTGCTGAATAATTAAGAATTTTAAAGTCTAGAATGAATAGAGAAACAGAATAAAGAGTTTTAAGAAAAGAATACAAAAAAGATGGCAAATGAATGCAAAAGAAAATAGAAGGAAAGGAGATATGCAACAAAGGAATGAATAAAGAAGCGGGAAAAGTCTAACTTTAAAAAAGTAGAGCATTGTTCATGAAAATTCAATGTTAAAACCATTTTTACAAAGACACTAAGAAATTATTTGCCTATTAAAATGCTCTTCTCTTTTCCAACTACATATCTTGTATGAGGCCAGATTTTCTTCATCTACGTCAATAAAAACAACATTGTGATAGATTGAATGCAGAAGCAGATAGGAGAAACCACCTATGTTTTATTAAGCAGTGAGGGCTAAAGGATAGAATGCCAGAAGAGAGAGGTAAGTTCTAGTACTAGTTCTATCATTACCTAGGGATGTGATTTGGATAAGTCACTGAACCTCTTTGGGCCTCAATTTCCTGGTCTATAAAATATATCATAAAATGTGTACTTCCTGACATACAGGGTATGTCAAAGTACTTGAAAAGAGAAGAAAACAATAAAAGAAAGTGAGGTAGTAGTCTCTTTTCTAGTAGCAGTCTGGATTTTTGAGTCACAGCTCTGACACTTATTTGCTATTTAAGTCTTGGCAATCCCTTTAACCTATCTCTGGGCCTCAGTTTACTCATCTGGAAAATGGAAGCAATAGTAATTATACTATTTATTCTACAGGATTGTGGCTTGTAAGCTTTACAATGCTTTATATAAAAGTGACATTTCGCTATTGTTTTCTTCTTCCTTTTCTTGTTAGCTGCACAATTTAGGGAAAGGATGTGTGGAGCTTATGAGTCACTATCTGCTCCCTTCCTCCATTAAGACTCTAGGAGTCTTTAAAAAGTTCATTAAAGTCCTTAAAAAACCATAATCTTGCCACCAAAATTCATAAATATTTATCTAGTGTAATTTGTAGAGACTCCCATTATTAAAAAACACATAGGTAAGATTACTGTCTAAATCTTGCCCAAAGTGCTTTGAGATCCTTTAAAATGTTATATAGGGCAGCTAGGTGGCGCAGTGGATAGAGTACCACCCCTGAAGTCAGGAGGACCTGAGTTCAAATCTGGCCTCAGACCAAACACTTGACACTTACTAGCTGTGTGACCCTGGGCAAGTCACTTAACCCCAATTGCCTAAAATAAAATAAAATAAAATAAAATAAAATAAAATAAAATAAAATGTTATATAAATTCAATCAGAAGTAACCAGGCTGGCCAGTGAACCCATATAGTAATAACAAAGAACAATCATCCTGGAAATGTTTTGCTTCCTTCAGAGTTCAGATATTTGAATGAACTGAATTTACTTGATCAAAAACACACCGATAAACTGAGCTATATTTATATGAATGGCTGATTGCTACAAGCACGCTGAAGTAGATGGGCCTGTGAGTTTACTTCTGGTACAAGAGCTGACTCCCTCCAAGTGACTGTCCTTGGAGTCACCATGAAAGAAAGTGCAAAAAGTTTCCAGGTCAGCGTACCTCCAATAGGAGGGGGCTGGTGCTATACACCCATCATTTCAGTGCACTATTAGGAAGTCAGACAGTTCATAAACATTTATTAAGTGCCTACTATCACTATGTTAAGTTCTGGGGATATAAAGAAAGACTAAAATAGTACTTGCTCTTAAAAAGCCCCTAGTCAAACTGGTGAGAGATCATGAAAACAACTGCTTTTACATACAAACAAACCACATACAGGATTAATTGGACATAATCAACTGAAGGAAAGTACTATAATTAAGGGGGTTCAAAAAAGTCTTCTTATAGAAGGTGGGATTTTATCTGGGACTTGAAGGAAACCAGGGAAGTCAGGAGGTGGAAATGTGGAGAGAATACTCCATGGATGAGGGACATCCGGTGAAAATTCCCAGAGTTGAGAGAGGAAGTATCTTGTTCAAGAAACACCAAGGGGACTAGTGTCATTGGATGAGAAGATACTTGGGGGGGGGGGGGGTAGAAGGTATCAAAAGACTGGAAAAGAGAAGGAGGACAAGGTGTGCGGGGCTTTGAATGCCAACCAGAGGAGTTTATATTTGATTCTGGAAGTGAGAAGGAGCCACTGCAGTTTATAGAGTAGGGAGGTGACATGGTCAAATCTAGGCTTTGGAAAGATCAGGTTGACAAGTGAGTAGAAGATGGACCGGAATGGAGAGAGACCCATGCCAGGGAGACTAACTAAAGGGCCACTGCAGTAGTTGTTGTTTGTCCTTCATCTGAAGAAGAACAATAACATTTTGAGGTGATATCCTGACTTGTGCATGAATTGGATTTAGTTTAATGAGGCAGAGTCATCAAGTAAGGTGGCAAAGGCCCCTACCAGGGAAAGGTCAGTGTCAGAAGAAACGGGGGGCGTAGGTGAGTGATCTGATGAATTGATGAGAATCGGTAACAACTTGGACATGGGAAGTGTCAAGGACAACCCTTGGGATTGCAAGCCAGAGTGACTGGGCAGAAGTTGGTACCCTCAACAGTAACGACGTAGGGAAGAGTTTGTTAGGAAAGATACTGAGTTGAATTTTGCACATGTTAAATGTAAGATATATAAAGGGCATAGAGCTTAAGACGTCCAATAGGCAGGTGGAGATGTGGTACTGGAAGTCAGCAGGGAAATTAGGGTTGGATAAGTAAATTTAAGAATCATTAGAGACTATAATTGAATCTATGGAAGCTGATGAGAAACACTGAGAAAGAAGAGTCAGATAGGTAGGGAGAAAACCAGGGGTAGTGCTATAAAAACTTAATCATGGAGGAGAGGGTGATCAATCATGTCTAAGGCTACCGAGAAGTCAAGAGGGATGAGGACTGAGAAAAGGCCTTTAGATTTGACAATTAAGAGATTACGAGTCACTTTGGAGAGAGCAGTTTTGGTTGAATGATGAGGTCAGAAACTATACTGAAGAAAGTTAAGAGTGAGAGGAAAGGAAGGGGATGCACCAATTATACAGATGGCCTTTTCAAGGAGTTAGGCCACAAAAGAGGGGAGAGAAATGAGACAGATGATAGGATACATGGATCAAATGAGGAGTTTTTTAGAATGGAGCAAAGGCAGAAATTTATATCAAAAAGTTCCTGAAAAATCCACTAGTGTAGTTGAGTTAGAACAGACAAAAGCACATCAATACAAGAGTTAAAGTATAAGGCACCAGGTACTCAGAGAATTACCTTTTTTTTTAAATCAAAAACAGAGACCCAACCCAAAGCCTCCGTTCCTCTACCCTTTCAGCTCTCAGTTGTTCACACTTTCCATCTTCCTAGGAAAAGAATGGATGCATCAAAATCTGTTCTCGGGCCATTTTTGTAAGTATATACAAGGTGAGGAATAAAGAAAGAAATCTGTTTAGATGAAAATGATGAACACAAGATTTCAAACCCAAGGATAATGTCTCAGAAATTTCTTTTCATTTTTATCCTACCATGCACAGAACATATTTTTAAGCCTTAGGAAAAACAAAACTCTTTAGTTATGAGCATCCTCAAATGATTTAGGGGGGATGGTGAGAGGTAGACCTTTACAAATAAGGATAATTCAGAACAAATGTCCAGATGGAAACAGGTTTATGATAATGTTCTCGCATTACCAATAGGAATGAGCATGAAGATATGGTCAGAACAATAAGCAGCATTTCCCTCTCCTCCCTTGGTTTCCTCGATAGTGATTTCTCCAGCTTCTGTTGCTTGTCCAATCCCTCCTTCTTTAGGCTCTTTTGTTAGGCCATCATCCATCCCCTACCACCAGAGCTCTGTTTCAAGCTCTCTTCTTCCTCTCTTCACATACAATTTCTTAAATATCATCAGTTTTCACAGGTTCAAGTATAATTGTTGCACAGATGATGCCTAAATTTATATAACTGGTCATAACCTCTCTCTTGAATTCCACTGATATACTGTCAACTACCCATGGATTATCTCCTGGATGTCCTTCAGGCATATCAAACTCATGTTCAGAATGAAAATATCATAAAACCCAGTGTTCTTCTAAACTTCCTTATTTCTGTGAAAGACACCACCATCTTCCGAGACAAGTTTGCAGGATGGATGGATGTAATAAACATCTACTATGCACCAGGTACTGTACTAAGCACTTTACAAATTATTATTTCATTTGATCTTAACCTCAGATTCATAACCTCAGAGTCATCCAAGAATCCTTCTCATCTTTCATCCTTCAAATATGTTCAGGATTTAGTCTAAAGGATTTATGTAACCTTTATTGAGGCTATATGTAGAAGTCAAAGTTATGCTAAATTTCATGTATATTGTAGATGGGATGTTAATTTCAGTTAAAAAAAAATGAAACAGAAAATTAAAATGAACTGAGAATCCAGCAGCTCTTGCATCTAATCCATTGCCAAATCTTGTCAAACCTCTTTCCACAAGTATAAAATGTGTAAACAGTGAAGAGATACAAGACACAAATAAAACATGCAAACTTAAAAAACAGATATGAGAAACTGTCTGATTTAAAACTCTACAGTAGTTATTCAGGTTCTTTTATTCTTCCTCTTTGCTTTTTGACTTTGGGTATGGGCACTTCATTTGTTTTAAATTAAGCTGTAGGGTACTAGGCATATGGAAGTTGGATAACAAAAAACTGCAAATTAAAACAACCTTGAGATTTAACCTTAAACCCGGAAAATTGGCAAAGATGACAAAAGATAGAAATAGTCAAAGTTGGAAGAACTCATTAAGATGCTGTTGGTGGTGCTGTCAAATTGGTTCAAATGTCCTGGAAAATAAATTTAGAATGATACACTTTTAAAAAAGTTACTAAATGTTTTAGACCATTTGATCCAGCAATCCTTCTAGTAGGGCATATGCCCCAAACGAGGTGAAAGATAGAAAAATAAGTCCCATATGTATCAAAATATTTTGGGGTTTTTTTGGTATTGAACTTTTCTTTTCTTTTTTTAAAATATCTCCCCCCTCAATTATGTGCCAAAATATTTAGAGCAGCATTTCTGGAAATCTGGAAACAAAGTAGGTACTTACCAAGTGAGAAATGAATAGCTAAATAAATTATGTATTATATTAATACAATGTAATATTACTGTGGTATATAAGAAAGGATGAATAAAGAAGTCATAGGAGCATGGGAAGATTTACTGAAACTATGAGACCAAAGAAAACAGAATCAAGGAAAAAACACGTATACTAACCATAATATTATAAAGAAAAACAATACTAAAAAGCAGCAGAATTCAGATCAAATAGAATGACTAATCTTCCTTGGTTCCAGAGGACTGATAAGCAAGCACATTTCCTTCTTTTTGGAAAAGAGGTGGTGGCCTACAGTACAAGTTATCAGATGCACAGCTGGCTTTGTCTAGCTGCTTTTCTTTATTGCTAGGGAACAATCTATTAGTGGGAAGGAGAAGAATTATCCCAAGAGCTGGCAGTTGGACAACTGAACAAACCACATTCTTAGAAAGAAGCATTTCCTTGATCTGAAAGACCAGATATTTATCACAAGAACCATAGAAAAATTTTTGAAATCCAAAGGCAGAGGAAATTCAGGCAATGGATATCATACATTAAACATACAGTCAATACCTTACATCTTACTTTAAATATGTTCAGGATTTAGACCTATATAAGGGATTTATGCAACCTTTAACAAGGATATACAAAGAAGGCAAAGTTATGTTGAATTACATGTATATTGTAGACAGGATTTTAATTTCAGTTAAAAAAAAAAAGAAACAGAAAAATAAAATGACCTGAGAGTCCAGCAGCTTTTGCATGACTTGTGAACATGTATTTCCTTAAGAGTAAACACAGAAAATATACCAGGCTTCATCGCAGTCAGCCTTAAAAGATCCAGAACTAATTTTTGCGCATAGTCTAACCTTTAAAAAAGGTAACTCAATGTCTATATTAGAGACATATGATCTTTTGCAAACAGCAGACTAAGTTTTCCTAATGGATTCTAACTCTTTAGGGCAAAGAGCTTCCTCTTCTTTTCAACAAGAATCCCTTTTGGATCAGAACTAACTATTCCACCAGACATTATCTTTCAACATCCTGAACATAAGTTCACCCTGGAAATCCTGATTAGCTTGCAAAGCATTAGTAAAGGGAATTGTGCCTAAATCATGTTCACAAAAGAGGAAACTTCAAAATTTAGTCCATGTTGCATGCACACACACACACTCTGCTAGACCCTGAGTTATGAAGATTTATTCAGCTAAGGTAACATGACAAAAATAGGTCCCATATTCACCATGAGTAACTGCCACCAACCAAAGGCTCAGACTTAAGTGATTAAGTGACTTACGCCTGGTCACACAGTCCATGTAAAACACTTTTAACTAACATCTTCTCATGTACAGAGAAAACAGTTACAATACAATTTAAACTAGAGTTGAGGAATAACTCTTCACAATAGTGTATCACTTGTTTTCATCTTTTTGCTCACAGATTCAAGACATGAGAACAAATTCCTTAAAATTTAGCACAAATTTAATGATGTGATGTTCTAGAGAATTCCTGCTTCAAGGAAATCAAGCTTCAAGGACTCTTCAAGGACTACCTGTCCATCACTAGCAAATTGTTAAAAAAAACAACAACAACAACAAAAACAAAAAAACAAATAAACAATTACATCTGACTGTTAATAACCATGCCATAAGCTCCCCAAATCTACTTTTCAAGGGGGATGCATGCAAAATTATCTTAAGGTTATCATACTGACCTCCACATGGCTGCCAATGTCATCTGTCAATGTGCCTGGCACATAGTAGGTACTCAGTGTTTATTGAAGTAAAGTGATTGTAAGGGGTTAAAGTTAAAATTGGAAACACATCTGCTCATACATCCTGGTAAAATGGACTATTGATTTAGGACATATAAATGCATATGTTATGTGGTCAAATTACACATATATACATGTATAAACACACTATATACGTGCACATATGCATGTATAAATACACTATATATGTGCACATATACATACATATTTGTGTATACAAACATATATATATACACACACACAGAATACGGTATCTCAAAAGTCTTAGTATACACAGGCATCTAAACTGGATTAATACTGGACTTTTTGCTGTATATTAACTAGGTCCCAAAGTCATCTATCAAGACATCAGGAGAAAGTTTCTGTCTCTTCTGTCCTCTCTCTCTTCCTCTCTTTTTCTCACACCCACAAAGACATACACACCACCACCATCACTTCTACCACATACTAAGAATACAATCAATTGCGTTTCCCAGTGTGCACTTACCTCATTGTCTGACTCCACAAGAACTTGATCGTATTCACTAAGGGCTACTAGGAACATAATAGAGGTGACATTTTCAAAGCAGTGTATCCATTTTCTTCTTTCTGATCTCTGGCCCCCAACATCCACCATTCTGTAAGGTTGAAAATATACAGATCAATCTCAGGTAAGGAAAACTTAAGAAAAATCAATACACATTTATTTAGGGAATTTTGTTCACTAACACAAATGGTGGGGTGTAATTTAAAAAAAGAAACAATTTGTTTTTCAGAAAGTGATATTAAATTCAACAAAAAGTCACTGAATGAATGCCAGCTTGTATGGCAAGGTGGGAGAGAAGAACATTTTGAGTAATCAAATATTCTAGCTAATAGAAAACTATGACATATATCATACATAGATTGCTAGTTTTATTATCATTCTTTTTATTTTTTAATTAATTTCTTTTCAGTTGTCAAGCATTTTTCCTCCCTCCAAGAATCCTCCACTGGAAAAGAAGAAGGAAAAACAAAATCTATGTAGAAAATAAGTATAGTAAATCAAAACAAATTCCCATAGTAGCTATATCCAAAAATGTGTGTCTTATTTACATATTAGCCCATTGCCTCTCTGTTAGGATGTGGGTGGCATTTTTCAAAATTGGACCTCTGGAATGATGGTTGATCACTACATAGATAACCAGTTTTAAAAGACAGAATCCAAGAAAATAAAATATACCTAGTTTTAAAACCATAGCGAAGATAATTTAATATTTCTTTAATGATACAAAGGCATTTGTCTTTAGGGTGGCCTCAAGGATACCTTTATGAACATCGATAATTACCACACTTTCAAAGTAAAAGGGTCTGGTTAATAATAGTGATTTCTAGTCAACTGAATGCCAGAAAACAGAATTAACTATATTATTTAATAATAATTTATATGTGATAAAAAGGGGAGAATTGTTTCCCTGTTTTTTTGAGTTCAATAAAACTCATACACATCAATGATTATGCATTTAAGTGGCTACAGTACTCTTAAAGTAAAAACAATAAAGTACATGACCCTGACATGAAATAAGAGCAAAACTTTAGTATTCTGTCTTTGGCCATACGCACAATAGGAAATACCTTGTGTGTCATAAACACCTTCTGAACACAAATATTCAAAAGATAGTTGTATCTTTGTGTATGATACAATACAACATCCTGTCTTTTTTTCTAGCCTGAAAAGATTGTTGAACAAAAGTATATGGTACATTTCTATATCTTCCATAAGGAATAAAGTACATAAACTTGGAAACAAATTTAAATTTCCTTGCAAATGATTTTTTTTTTTGAAAAATGTCCACATTAAATTTGTTTTGCATGATTATACATGTTTGTAATTTTTTTTTCTTTGCTGTTTCAATGGGTAGGGGAGGAGTGAGAGAGAATTTGGAACAAAAAATAAAATCAATTTAAATTTTTAATATGTTCACATTTACTGTCAAGTTTGCCATATGGATTCTTCCAATGAGAACTCAGAAGTGAAATGTCAGAAATTTCTAAGTTTTAGGCCTGGGTTTACCACATGTTAAACATCCTGGAGATAAACATTGAACTTTAGCTTCCTCTCCTATAATAAAGGCATTAAAATTTTGATCTGTTTTATAAGGACGCCAACTAATTAATGAAATAGTTATTGGCTTTTAACTTGGAAGATGTTGTTACTGGTCCTGCTACCATTCAGTCTGATTTACCATTACAATAGTGTGATGGATTTCTTTTGATGCATCTATGTTTTCTCACCTCTTCTAAGATAGCCTAGGCTGGAAGAGAGGAAATGACAAAGGGGGAAAGTGACTCCTGTTGTAGCAGCTTTTCCACTGTCTGGCCATTCAACAACCCAGGAGGTTGAGCAATAGGGTCCTGATATGGGACCAATACTAAAGCTCTTTGGACAGCCGTATTAGTTAACCTAATACGCTATATCATGAATGAAGGTTAAACAGAAATAATATTGTCAAATGCATTAAATTCCCCTGAGCTAAGCAAACAAACACTAAGCAAAGGATTATAGCATTCCACATAATAAGAAGGATTTAGAGAAAAATACCTGTTACACACATGAAGGTTTTTTAGCCAGCTTTTTTTTAAATCATGGATTGTATACATACTATTTGGTAATTTCAGTAAAAAGGTACAGACCAAAAAGTCTCTGAATATTTTGTCTGTGTGCATTATAAGAGGAAATTAACTTCTGTTAGGGGAAATGGTAGGATTGAAATGTACCATGTGAGAGCAGAGTAAATCCACAGAATGTTGACTTTGTTGAGAAAATAAATACCAGATAACAACTGAAAGCAAGAAAGCTTTATATAGAACTGGGTCAAATCAAGATCTACAAAGGGGTGCAACAAGAAGATATACTTTTCCTAACATTATTTATGGCTACCTTAGAGACAGGACTCCATTGCTTTGACTAGGAAATGAAGTAATAATTGATGGTAAACATCTCAGGTCTCTCTCTCTCTCTCTCTCTCTCTCTCTCTCTGTCTCCTTCCCTTTCTCTTTGTCTTTCTCTCTCTCTCCTTCCTCCCTTTATTAGCAAGTAAGTGATCTCTTAGAATTCCAAGAAAATCTGTAGGGGCTTTATGGGGTATCTAAACTGATAGTCTTAAAGATCAAGAAAGTAGTGAAATATATGCACCTTAGTCACTAAATTCAGCAAGATAATAATATGAACAAAATGAACCAGAGAATGCAAAGTGGCCCAATGCCACATTAGAAAATATTGATTGATTGGGTATCACCATAACAATCAGAGCAAAAATATTAAACTGTACAGGGATGCCTGTGATGATGGTTAACATACTGGAATACTGATCTAACACAAAATGTGAATAGCAGCAGTATGTATATACCCAGTATTTAATGGAAAGAATGATGTACAAATGATGGAAAGTCATGGATAGTAGATGATCGAAGGCAGACCATCATGAAAACAAATATGCTAGGAAGTCATGTAGCTAGGATTGCAGTCAACAAATGAGCCACAATTCTAAACTGTGGGGATCCCACATTACCATAAATAGCCAGCCAGGAAGCAGAAAACTCTGTGGAATGATTCAGTGATTTGACTATTTGGACATAAGGAAAAGGCCCTCACAAATATGGCATAGGCTAGGTGTGTGTTTTCGTTATGATGAATGATGCCGGATTCAAATGTGGATGTGAATGCATAATCAAAAGAATAAAATTCTTAAAATTCTTCCACTAAAATAAGTTAAATGTAGAAGTTAGAAAGTAAGACTTTTAAAGAATTCATCTTAGTATAATGACTTTTGGTTTATAGAACTGTATATAAATAAAAGATCTAAAGAATGCTTCCGTAAACTCTGACTTTAGGAGCAGGGTACAAGAAGAAAGATAACTGGACTTAGAAACAGACCTATGTTTAAGTGCCAATTTCTATCACTTAGTATCCACATGATTTAGGAAGGTCACCAGCTCCCTGGACCTCAGTTTCCTCATTTAATAATTTTAATAGTAATTGCACTACTTATCTCAAAAGATCATTGGAAGGAAAGGGCTTTGAAATCTGTAAAGAACTCTATAAATGTTATTCTGAAGATAGTAAAGAAGAGGACATAAGAGGATAGACAATAAAGATAAAGAGAATAATGATTGGGGGGGTAGTCATCAAAATAGAATTTTTTAGGACTATGTAGACTAGTGTAAATGTTAAAACACTGACTCCTCGCTGATCCCAAACTGGGGGAAAAACAAACAAAGAAAAAAACAGCTCTTAGGTGTTCGCATCTGAACTGGAGTAGAGTCTTTGTCCCATCTAATTTATTTCCAGATCAATCCCACAAAAAAACTGTGTTGATGGTGGCATTTGATTGTCCTTCTTACATATTACATTTTCTAGAGTGAAATCACATAACTAAAGTGCATGGACTGATGAACTGGCAAAATGTGAAATGTAAGATAAAGAATAAACTGGATTGATGATCAGTCAGTTCATACGTGTCAAGTGCTTTGAAGATCAAAATCTCCATGAAATCGCTACCGCTTTTGTTTCTCAAAATCTTCTGTGATATTGACTTATAATTAAAACATAGATGTTAAAATACAGACCTCTAAAATGCTGTGTCTTCAAAACTAAGGGGCTACTCCACTTCGTCACTATTTTACTGGCACAGCTCTTCTAGTGACTGGTGGCAGAGTGAAAGTTAGTTTAGAAAGAGCAGATCCTAAGTTGTTATGGGGTGATGGAAGACCTGACTGGGTTTAATGAGCCTATATTTTCTTTTCAGGCATACTGGCAGAATATACATCCCCAATGAACTTTATGTTCTTGTTTAGACGTATATTCAAGGTAGTATATGACCATAGATACCATCTCTCCATTTCTCAAGGTACAATGAAAGTTGGATTCTAATTAAGAGTACAATCAAATGATTATGGAAGAAGAGATTAAAGAGACATAGCTCTGTATTGTTTATTTCCCCTTGTTTGTGAAAAAAAAAACCCATAATATTATTGCTAAATTATCATTGGACAAAAACAAACAGTGGGGGGGGAAGTATAGCTCCTTTCTCATTTGCTCTGCAACATGAGGCTAACTAATCCTACATGCAAATGTTACGAACATTCCTAAACACTCAACCTTATAAAGAAATGTAAAAAAAGCTCATGTTATTTGTATTAGTGGTCGAAAATTCTGCATTTGGTAGAGGAAGTAATGTTGACTGAAACACAATATGAAAATCTTTGTAACATACAATTTCTCCTCATAAAAGCATCAAATATATCTTATGTACTTTCAATAATGGACAAATTCCTCTACAGTTAATTTGATTCTAGATTTATTTAGGAGTAGAACCAGTATTTGTGCAACTGGATGTAATTCCACTTCCTGCAAACATAAACTTTCTTCTATATCTGCCTTCAAGGAAGTATTCAACCAACCATAAAGGAGGTTCATTCAGTCAAGAGTGTCTAAGTCGAAAATCCTACGGTAATAGAAATTAAGTTAAGGAAAGCCAATATGAAAATCTTTATAATAAACAATTTCTCTATTGACAGGCTCATAAATCAAAGTAAAAAGGAAAGAGTATTTATAATCATCAGAATCACCATGATAATTAAAGTACACGTTAAAATAAATCCAAAGTTAATCAGTTTTGCTCATATGCTTTCCTTCGACCTATACAAACTTTCAGTATTTACAAAATTCACAAAAAGTTCACATAATATAAGACTTAGAAAACGGGTTTCAGGGACTAGATTACTACCTGAAAATGACGCTTTGTAAGTCAAAGGGGTATTCAATGATCCCTGTGGTGGGGACACGAACTCTAAGGACATCTTGTTGAGTAGGCAAATAGGCAGGATCTGCTACACGGTCCAAGTCGTTAAGATAGCTACAGGTGGGAAGAAACAATAGTAATATCAGTGACACCATAACATCAAGTTCCATTAAGGAAAAGGATGGGAAGAGATAAAGATGGGAGGAAAAAAAGAAGGAAGAGAGAGATGAGAAGAAAGAAGGGATATTTGAGAGGTAGAAAGAGGTAAGAGTAAACTTTCAGTTACTGGAGAATATATATACAGTTTATAATTACCCAGTTTTCATATTTTGTCTTCTTCCTCTTGTCACCTTTAGACTATTTCATTACTCATTAGGACAAATTCAGATGTGATTCAAGTCGGGGAGAGGGGACAGGAAATTAAAATGAAACCATCCGAGTTCTCTACTTGTTAGCAGCTCTAGTAGGGGGTTGGGATGCAGAAAAGGATAAAGCTAACGTGTTTTTTGGATTATTTGTGGATTTCATCTATAAATGTAATTTTCATCACTGATTGCCAAAGATGATAAAATTGAATGAATGCAAGTTAGTCTATCTCCAGGGTTCTACAGTAATTTCCTTTGGATAAACCTTATCAGCCTCCTCAAAAAGGATACAAATCCTTAATTCAATATTCTTCAATGTCAAAGTCATTCAACATGTAAAACCGGACATTTATGAAAGTGCATTGTTGATACGAAGTTCTTAGTGTAACAGCTAATATACAGGAGCACTGTAATGAATCAGTAATCTCCTGTTTGGGAGAGATGCATTATGCATTATGTACTGGAATTCGTTTGATTCTGTGACACCTCCATACTTCCTCCAAAGTGCTCTATTACATACATTTGTTAAATTAAAATGAATGAAAATTAATTACATTTGAGAGTTTTAAGGGACATCATTTGTTATAACTGGAGGTATTCTGAAGAGGCACAAAACACAGGTTAGAAATTACCATTCCAAATGGTACCCAAGTGATTCCAAAATTAATGTAATTTCCTCAAGTCCTGGGAAGAACAGAATAATGTATTTAAATCTTCCTGCTCTTCTTGAATAGGCCACTTTCCCTCCAAGGCTTTTGGATTATGGGGAGGGGCATCTAAAATTTTAAATTCCATCATTTTACAATACTTAACTCACTTAGGAAATCATAAATAAGCCTTAAACCAAAAAGAATAGCTAAAACCAATACACAAACCCTAGTGAGTTAAGATTTAGATGAGAAAGAACCATAGGTCCTTTCAAATTATGTAAATAAAATGCATAAATAAGATGAGTGAAAATACTATGGTAGTTGAGCTGTCACATATAGAATTTTTATTCTCTATATAGAAACATAGTTTTAGCCTAGTTTTTATATCTATCACATCGATTCTTTTTTCCCCCACCATATTCATGAAATCCTTATGTTTGGGAATGAGTAGTGGAGTGAGACAAGTCCATAAATACCCTTTTGTTTTCCACTATTATATCATCATGAAGCATTAAGAATCCATCAAATCAGGGGCAGCTAGGTGGTGCAGTGGATAAAGCTCTGGCCTTGGAGTCAGGAGGATCTGAGTTCAAATCTGACCTCAGACACATGACACTTACTAGCTGTGTGACCCTGAGCAAGTCACTTAACCTCAATTGCTTCAATAACAATAACAAAAATCCATCAAATCACAAAATTCTTGGGTTGGAAGAGACCTTAGAGATCATCTTTATCAGAGGGTCTTAGATCTTAGAGTTGGAAAGGGGGCCTTAGCAGGCCTGGAGTCCAATCCTCTCATTTTGCAGATGAGAAATAAAAGCTCAGAGAAATTACACAACTTGTTCAACTAAGGTGACAGCAATGTTATTTATATTTAATGACATTCCTGGAACTAGAACCATGTCCTTTTTGTGCCATGTAAACACTAAATAAGTTTCTTACTAGGCTTAGAAGATTTTAAAGTTTTCTATTAAAACATTCCACTTTCCAATCAACTTCAGCCTCTCAAAGGACTGAATAAGTTCCTAGTAATGAAGGGATAAGGCTGGATCTGGGATTTCATTCAAATAAAGAAATTCAAGATGTGGAAGCCCCCTTTACCAACTCAGATTCCTTTGCAATTTATAATCCCAGAGAGTTGCCTAGGGCATTAAGAGGTTAAGTGACTTGCCCAGGGTCACATAGCTAATATGTTTCGGGGGTAGGACTTGAGCTGGGATCTTCCTTGCTCTAAGGTTAGCTCTTTAGCCACTATGACAGAGGTACTTCTTTGACTAAAGGGGAAAGAAAGTTATCCTGTTTTTGAAATACATTATTCAGAGACAGCATTCTCTAAAAATATAAGTTACAGAGAAGTTGACCTACATTGGTAGAGAGAGGATCCTCATGGGGATGGATCCATGTTACCCTATATGGATAAAATCACAAGTCCAATCTCTAATCCTAATTTTTCTAAGGTCCCATTCAATTACTTCTTCTAGGCAACTTACTATCCTTTTTGGTCTAACCTCAAACATATGAAAGTTTCCTAAGATAGTACCTTACAGGAAACATAATATCTTTAAATATGAAAGCAAATGGAGATTTCAGACAGGGAGATAGGAGGATATCAGGGGTGGGGTGGGAGTTTTGAAGGTAGGGGAAAGAAAAGGGTAGAGGTGGTGCTTTGGACTACCACTGGACACTGTCTCAGAATGTGTATATAAAAATATATATATATATATATATATATGTGATAGACATATATGATAGATATAACTGGGACATAGTATTTGGCTTTGAGGATTATCCAAAGTGGATGAGACAAGTTCCCTTTGAGCTCAAAAATCATTTAACAAACATTTATTAAGCACCTACTACATGCCACACATTGTGCTAAGCACTGGGGATACAAAAAGAGGCAAAGACAGTCCTTGCCCCCAAGGACCTTATCTTCTGATTCCTATCTTCCTATGTCTCAGTAGCTGGGGTTTTTCTCACATGTCACATTTAAAAACTGGACACAAAAATATGAATCACAGCAATTAACAAGTTTAGAAAACCTGAAAAGTTTTCCACTTTACTGTGTGTTGATTTTACTTTGAAAAGCATAAAATGTAAACCCATTTTGAACCCAGAGCTCCATATATTCAGCTACATGTTACATGAGGAACAAAGTAACTTCAAAAATACTCTCAGAAATTAAATAACTTTGAAATTACTCTGGAAAGCTTGCACTGGAATCTATTTGCTTGACTGGATAACCCATGATTACCCACTTAACTCATTACACTGGGAACTACTGTTACATCTGGGATGTAGAGTTTTTTGAAAAGCAAGCCTTCTTTTTGTGGTGGGCAGAAAACTTAACATTTAATTTCTTTCTTTTTAAAAACAAAGGTTTTATTGATGTTCTTTTTAAAAACATCATTGTCACCTCCCCAAGACTCTTTCCACCCATATTTTCTCACTCAGCTCTCAATAAAATCCTTCCTTGTAACAAAGAAGTACAGCTAAATATAACTAAATAAATAAATATAAATATAACAAATTGATACATCGACCATGTCTGACAATGTATTGCCTGCATGTACAACCCACTACTTTGCTGCTAAAAAAAGGGAAGCCATCAGACCTTTGAAATCAAAATTGATCACTGCATTAATGAGAGTCTTGATATATTTCAATGTTGTTTTTCCTGACATTCTTTGTAAAAGTTCGTGCGCTGACTCAGTTTCACAAAGACTGAACTAATTTGTGAATCCACAGACTTTGATACTCCCCTTCTAACAACTGATGTTCAGTTGTGCAAGAGACTTACAGAAGAAAAGCACATTAAGTGAATCATTTTGTCACACCAAAAGCCTGGGAATCCTGATCAATTTCATTCTCAATTCAGTAACAGAAGACACATTTGTAAGGAACAAGCCTACCTTAGATTCTACATATGCATAGTACCTGACTTTAGTTCCTGACAAAATAAGTAGTAATGCCTATCTGTAAATCTGAAGACATGATTTAAGTCATTAGTAGACCGTCTGAGATGTTCCAAAATATACAGGACCAATTTACAAGAAACCTAGTTTATTCTTCCTGCATCTCTGTAGAGAGGGAAAGGTGGCAGTTTGACCTATGAAATACTGAACAATATACAAACTTGATTAAGGTTCAACTCTCCAGGTCTTCTAATAATGCTATGATATTTGGGGGGTACCCTAAACAAATGTGTGATTATAATCTTAACATCCTTCGAAGGATCTCTGACTTGAAGGATCTACGATTTTGTTAGTGGAGGGAGCTCCTGGTATAAGGACTATTTCATCAAGACAAATGCCCATCTATAACTTAGTTGTTTAGTTCTAGGAAGCCATGTAGAGCTCAAATGACTTGCCCAGATTTACATGGCTAAAAAGTGTCAGAGATGGGACAAATACTTTTCAGACTCCAAGGCCACCACTCACTTGTCTGTACCAAATCACTGTGCTGCTATATAAACTTAATAATCATCTAAGCATTAAATAGACAAACAGTTGGAAAAATAACACCCCAGATGCTTAGTCTTCAATAAAGTAAACCCAAATGACTTAGCAAACAACGAAAGACCAAATAAAATATATTTTATTTTGGTTTGATGTTTTAGTAGTACATTTTATAAGTCTTTGGCAAGTCCCTAGATTCTTGACCCAAACATTTTTTTCCTCAACTGGATAGTGGTCACTCTATGTGTTTTCAGATACAGGGCAACTGTATGTGCATAGAGAAGCAAAGCAATTTACTATTTAAAACTAGATTCCAATCTAACATGCCAAAAGACAACAGAGTTGTCTGGTTACATAATGGTCTTCTACAAAAAGTTAGAATTCAAAGGGTTCCATTCGCATTGCCTCATCACAAGATTTCTTTGTGGTTGTGAAAACAACCCAAAAGTGTGCCAGAATTGTTTAGAAATCCATTCTGGGGCTGAGTTGCTCTGATTGGTGAGTGAATTAATACAAACTCACCTAACCCACTCTATGTAGCCAGCCCCAGACTGTACTTCACATTCTGTTCAGTTATGCACCCAGAATCCAGGGCCCACCCATGCATTTCTTCCCCTGTCTCACTGCCATAGATATACTAACCTCTTCCCTCTTCCTTTTCTATCTCTTTCTCTGGAAATAGTAATCAAACCAATACTACTATTGCCACTGTAAAGGGAATGACAATCCATCTACTATCAGAAGGCTTCTCTCATAATTCTTGTAATTCTTCAGACCATAACTCCCTTCTCTGGCTACCATTCAACCATATATATAGCCTTTCACCATCAAAATAATAGTTTCTGAGATGCAAGGACAGACTCACTTTGGTATTTATATTCTCAATACCTTACAGACTACTTAATACATAGTAAGTAATTGATACATTTTTAAAAATTCATTCAAGGATATGACAATCTATTTAGGATTAAAATTTTGTTTTTGGCAATTCACAATTAAATAATATATCTACAATTAATCAAGAGCTGATTCTTTCCCAAACTTAACACAAGTTGAAGTTCTCCTATTTTACAATGTATCCCTAGTGCTTAGCTCAGTTCCCTAGTACATTTGTTGTTAAGTTGTTTCAGCCATATCTGACTCCCTGTGATGGGTCACAAAGATACTGGCAAAGATACTAGAGTGGTTTACCATTTTCCTCTCCAGCTCATTTTAAAGTTGAGGAAACTGAAGCAAACAAGGTTACGTGACTTGCCCAGGGTCACACAGCTAGTAAGTATCCGAGGCTGGATTTGAACTCAGTTCTTCATGACTCCAGCCTCAGCACCCTATCTACTGTACCACCAAGCTGCTCCTACGTGCCTAGTGCATACATAGCAGATGCTTAATAAATGCCAGCTGGTTACCCAGGTAGGGTTGGAGTTAACAGCTCTCCACAAGCAAGAACCATCCAACAGAGTGTTTTCTTCACTCTGTGTTTGTATGGCTTTTGGGAGTGACTAAGAAGTCCTGCGTGTAGAATGAGCTCTCTTGTCCGTCTCTCCAGGACCAAGATAAAATGTATGTTGCTCATGTTCATAACATACCCTACTCCACTAGAGATAGAGAGAGAGGGAGTGTGTCTGTTTCATTTGTCACATTCTGATGAAAGATACAGGAGTTACAATCTCTTAACCTTATTGTACTCATTCATTGTGTTGTAAGCACTGAACAGAACAGAGAGGCTGCCGTGGGGGAGAAGGAAGGGAGATGGTATAGATTATTCCATTCATTTAACCTTTTAAAAAAAATCACCCAGGTTTGAACAAATTTATATCACAGAGTAAATTCACAAAGTTAATTATAGGTATAATTTATTTTGTAAAAATGATTCCCAGTGGCTGCTGAGGTCATTCTCAGGGGGTTGCTATGGTGACAGGCACAAGGTACATTACCAAGGTGATGCATGTGTAACAAATGGCTGGCAGAAGCTCTCTCCTGACGTCAGGAAATGATGGCTAACATAGCATATGTGAAACTTCTATTACTAAGATAACTGGCAGCCTCATGATCAATGTCAGAATATAGAAGCTTTGAAACTTACCATGAAAAAAAATCCCTTCAGCATAAAATGTCACTCAATGCTGCTAAGAAAAAATAATCACAATTCTTTATTAAAAAAAAAGTTGGGGAAAACATGACAGTTGTTCATTGTTCAAAGGGTGGGATGAGATGACCTCTAAGGTCTTTCCAATTCAAAGGTTTTGTGATTCTAGCATAGCATGTTAGAACTAGAATTTGTAGGTCTTCTTTCTTCAGTGTTAAAACAACAACAACACAGGGCTGTGATATACCTATCTGTTTGCAATGGCCGTTTATGCTGTTGTTCTACCTTGGTTGTGAGTAAGTAGTAATATACTATCAAGGAAGAACTGTGCAAATGTTACACAAAAAGAGGGTAGAGGTCAGTAAGATGGATGGCTAAAAAGGGAGGCAGGTTTGTCATGTAGCAGGTATAAATGATAGACAACCCATACTGTCCATTAATATCCTTACAATGTCAAAAGAGCTAGAGGAAGACTCACTAGCATATTAAGTGCACCCTAAGTGAAGGATTCATGGAAGGACATGGGCAATAAGTCACCCAGGATGAGAAGGTATAGATTGTGCTTAGTTCAATACCTGGTACACAATGATGACGAAAATTATCAACATTTATATAGCATTTACTATGTGTCAGACATTGTGCCATGCACTTTATAATTATTATCTCATTTGATCCCTGGGAGGTATTATTATCTTCATTTCACAAACGAGGAAACTGAGGCAAACAGAGATTAAGTGATTTACATAGATCACATAGCTAATAAGTGACTGAAGCTGGATTTGAACTCAGGTCTTTCTGACTCCAGGCCCAAAGCTTTATCCACTGTGCCATCTGGCTGCCCCTACAAAGTAGGTCCTTAATAAATATTGGCTGCAATCTACAGAATCGCAAAGTTATCTACTGAAGAACCATCAAAGTACTGAAGCATGTGAGATTCAGATTCCAAATGGAAACTTATAATAATAGTACTTTTTTTGATGCTTTTGAGTGTACAAAGTACTTTGATACAGATCATTTTATTTGAGCCTCACAACAACTCTGTGAGGTAAGTACTAGAGGCATTATTACCATTTTAAAGTGATTTGCTCAACATTATACTTTGTTGTTTTTCAGTTGTGTCCAACTCTCTGTGACCCCATTTGGGGTTTCCTTGGCAAAGATACCAGAGTGGTTTGCCATTTCCTTCTCTAGCTCATTTTAAAGATGAAGGCAAACAGGGTTAAGTGACTTGCCCAAGGTCACATACATAATAAGCCCAGGGTCACACAGCTAATAAATATCTGAGGCCAAATTTGAACTCAGAAAGAGTTTTTTGACTCTAGGCCCCATACTCTTATACACTGCGCCACCTAGCTGCCCCAAAGTTATACAGCTAGTGTCAAAAATAGGGTATGGGGGCCAGCTAGGTGGCACAGTGGATAGAGCACTGGGTCTGGAATCAGGAGGACCTGAGTTCAAATCTGGCTTCAGACCAAACACCTGACACTTACTAGCTGTGTGACCCTGGGCAAGTCACTTGACCCCAATTGCCTAAAACAAAAAACAAAGAAAATGGGGTACGAATCTTGGATTTTGGTGACTCAAGAACTAACATTTCATCCACAATGACATCTAACAAGTGGGAAGGTAAACAGAAAAGAGAGGTACTGTTATCAAGTTTCTCCTAGGTTGTTTCCTGATTTGCTTTAGATCTAGTTCACACGAACACATGTTAATCAGTGTGGCTGGTTTAAAATGTGTCCTGTCAAGTTTTTTAGGGCATGGGGTTAGGTTCCCTCTGTGACAGCAGAAAATGCTGAGGGGAGACTCTAATGAACATGCAAATCAACTTCTGAACATGAAATAGCATCATAGTGTTTTCCTTTCGCAAAGGAATGAACTCAGGAGGTCCAATATAACTGTTCCAAAGATTTTCAAATTCACTTTTCTTTTTCTGAGGAAAATACATAGCCATTTGGAGAAACAATGGTTATTTCTTTGTAGAGAAGCGATAGGGGCTTTTAGATGGCACAGTGGATAGAGTTCTGGGCAAGGAGTCAGGAAGACTTAATCGTCATGAGTTCAAATCTGGCCTCAGACACTTATTAGCTATGTTACCCTGGGCAAGTCACTTAACCCTGTTTTCCTCAATTTCCTCATCTGTAAAATGAACTGGAGAAGGAAATAGCAAACCACTGCAGTATCTCTGCCCAAAAAAAAAACCCAAATGGGGTCACAAAGAGTAGGACATGACTGAAAAGACTAAACAACGACAGAGAAGCAATAATGGGTTTTACCGGGGATCTATTAAAATTCTGAACACTTTGGAAACAAAGACATTCTCAATGCCTGTTTGTTCTGATATTGTAGTCCTTGAGAGCTTAGGCCACAAAGGTTGTATCCAACTCAGAATTTATAGGATGATAGAAACAAATAGAAGGAGAAGCACAGACTTCTTAAAAGCATTTTTTTTTTTGGTGAGGTCATTGGGGTTTAGAGACTTGCCCCAAGTCATACAGCTAGTTAAGTATCAAGTGTCTGAGATGGGATTTGAACTCAGGTTCTTCTGGCTCCAAACCCAGTGCTCTATTCACTGCACCACCTAGCTGCCCCTAAAAGCAATATTTTAAAGAGGGAAGGAACTAGAAAATGAAACACTAAAGTTAGTAAATGAAATACATTGTATTACAGCTGGGATTTTAAAAAATCTAATAAAAAAATTAGGCACATGACCCTCAGTCATGAAACCAAAAAGGGAAAAGCATCTGTGGGTGGCAAGAGGATATAGAAATTTTTGTTAACATTTGGTGCAAAGCCTACCCATCATAAAAAGATAAATGAAACAGATTCTTAGACCACAGAAATAACACAATCCAGCAAATGGAGGAATTCTTTAGCACCTGGGCCTCCTGGAGTGATGTTACCTCCATTATAGTATCTGCTTTTGTATTCACATTACTAGAATAGTATAAAGAGGAAGATATGGGACAGTTAAGGATACTGTCAAGCTTCTCACACCTTAATTATTGAAAAGAAGGTTAAAGAAACTAGGTTTATTTCATTAAAAAAATTAAGAGGAGACCTCATTGTGATAGGAATATCCTTAAGGGAATTAAAAAGCTAGATCACTCTACCAGGCTTTGGGAATCATTATCAAAAGCAGGGAAGCTAAGGAGACAACAGAAATCCAGTGATTTTTTGTAAACTATCTTTACATAGTTGAGACTGAGGGACCAAAAGAGGTCAATTGGAAAAAGGGGGGATAACTGGTTTAAAAATCCATTAACATATTTCGTAGGCAAGTCAAACAGTGGAATAAAGCTGCTACTAGAAGAGGAAGAGGTATAAAGAGGTCTGTTCCCTGCCTCCCCTATGTCCTACACATCTAAGCCTGTTGCCTGTTTTCAGATCTTTCACACCTGTTTGATGTGATCCCTGTTGCTGAGAGGCAACATAGCACTTACTTGTATCTAGTTGGTTAGTCACAAAAAGGTAAATCAACACATATACTTTCATCTCATTTAAGGAGAAAACACATTTTGTGGAGGTAAAATAAATTTTCAATTCTCTTTCCCCAATTCTAAGTTTCCCAGTGATTGCAGGATTTTAACTTCTGCCATAAATATTTTTCATTTATTAAAAAAGTACTGTTTAAAATATAAAAAGTAGGAGTTAAAAACAACAACAAAAAAGAGGACATAAGAGTTACTGTAATTCTTTTACTTACATAGCTATAGGGAATAGGCTGAAGTCAGGAAGACCTGAGTTCAAAAATGGCTCATACTTTGGGCAAGCATCTGCCTTTCAGGGTTGCAGTGAGGATAAAGTTTGATCACTCAATTAATCAATATGCTTTTATTATAAGCCCGGCACTGTGTTAAGTGATGGTGATACAAAGACAAATAAGAAATGGCCCCAGCCATCAAGGAACTTACATTCTATCTGGGAAAATAAGAGATACACATAAACACAAAATAAGTACATGGTAATTGGGAGCAGGGGAGGCATTCATAGCTGAGGGATCAGAAAAGGTCATATATAGAAGGTGGCACCTGAAGCTACGATTCTAGGCTGCTAAGGTGAGAGGGAAGGCACTCCAGGAATGGGGAAAACCTTTACAAAGGCACAGAGAGAGGAAATGAAGACTCATGTATGAGTATCATAACAGCAACTAGCCCACTTCAGTCATGGGTTCAAAGACTAGAGAGGCAGGCTTATGAAGGGCTTTAGATGCTAAACACAGGAGGCAACAGGGAGGCACTGGAGGTTTTGGAATAGGGAGTGATGTGGTCTCATCTGTACCTTATGAATATCATAAATTAGGAGCCGTGTGTTGAACAAGAATCAACTAACTGTGACTGAATAAAACTCTAAGACTGACTGAAGTCCTTCCTGTGAGCCCCTCGACTCTGAGAAATATACCTATCCAGAAAGTTTGTTTTTAATTTTTATCTTAAGAATTTCAAAGAAAAAATTGTACAGGCTGTTTTCCCCTAGTCCTGGAATGAACTTCCTCCTCATTTCTTTCTATTAGAACCCCTAATAGGGGCTGGCTCAGTGGGTGCTCAGTGGATAGAACGCTGGGCCCGAAGTTCGGAAGATTCATGTTCCTGCATTCAAATCTGACCAAAGAAACTTACTAGCTGTGTGACCCTGGACAAGTCACTTAACTCTGTCTCAGTTTCTTCATCTGTAAAATGAGCTGGAGAAGGAAATGGCAAACCAATTCTATATGTTTGCCAAGAAAACCCCAAATGGGGTCACTATGGGTCAGACACAACTGAAAACGAGTGAACAAAAACAACAAAGAATCCCTATGTTCTTTAAAGCTCAGCTCAAGTATCACTTCCTCTATGAGACCTTTTAAAAAGAATTCTCTTCAGTTGTTAATGTCACATCCAATTACTTTTACCTACTTTTTACATATTTGCTTACATGCTTTATTTCCTCCCAAGAGAATGTAAGCCCTTGAGGGCAAACACCATTGGATTAAATCTAAACATACTGAACAGGTGAAAAGTCAGGACTGGAGGTGTAAATTGAGGTTGAACAGTTGAATCCATCAGAAGGAACAGTCCCTGTGGAAGTGAATATCAAGAGAGCACAGTTTAAGGCAGTCCACCTCTGGTTAGGGAGCAGAAAAAGGAAATGAAACCAGCAAGGAAAACACACATCAAGGAGGAAGAGACGAGAACCAGATGAATGCTGTGTCACAGAGACCAAGGGTTTCAGGATAGAAGAGTGGCCAACTTAAGTTAAAAAAAAAATAGTTTTCAGAGGAACTTATTTTCTATCAATTTTAAGGAACTTAATAAAATCTGGTAGAGAACAGACATTGATTGAGACCTACACCTAACAGAAATAGTACATAAAAGTGACTCAATACTCACACAAACAAATGTTGCCACTTAGGGTTGCAATCTGGCAACACGGATTGTAATCTAAAAGGCCTGGGACTAATTCAAGCTAGATTTGTTCTGGGCTCTCTCTGTATTAGGAATTTTGTGGGTGCTCAGCACATTCCTCTTGTTGTTCAGTCATTTCAGTTGTGTCTGACTCTTTGTGACCCCGTTCGGGATTTTCTTGGCAAGAGATACTGGTGTGGTTTGCCACTTTCCAGATGAGGAAACTGAAGCAAACAGGGTTAAGTGACTTGCCCAGGGTCACACAGCTAGTAAATGTCTGAGGCCACATTTGAACTCAGGTCTTCCTGACTACAGGCCTGGTGCTCTATGTGCCACCCGGCTACCCTCTCATAGACACTCATAGACATAAAACAACTGCATCGGTTATTTTAAAAGTAGCGGGTGGAAACCTTACTTGGGAATTATTTATTCAATTAAACAGATATACATTGAGGACCCACCATGTAGCAGGCACTGCAGAAGGCTCTGTCAGGCATCCAAAGATAAGCAAGATGGTTGCAAACCTTTTCTTCCCCACCTCAAACCTCCTATAGCTCACTTCTCTTTGCTCTCTCCTTGGAAAATCTTGCCTCATATTTCACTGAAAAAAAATGAGGGCATTCACCAAGAGGTCTCTCTTCTACCTTCCATCTAATCCCACATCTGCTTCTATCTCCTCCTCTCCTCCTCCACATCCATGTCACATGAAGAGGTACCCCTTACCAAGGCTAACCTCTCTTCATGCACAAGGGATGCCATTCCACTCCATTTCCTCCAGCAAACTGTCCCTTCAATCATCCTTGCTCTTACTTATCTTAAATTCTTTCCTTGTCACTGGCTGCTTCCCTCCTGCCTATAAACATGCCCATGTCTCTTCCATCCTTAAAAAAACAAACAAACAAACAAACAAACAAAAACAACAAAAAAACCCAAACCCCTCTCATTTGATCCATTCATCTCTACTAGCTCTCATCTCATATTTCTCCTCCCTTTTGCAGTTAAACTCCTTGAGAAGCCTGTCTGCAGTAGCTGCCTCCATTTCCTTTCCTCTCACGCTCTTCATAACTCTACAGACTCTGGCTTCCAACCTCATCATTCAGCTGGAACTGTGTTGTCCAAAATTACCAGTGCTCTCTCAATCAGCAAACCTAAAGGCCTTTTAAAAATCTTTATCCTTGACCTCTCTGTAGGCTTTGATCCTCTTGATCACCTTCTTCTCCTTGATACCATCTTCTCTCTAGATTTTTGTGACACTGCTTTACTCTGGCTTACCTGATGCCATTACCTTACCTGGCCAACCACTCCTTCTCAGTTTCCTTTCCTGGATTTTTATTTAGATCATGCCCACTAACCGTGGGTGTCTCCCAGGGATCAGTCCTGGGACCTCTTCTCTTTTCTGTCAAAGGCAGTGGATACAGCCCAGGGCCTGGAGTCAGGAAGACCTGAGTTCAAATTTGACCTCAGACACTCATTAGCTGTGTGACCCTGGGCAAGTCATTTAACCTAAGTTTGCCTAAGCTTCCCAACAGTGAGTGGGGATAATGATGGCACCAACACTGCAGGGTTTTTGGAAGGCTCAAATAAGATAATATTTACAAAAAACTGCCTAGCACAACGTGTGGCACAAAATAGATTTTACAGAAATGCTTATTACTCTTCCCCTTCTTTTATATTAGATGTGATCAATTCCCATGTTTTCAATTATCATCTCTATGCTCATTATTCTCAAATTTCCTATCCAGCTCTAACCTCTCTGCTGATCTTCAGCCATAAATCTCCACCTGCCTCTTCTACTGGATGTGTCAGACTGGATGTCCCATAGACATTTCAAGCTTAACATGACCAAAATTGAACTCATTATCTTTCCTAACATATGCTCCCCTCCTCTGAACTTCCCTATTACAGTTGAAGGTACCACTATTCACCCAGGCATCCCGGCTCCCACCCTAAGTTGCCATCCTTGACTCCTCATTCTCTCTCACCACCCCCACATCCAATATGTTGCCAAGTTCTACTGATTTTACCCTCTTAATATCTCTTGAACACATTCCCTTCCCTCCTCTGACACTGCCACAACCCTGGTACTGGCCCTCATTACCTCATTCCTGGACTACTCTTTTGATTGGTTTCCCTGCCTCAAGTCTTTCCCCACTACAGTCAAACTTTCATAAGCTGTCAAATTACTGCTCTTAAAGCTCAGGTCTGACTATGTCACTCCTGTACTCAACAGATCCCTATCACCTACAGGATCACTAAGTCACTAAATTTCTTCAAGCCTCATTTCTCCCATCTACAAAATGGCTCCCATCACCTCTAGGATCAAACATAAAGTTCTCTGTTTGACATTCAATGCCCATCATGACCTGGTCTCTTCCTATTTTCCAGTCTCGTTTCACTTTAGTCATCCCCACGTTTACTTTGTGATCCTGTGGCACTGGCCTTGCTTTTCCTCACACAATGTACTTCTCCTAACTCAATGGTTTCTCTGGCTGTTCCCCCATCCCTGGAATTCTCTACCCCTTGAATTCCTGGTTTCCATAAAGTCCCAGTTAAAATCTCACCTTCCAGAAAAAAGACTTTTGTGATCCCCCTCAATTTTAGTGCATTCCCTTTGTTGATTATCTTCAACTTATCCTGTTTATACCTTATCTGTACATAGTGGTTTGCATGTTGTCTCTCCTATTAGTCTGCATATTCCTTGAGAGCAGGATTTTATTTTGTTTTAATTTATTTTGGCTTTTCATTGTATCCCCACATAGTAGGTTCCTGGCACCTAGTAGGTGCTTACTAAATGCTTACTGACTGACAAGATCTAAATCAAGGTCATCTAGTCTAACTCCCTCACTTTACAGAGGAAGAACCTGGCCCCCAGAATGGGGAAGCAATGTGTTCACAGTCACACAAGGCAGGAGAACTGGGATTTGAACTCAGGTCTTCTGACTTTAAACCTAGCCCTCTTTTCACTATAGCATGTTCTCTCTCAGGTCTTTGTATTCAAGATGCTTATAATTTAACAATAACAAAATTTCTATAGAACTTTAAGTTTTACAAAATGCTTTCCTCAAAGCAATCACGTGTGGTATTACATCCTCATTTTGTAGATGGGGAAAATGAGGCACAAAGAAAATTAGTGACTTATCTAAGATCTTACTTAAAATTAATGTAAAAATTGGGATTCAAACACAGGTCGCTGGATAAAACCAAAATTATTCACTATGACACCACATATACTCCACCAAGGGGAGTAAGACAAATAAATAATAATACAAGGAAAAGCATAAATGCCATAGGAGAGGTACAGTGAAGGCCTATGAAAGTTCAAAATAGGGAGGGATTATATCCAAAGAGCACATCAGAGAAGGCTTCATAATGAAGATTGCATTTGATAGAATTTTAGAGCAGGAAGGAACCTTAGAGATCATCAAATCCAGCCTCCTAATTTTGTAGATTAGAAAGCTAAGGCCAAGAAAAGCTTTGTGCCTTGCTCAGACTCAAACTCAAGTATTTTGACTTCTTTTTAGAATTCTTTTTATGCCACTAATAAATTTAAAGGAAGGACAAAATTTCAATAGGAGGAGATTCAAGGGGTGGGCATTCCGGAAAAAAGGGAAAACTAATAGGCAAAAACAGGAAATTCATTGACCTCTTTCTTTAAAAAAAAAAATCAAATGTAACATTATGATTTAATAAAATTAGAGAGACAATGTATAAAAATAATATAATAGAATTTACATCTGAGAATACTCTGGATTTCCCCCGAAGTCTTATATTTCAGTTTACTCTCAATCTCTACTAACTCCAAATAGGCATTTTGAAGAGAGGCATTAGGGGAAAACAGCTTCAATGTGTATTTGCAATTGCCACAGTTAGAAAGAAAACAGTGAATGGGCATACTGATAAGAAATGGCTATCATCATTAGATAATTTGCTATGGTTATAATGAAGCTACTTTAAAAGGAAGTACCAATTGGAAATAGGAGATGATCTGACTTTGTTCAGTCACCAAAAACAAAAACAAAACAAAATCAAAAACAAAACCCACCCAGCCACGAATGGTATTCTCCCTAGGAGACCTCTGGCAACTGTGTCCCCTGCGTTAGAATCATGCATTAATTTGCTGGCCACAGCGTGCTGAGTCTTTACAATAATGCTCCAAGAGTGGAGTCACAAACATACTGCCAAATTGTAAGCATATGACAAATTAATTGAAGAAAACAAATCCAAGTGTTTCCCCATTATCTTTTTCTCCCTAGGGAAGCCAGGCTAGTGGATATGGCACTAGAAGTCAGGAGATTTGGGTTTAAGTCTTAGCTTCTGCACTTGCTATGTGAATCTGAACAAGCCACACTCTCAATCTCACTTTTCTTTTCTCAGTTGTAAAGTGGGTATGAAAATATTTCTATTACCTACTTCACAGATGTTGTGAGAAGTGTTTTGTAATCATTAAAATGCTATAAATCAAGGTGAGTCGTTGAAAGGCAGCATGAGGTGATGGATAGAGATCCAGGTTTGAAACTGGGAAGGCCTGGTTCATTCAAGTCCCACCATGTGGGGCCACAGTGGCCACGTTACCCTTGGCAAATCACTTAATCTCCTGGTGCTCTAGGTATCTCTCTAAAACTAGAAGTTGCTGAGAAGGTGCCAACCTATACTGGTAGAGGGACTTCCCTACATCAATGAAATCACAGGTCCACTCTCTATTCCTATCAATGTTAGTTATGACTCTTCTTTCTGACAATGTGAGATCAAATTGCTTGATACTTTCACTCCTTTGCTCTCCCATAATGACTGGTAGAAGGTGATGAAGCATATTTAAGAATAAAAACTTTTTCATCTAGACCAAAAATGGAAGAATTAAGTACACCACATCTGGTACTCATCTGAATTCTCCACAAAAGACAAATGTACCATTCTAAACTTTTGACTGGCTAATAAGTACAAATCTAGGATCATTCCTAGAAAATGACTGATATAAGATGTCATAAGTTGAATGGACAAAACCAGTCAAAATCTCATCCCAACAAAAAAGCAACAGTTTATTATGTTATTGGTGTTTTCTTTATATAATGACAGAGAGATATGTTCATCTGGGCTATTTTCTTTTCTTTTTTTAATCTTAATTTTAATTTTTGGTGAGGCAATGGGGTTAAGTGACTTGCCCAGGGTCACACAGCTAGTAAGTGTTATGTGTCTGAGGCCAGATTTAAACTCAGGTCCTTCTGAATCCAGGGCCAGTGTTCTATCCACTGCGCCACCTAGCTGCCCCTGGGCTATTTCCTTTATGTTCAAGTAAGCACTACTAACTTACTCTGTTGTTGTTGTTCAGTCATTTCAGTCATGTCCAACACTTTGTGACCCCATTTGGGGTTTTGTTGGCAAAGATACTGGTTTGCTATTTTCTTCTCTGGCTCATTTTACAGATGAGAAACTGAGGCAAGCAGGGTTAAGTGACTTGCTCAGGGTCACACAGCTAGTAAGTGTCTGAGGCTAGATTTGATCTCACAAAGATGAGTCTTCCTGACTTCAGGCCCAGCACTCTATCCACTGTACCATGTGGCTGAATCACTCTACTTTTGCATAGCTCTAATTATAAGGCTGTTCGATTTTCCATACAAGAACTTGTCCTAGATCCCAATTCATAGCACTTTCCAATCTGTTGTCAATTTTGTGGTTTCTACCTTCACAATATCTCTTATATACAACCATTTATCTCCATCCACACAGCTACCACTCTTGCAACAGGCCCTTACCGTTTCTTGGTGGGACTATTTCAATAGTCATCTAATGTTTCCCTGCTTCAAATGTGTCCCCACCCCAATCCATTCTCCACTCAGCTGTCAAAGCGATTTTCCTAAAGCTCAGGTTTAATCATATGACTTCTATACTCATAAACTCCATTAATTCCCTACGAAATTTAATTCATTTAAATTTAAATTTAAAGCTGTTGACAACTTGGCCCCTTTCCACCTTTCCAATCTTATACCTTACTCCCAATTCCACATAATCCACATACAATGGCCTTGTAGGGGCCATCGAGAAAGACTACATGCTTTTCTTCATACATAGTACTCTACCTCCAGATTCTGTGTTTTTGTACTGGTTATCTGTTATGACTGGAATGCTTCTGCTCCTCATCTCTTGGATTCCTCTAAGAATCAGCTCAAATCCTGCTGCCTGCAGGAGGTCTTTCCTAGTCCCCTGAACTGGTAGTGTCTTCTGTCTATGCTTACCTTACATTTACACAATACATACAGGGTGTCCCAAAAGTCTTAGTGCACTTAGAAGTTTATTAAAACTATATATCTTGTATGTACATAATTATTTACATGTTATCTCTTCCAATAGAATGTGGACTCCTTGAGGGAGTGTATTTCTTTGTATTTCTAGGACTAAGCACAATGTCTGGCACATATTAAGTGATTAATAAAGCTTGTTGATTGACCTGTTGACTGAAGTCACACAAGAATTTCATTACAAAATTACTTTCTTTATGAGGTGATCCCATACCAAGGACCTTGAGGTCAGCATTTTTTTATGTTGGTACTTCAGCGTTTTGGCTAACGGGCATCCTGATAGACTTTGAAAGAGTTAATAAAATTTAAATGAGGTTTCAAGTCAAATGAAGACTGTTTGATTCAGAGTTGGAGTAGGCCAAATTATCCACCTCTGGAATCACTATTGTGCTAGAATTTCAACATGGCTCCAAATGTGTTGTTGTATTTGATGTAGAAACTGTGTTCTGACAACTCCGGTTTAACTGGAAGTCTATATTCAAGCCTCGAATTCCATCTGGGACTACACAATGCAATCCCTGCCAACATGGACTTTGGAATGGTTAATTCATAACGACAAGGAACTTGCAAGACGCATGCTGCTAATAGATGACAGGAAACTTGCTGATTCCTGCCCTAGACCCTCCTCCTGCATATACACAATCTTAAGTGTTTGACCAAAAAGAGAATCTGGATCATTTGTTATCAACAAAGTATTTCTTTACATAGTGGGGATTTTTAAAAAATGACTATACTGTGAGGTTTCTAAACGTAATGGTTCCTAACAATGTGACTGGCATGAGTGTCCCTTGGCTAATGTCACAGTACTTCTGTTGATATAGACAGTGAACTCCTTAGAAATGATTCCTCAGTATATTAAAGCAGGTGGTGAACCCGAGCAATATTTAAACCAAGTGTTGCCTGTTTTTAACTCTTATTAATTAAAGCCCTTAAACTTCATGATAATACTGAGAAACTAAATGAGGGTTTTTAAGTTTCTGAGAAACGTCCCAAAATTTCAGTAGTTTTGTATGTGTGTGTGTGTATGTGTGTGTATGTTTGCCAACAACAAACCAAGGTTAATACTATTCTCCAATTTATATGATACCACTTCTCTAGTTAATGAGTTTGCCAATTTTCTTGTACCTACTCTTGGACAATTTCACACCTTTATTACCATCAGAAAGTAGATAATCAGAGCAAGAATAGGAGAAATTCAAATCAGTTCACTTTTCTTCTTACAAATTACCACAGGGAAAGGCTTTTCAGTGAAGAAAGTTGAAACTATGGGCCAAATGAAGTTTCTGGAATATCTGTGGATGTTGCCCTCACCCATTAATATGGGTTAACCATTAGAATGGTTAACTGAGACTTCTACAAATATGAATACAGCTTTCAAACTGCTAACTGCAAGCTTACTGATTCCACCCTCACCCCCTGAATTTATATTATAGTAAAAATTCTCTTTGAACCCTATAGGCACAAAAAGCCCCTAGAGACAACTTTGACAGATAAGCAGTAATGATTTTCAAGTACGTGTTCAGAGTAAGTGATCCATAAAAGTTCTAATCAGAAAGATCTGAGCAGATAGAGATTTATACTCTGGTTTTAAAGCTCTGCTAAAACTTGGAAGTTAAACAGATTCTTCAAGAATGCCATTTGCATCATTCTGAAATCATATAGCTTGTCTATAGTGTCCAAAGTAACAGAATTGCCTATGTTTGCATTCCTTTTGGGTTAATGAAGTATTCTGTATTCATTGGAACTAGTTATGACCCAAGTTATGACTTCAGCTAAGAGCGGTTTAACTCTGACTCCCCTGAGAGCAAAAAAAAATCATTTGGTATTTGTAAAATCAATCTAGTCTACTTTTATATTTTCAGCTATCTTATTAGTCAATTCAGACTGCCTTACAAAAGTCTTACTGACTGTAAAGAAATCAGATGTTTCACTGACCAGACCCTGGCTTGATTCCATTATACTTGGTTGGATGTGGTTGCTAGCCTGAGGGATATTGAATGATACTTCACAAAAATTGGCCCTGATTGTAGGAGTAATTTGCATGAAAATTAGTTCCCAAATACTGACTATAATATCTGGATTTTTTTTTGTTCTAGATTTTTAAAAAATAGATTATGAATAAGAAACCTCAAGTGAAGTAAAATTGGAAGGAGATATATTACAGATACAAAGGTTGCATAAAAAAAAGATGGAAAAGAAAAAAATAGCAGCTTTTTTGAATGCAAGGAAACTCATTTTCATAGGAAATTTGCTTGGTATTTGGAATGAATGATCTGTAATAAACACGACCTGCAGCCTGGTTCCCATTATCCAAGCCAGCTATTCCAGCATCTGCTGTGAAAGCATTTCAGAAACACATGGAACACGACTACAGAAGAAAGAATCCAAGAAACCACAGACTCAAGCTGTATGCTAGCAAAGGCGACATGCCTTCCACTTCCCTCTTTTGTGAAAACACCGAAAAGGAAGAAATAAAACATCTCAGGATTATAATGGGAGGCAACAAGAAAAACCTATATCCATCATTTTGCTTCTATGTGTCCAGAAAAGGCAGGGTGGTGCAGTAGATAGAAAGCTGGCCAAAGAGTCAGGAAAGACCTGGGTTCAAGTCCTATCTGTTATTTAACCTCTTAGTGCCGTAGGCAATGCTCTGAGATTGTTTTTAAAAATAATAATAATGACAATAATAGCTAGCATTTGCACAGCAATTTAAGGTTTGCAAAGTGCTTTACAAATCCTGTCATATTTGATCCTCATAACAACCCTGTGAGATAGCTGAACTACTAGATGTTATTATTATCCTCACATTACAGATAAGAAAACTGAGGTAGGCAGAGGCTAAGTGACTTGCCCAGGGTCACACAGCTAGTAAATGTTAAGGCCAGATTTGAATTCAGGTCTTTTTGAGGGGAGTCAGGAAGTCACTAAAGTCCAGTGCTCTAATTACTACACCACCTAGCTGCCTAATTGCATAATAGTTGATTTTTATTGGTAGAGATTTCTTTACCAGGAATTATTACCCACACTGGCAAAATCTGGACAGATCTGGGAGGAAAAAAGTCCAGATAGCATTATTTTTTTTTAAGTGGGGTTTCATCCTAGTCATTTAATCCATGTAGGAAATTTATGGTGTAGAAATTCCTTTCACTGATACAAAACAAGAACTCATCTGTAACATATAGCTTTAGAGAGTTGCCTGGGTCACTGATAAGTTAAGTGACTTGCTCGTGGGCATCTAGCTAGTATGTGTCAGCAGCTGGAACTGAACCAAGACCTTTCTGACTCCATAACTGGCTCTCTACACACTATACCCAGGAATGCTTATGTAGCTATTTTCCTTTATCCTGCATTGGCATGATTCCCAGATAGTGCCTTTCATAGTATCAGAAGGTTATTACCTGATACACCTTTTCTCTCCTTAGACAGGGAGGGTGAAGAGTCCCTAATTCTCAATCAAGTCTGTGGACACATTACCAGGGCATCCCTGAGAGACCGAGAAACCACCACTACAAATACCACCAGGACCTCACCAAGGGAGCTACCACTAGTAGACTGTGGAGGTGGTCACTAGGTTCTCAATGAAGGACCTACAAAAAGAGTGCGAAATCAAGAAATACAGACCTAGTGTATGGCTGTAGTTTCCTTAGGGAGAAGCCCTTAATCCTGGTGAGCACTTACCTCATTTTTGGTATGGTGATCTGATTCCCAGAAGCAAAATCTCATTAGGTGGGGAATAAGCCACAGGCAAAGGTTAGAGATGAACAGGTAAAGTTTGAAGTAGGAAGAATAGGGAAGAAACAAAACACAAACAGAAGGGTAAAAAGGATAGGAGAGAAAAGATGAGGGCTAGAGGAGAAAGGAATAAAGGGTCCCAGAACTGGCAACAACATAGCCAAGTGAAAAGTGCAAAGTAATAGTAGAAGGTTGAGTAGCAGGTAGAACTGAGATTATATGAGGTGAGGTTGGTGGTAGGGTGATGGGTAGAGAAGGAAGCACGATGAGCATGAGTCCAGAATCATGGTTAGGGAATGTAATGGAACATGATGAAATTAGTGGAAGCTGAGAAAGTAGAAAAAAGCCAACGGGGACAGGAAAAAGAAGACCATATGAGGAGATGGAAGCTTCAACAAATAACTCTAGAGGCAAAGTTGTTGCATCAGCTAAAGATGTCAGGAGGGGAAGAAAATTGGGGAAAAATACAGGGTGAAAAAGAAGAAAGGCTAAGAAGTGAAAGAAATGAGCAACACAGGCATTCCAGGGAGGACACAAAATATTTTCACCACCAAAGACATGTAGGCTAAACACCAATCAGAATATGACGGGCTCTTATGAGTATTCCACTTCATATTCCAAGATTTTTCAACTGAAGTTTTAGCACTGCATTATGGGAAAATATTTTAGCCAAAAGATACCTGATAACCTATATAGATTATTAAGAATTAAATTTTGAAGAGAACCAAATAAGTAAGTAGGAACTCTACCATTTGTATCCAGAGCATTGTTGATTCAATGCTAATTTGCCATTTTCCTGAGTGCACTACACAGCTTACATCAAACTACTAATTTGAGATTTCACAGAATATTTCCCACTTGTGCCTCTGTCTACATAGATCTAGATTAAGTGAAAATTCAACAAATACTTGGTTTGCATGATCATTGAAGATCCAAGTTTGGCTAAGGGATTAGGGAGGGGGAATCCATTTTGAGGCCTGATTGAATTGTTGTTTACATTCATCACATTAACCAGATATAATTGCTAAGTCTTCACTTCCCTTTCTGCTAAGCAGACACAGGAGAGGTAACAAATAGATCTCTCTAGGAAGCAAATCATTCTCAGTGCATACTATTTTCTTTGACAGCTCACAAAATAATTCAGGAATGCAGGTATAATTAGACTTGCACACAATGCTCATGCAAAGGAAAACCTGCCAATCAACATGATGCTGCCTTCAAAAAAAAGCAGCAGAGATTCTGTCTGTGACAGCCAGAGATAGGGTAGTCTGAAGTTTTTTCAAGAGGCTATATAATCAAGCATATTTTTTGTTTGCAGTTTTCAAATGCATGTAGGTGTTTTGTAGCATCTGAACAAGACAACAAATCTCTACTGAAAATTATTATTATTATACTATTTCAACATCACAATGGAATGTGTATTTGGGAAGAGCTGCTTTGCAATTTGGGAAGGAAAGGAGAGGATGGAGTCATATCTTTCTGTTCCTCAGGTTACTTTGGAATCAATCAATCAAAAAGTTGCCTACTGTGTGCCAGGCACTGTATTAGGCAATGGAGATATAAATTAAATGAATAAATCTCTACTTACAATGAGCTTCTTCATAATATAGCCCAGAACTATACCTGTATCAAATTTTAAGTCCACACATCCAGTTTTGAAGTTTGATTCAAAGGGAATGCTTAATAGTAGAAGTTCTACACTATAGCAGAGAGAAATGTTATCTCAGCAAATATTTAAATGAAGTGGAGAGAAATAGCCTTCATGACATATACTCACTATTTGGTTGAGTCAGATAACTGATATTCCCGTCTTCTATCATAACACTCTTGGATTCCAGGATCATTCCATAAACTCTTTATTGCATCTACGTATGGATTCTCAAAAGCGGACACCTTCTCCACATCAACTTCTCGAACTAACTGTGCATGGGCCTGTTTTCAAAAAAGAAAACAACTTCAATCCTCTTTTAGTCAACTAAAAAAAAATCATCTTTCATTTACAATGCTTATATTATAGTTATTGGTCATATTTTCCTTCACAAAATGGATGTTTTTTAATCAATTCCTTTGCACAGATCAATCTTTTTTTTTAATATTAGGTTTTGAAATATAACCCAACTCCCAGTTTTTCCCTGAGAGTAATCGCTGAGAATACCAAGAACATGATTAAAGTCAATTGAAAAGAAAACAAGTTATGCTTAAACCTTCAACAAAATGCCATCTGAGTATCACAAACTTGGTGTAGTTAATATTACCAAAGAGAAGGGGTAAAAAGGTGGAGAATGAGAAGTTTATAATTTATTAGTTTTTCATATTAATATAATCCTACTTGTATCAACTAACCAGGCCATTCAATCAAGGAGAATTCCCACTACCCCCAACCCCACCATATTCTAATTTTAAAAGATAGGGAAATTAAAAAACAAAAAAAACAAAAGACCCACAACTAGCTAAATCAGATCTGTCTTTTTTTTCTTTTAAAGGAATATTCCTAACAATTTTTAGATATATCCTAGGGTCAGTACATATTGGAACAAATCTCCAATAAACAAACAAACAAAGATGTTCAGAAAATTTATCTTGAAGTATTACAAGATCATCAATTCAATTCAACTTAGTTCAACTAAGTTTCCTCACCAATGAAATGGGGATAATAATAAGCACCTACTTCACAGGGCTGTTGTGAGGATTAAAGGAGGTAAACTATAAAGTGTTTAGGACGGTGCCTGGCACATAGTAAGCACTATAGTAAGTCCTTATGTGTGTGTGTGTGTGTGTGTATACACACATGTAAATGTATGTACATATGTGTATGTTATTATTATTAATTTAGTTGAATAAACATTTAAGAGATTACTATTTGCAAAGATTTAATTTATATGCTGGGAATAGAAGACAAAAATGAAAGGTCTTCTTTCTTCATTGAATTTAAATTCTATCGGGAGGAACCAATAAGCCACATAGTTCAGTGGAAAAGCAATGGATTTGAATTCTGGCTCTCTGTCACTTACTACTTGGGAGGCCTTGGGCAAGTCCTTTCACTTCTCTGAGACTTTGTTTCATTTGTCAAATGAGTATAATTGAACTAGGTGACTTCCAAAGTCCTTTCCAACTCTAAATCTATGATCATATGAAGATAGAAAATAATAATTTCAAAGTAATTTGAGGAGGGAGAGAACATGGACATTCTGGGTTCAAAGAAGAGTAAGTCAAGGTTGAGATGAGGAGACTATACATTCCAGGAATAAAGGGATGATTTATGCAAATGCCCAGAGGTAAGGTTATGGCATCCCAAAGGCAGGGAATAATTAGTGCATTTTGGATAGAATACAGAGTGTATGAAGGGGACTAGAATGTGTTATGGATGGAAAGTTTGGTTACAGATGGATCATGGAGGATCTTAAAGGCTGGGCTAGGGAACTCCTGCAGATCAGTTTTAAGCTTTTTAAATTGCTTAATTAGCTTTAAATGTCACTGACTTTTGGGACATAATGTATTTTGTCCTAGAACCAGTCAGTTGAACAGTCAAGCACTGATTAAGCACCTGCTATGTGCCAGTCATTAAATAAAGAACAGTGATTAAAAAAAAAAGCCAAGATAATACCTGCCTCTTGAACTCACATCTGAATAGGGGGAACAACATGCAAAAAGACCAAAAAACTTACTTGGGGACGGGGGTGTCATGCTGGAAGGAAGAGGAGTAGGGAAAGGTATTCTGCATTAGGTGGGATTTGAAATGAGTCTTGAAGTCTTGAATTGTCAAGGAGGAGAATGATGTTGTCAGACTTGTGCCTTAGGAAGGTTATTTCAATATATGTGTGGAGGACATATTGGAGGGGGAGAGATCTTAAGCAGGAAGACTAATTAGAAGGCTATTAAAATAGTCCCAATTGAGAGGTGATGAGGGCCTGAAACAGGGTAGATGTGGGTGTGAATGGAGAGAGTATACTGTTTAATCAACAAAGATTCAGTTATGTTCACAATACTATATTAAGGCAGGAAAGCATCTAAATAGATATATTTTAGAAGAATTTTTGACAGAACTGGAACAAGAATAATTTTCTAATGAATTCTCAATTGCCTGAAAAAAAAATAGTAACCTGATCGGTCTTATTAATCGAGACTTTACATCAGATACATAAAAATATTAAAAAACACACATATACATATAACTACAATAACCTTAATAGCTTTAATATTTTGAAAAGAAAGTTTATACACTAAAGCAATCTCTCTTTCAAACAAGTCAAACATTTGATACATGTAGTGGCTAAATCTGATCATTTCTACCTCTCTAACCTCTCTTAAATGTGTTCTCTTCTTTCTTCTAACACTGCCACCAGCCTGGTGCAGGCCTTCAATCCCCTCTTACCTGCACTACTGCAATAGCCTTATTGTTGGTCTCTCTACCTAAACTTTACCCACCCACCCCCCCTTATTTCATCCTCCATTTAGCTGCCAAACTAATCTTCCTAAAACATGAATCTGACCATGTTATCAGCCCTTTTTTAATAAATTCCAATGGTTCTCTTTTGCCTCCAGGTTCAAATATAACATCCTATGTTTGGATTTTAAAGCCTCCCATAACCTGGCCCCTTCCTCTCTTTCCAATTTTCTTTCACCTTATGCCTCCCCACACACTCTATAATCTGCTGACACTGGCATCTTTCAGTTCCTCACACACAAGACACTCCAATTTCCTGCCTCCAAACATTTTCACTGCCTGTCCACCATAACTGGAATACTCTCCCTCCTCACTTCTGCCTCCTGGCTTTCCTGGATTCCTTCAAGACTCAGCTAAAGTCCAACCTTCTACAAGAAGCCTTTCCCAGTCCTTAATCTTAGTGACTTCCCTCTGATATCATTTCAAATTTATCTTGTCTATATCCTGGTTGTAGATGGTTGTTTGTATGTTGTATGCTTGCTTAGATTGGGAACCCTTTGAGAGCAGGCATAGTGAATAGAGAGCAGGCATAGTGAATAGAGAGCTAGGCTTGGAGTCAGCAAGACCTGGGCTCAAATCCCACTTCAACATCCACCCCATCTTCTCTCTCTCTCTCTCTCTCTCTCTCTCTCTCACACACACACACACACACACACACACACACACACACACACACACACACACAATGAGCTATTGAACATTGCTAGAGAGTCAGATAATTGTGTCGAGTCCTACATATTCAAGGTGCTTGGTCTCAACTGGGGTCTCATTGGGGCACAATAATGCTTATTTTTCCCTCATTAACATTCTGTCAAGCACCCAAGTGCCTGCTCCAGACCTCTTCAAATACCCAAATCACTCCCAAACCCCTTTGGCAGAACAGAACCTCACCTCCTACTTTACTGAGAAAAATCAAGGCCATCTCTTGGGAGTTCTCTCATTTTCTTTGCTTCATACCTCAAAGGAAGAGGTGGTCTCTGTCACCTTTCCAAAGTGAATATTTTCACGTACGCATTTGTTTCCATCCTATCTTGTATTCTCCTAGAAAGTGGTCCATTTCTCTATCTCTGTCTCTCTTCCCCCATCTGACTTCATGAAGGTCCCAAAACTTCACAGTGTTAAAGGAATCTTCATTTGACTCTGCTACTCCTACAAGCTCTCATCCTACATCCATCCTCCCTTTCGCTGCCAAATTCCTGGGGGGGGGGTGTTGATTACACTTGCTGCTTCTTCGCCATCCACTCATTTCTCAGTCCACAAATTCCCTGACATTGTTCATGGACCTGAGGTTAAGAACTACTGCACTAAGCATAGTGTACAGCTCACTTCTGGATATTCATCTTTATTTATTTTTTATTGCTATCTCTTATTTTTATATCACCTTTATTTCTGACTACATCTCCCACCTACCCAGTGACCCAAGTCTTTTAATAAAGAATAAGGTACTATGCAGAAATGATATTGATTGTTCTTATGGTACAGTAACATTCCATTACGTGAACAATCTGTTTAGCCCTGCCACAGTTCTGGGTCTTCTTTTTATACGTGCGTAAGCATATACTCCATTCAGATCTATATATCTAGGCTTTATCTGTTTCCTGAAGTCTAGGCTACCTACTGGACATCTCAGTTCAATATAGAGTTATCCCTTCCATGTCGCAGGAGTTAGGGGAACAGCAGCCCCGCAATGTAGAAAATCTGCATAAATTTTTTTGGTCCTTCCTTCATACAGAGAGGTCTAAATTATGATGGCATTCAAAGATAAAATATGTTGATACTATATAATACTATACATATATTTATGCATTTCTGAGTTTTTAAACATTTTCTGTGTCATCTGTTGCCCCTCATGTGTTGTCTGTGGCTTTCATAAAACTCCCCCAAAATTCCCATTTAATTGCAATGAGGGAAGTCCTCCAAGCCTACCCTCTTCTCTTAATTCCTCTTTTCTATTGAGGATACTACCACCCTCCCTATTACCCAGGTTTCTAATCTTGGAGCTATCTTTGACCTCCTCCCTTTCCTCTCTTACTTTCTGATAGCTAACTCCTTTTGATTTTACCACTCCATGCTAGATTGTAGAACAATTTTGATGGGACATTCAAAGGAATTTATATTTTATCCTAAAAACAATAAACAGAAACTGAAGATTTTTGAGCAGGAAAGTAATGGTCATATCTATATCACAGAAAAGTTATTTTGGTGTCTGTGTGAAGAATGCATTGGAGGGGCAGCTAGGTGGAGCAGTGGATAGAGCACCAGCCCTGGAGTCAGGAGGACTCGAGTTCAAATCCAGCTTCAGTCACTCAGGTCCCAGCTGTGGGACCCTGGGCAAGTCACATAACCCTGACTGCCTCAAAAAAAAAAATGTATTGGAGAGGAGAAGGATGGGGGCAGAGAGATTGGTGAAGAGAATAATACAATAATCCAGGTAAGTGGTAATGAAGGTATGAACTAGGATTGTGGCCATACAAATGCAATGAAAAGGGAAGCTATGAGAGCAGTGGGTATATCCCCAACTCTCTATCCTACGTCCTCTCTTCTCTTTATACTCTCTTCTTTGGTGACCCCATTTGATCTCATGGGTTTAAACTGTCATTTCTATATTGATGACTTCCAGATCTTTATCTTCAGCATTAGTCCCTTTCTTAAGTTCCAGATCTTCCAGTCACACATATTTGCAACCCAGTGTCATCCAAAACCTCTCTCTTTCTCATCCCACTTATCCTAGCAGTTGCCACATTTTGTCATTTCTACCTCCATTCCTCTTGCATCTGTCCCCTTCTCTCCACTCACAAAGTCACTACCCTAGTTTCAACACTCATTACCTCAACTGCAGTAGAAATTTCTTCTCCCAGTGGTCTCTCCCCATTCTAATACACAGCTGCCAAAGTGATTTTTCTTAAAAACACAAATCTGAATGTCACTACTCAATAAATTTCAGCAGCTTCCTATTAGTTCAAGCATTAACTATAAACTGCTCTATCTGGCATTTAAAACCTTCTCTAGCCTGGCCTCAACCTACTTTCCAGCCATATTATATATTACTCCCCTTTGAATACACTCCATTCCAAATTGGTCTTTTTTGTTTTTCTGTTCTCTTAGAATCCCTGGTTTCCTTTAAGGATCTACTTAAACAATACTTTTTTTTATATGAAGCCTTTTCTGATCCTCCTAGCTTCTAGTGCAGCTAAATTACTTTATACATAATACAGTATAAACCTATATGTGTACATATTATCCCTTTAGCTGGACTGTAAGTGATCTGAGAGCAGAGATTTTCATATTTTTCACTGTGCACCAAGTGCCAAGGAAAATGTACACTGTCTAGGACGTGACAGGCACTTAATAAATGCATTTTGAGTGGCTGATTGATTTATATAATGGGCAGGACTTGTCAATGGACTGGAGATGGGGAATGAAGTAAAGAGAAAAATCAAAGATGATTTCAAGGTTACAAACATGTGAAATTACAATCAAATGGAAGAAATGGTTAGCAAGTTCTCCAAAGAAAGGCAAATTAAAGAGTTAGTAAAGTTTGTTTTATCATGTGTCCATCAACAAGAAATAGTTTATGAAACATTTAGCTATCCCACCTAGAAGCGCTCCAAATGAACATAAGCTAAATGGCCATCAGGAAAATAATTAATTACAGCTTATGCATCAATATGCATTGCAGAGCTTGAAGAAATAAAGAAATTCCACAAAAACTTAGAAGGAGAAGGGATATCAAAAACCATCAAAGTCCAACCATCTCATTTTTCAGTTGAGAAAATGGAGGCTTAAGGAGGTACTACCTGCATAGATAGTAAGTATCTGAAGAGGATTTGAACTCAGGTACAATGATCCAGGAAAATTGTTCTTTGAACTGTACCATACTGGCAGAATCAGCCACGGAAAGATAGGGAGCCCTCAAAACATGACATTCTAAGATCATGAAGAGAAACAATTCTGACCACAAGAACAAAGTTGAGTTGCTTAAGAGATTATGCAGATATATGGGGAATTTGTTAGTTATGTTCAGTT
>NW_020954610.1:72869591-72955448 GCF_900497805.2 Vombatus ursinus | reverse complement strand
TTCTAATCTTGCTAGTGTTTTCTCTGCAAAGAAATGATCTTGGGACTGGAAAGGACAAAACAAAAATTGAAAATTGGGATTTGAAACCTAAAATAATCATGGAGATAGTAAGAGAACACTTAGCTGTTCTTGAGATGTTCAAGTTTGGGTTTACTTGGCCCAAATTATATCCTAATGATAAGGCCCTCCAAATTACATTATTTTATTTTAATGAAAGGTAGCATGGCTAAAGTTGGCTTGAAAATCAGGAAGATCTCAGCTCAAGTCCTATCCTTTGTACACATTGGCTATGTGACCTGCGGTTGTTACTTCTCAGTGTCCCAGGCAATTTTCTAAATCTATAAATTTCACATTTGTTCTTGATCTATACTGGTAAAGGAAATTTCCTACTCAGAATTATCTATACCAAAGAAATCATAGGACTAGGTCATTCATACACACACACACACACACACACTCACACATTCAATTATTTCAATATAAAGATGCGTATAGGGTAAAATGCTCCTTCTACCCGTCTCCTGCCCCATGTTGGGAAGATATGTCTCAAGATCAGGATACAATAATAGGCCAAAGGCCTGTGGACTACCCAAAAATCTCATGCTTATGTATCATCAATACTTTTTTTCTTTAAGAGACTAGGAAGACAATGGACACAGTGAGTACCAAACAATAACATAAAAAATGAATCTGACTCTTAGATAGAAAATGACTAGTTACCGACATAGAAGTTACTTCCAAATCAACACCCTTTGCACAGTCAGCTCATCAACTTGTTAGGGAAAAAATAAATTCAAAATAAAATTAGAAGAGAATAAGGATAAGAGGCAATGGTAGAGAATTAAACTAACATGAACATAACTTATTTAAACAAGCTATTGACATAAAAATAGGAAACAGATAAAGGAACAGATATTGACACAAACTATTTCCTACAGAAGTTTAATCAATGTAAAACAACTGTCATAAAGAGGGAGACAAAAGTTCCTAGAAACTGCCTCGACTAGCAAACACTTGATCTTTTTGCCAAATGGGGGGAAGGAGGAGTGAGGGAGAAACATCTGTTTAGAATAGAAATTCATTTGCAAAACCTTACAGAAGAGAATGACAGAAGATTATGAGCAGTAAATCTAAACTTATAAGAGAGTGAGAAGTGTTAGAGGGAAAAAACAAATTTGTAGAATGCTTGGATTGATGCCCAATTATGCCAAATCATCCCAAGAGCATTTAAAGTTGAAACTGGAAGACAACAAACAAGCGAACAGTGAAAAACAGCTGTCAACATTTCTATAACAAACTATTTTCTTCATCAGTGACAGCTGAACCATCACATTCAGATTCATCAGAGTTCCTGCTGTGCTGCCTGAAGATATAGAAAAGGCACTAAAGAAAAAGAAAAGAATAGCAGCTGGACCAGATCAAGTACATAGAGAAGAAATTCATCCTGGAGGCAACAGAATTTTAAGGGTATTGAAGAAATCAGTTTCAAGATATCTGAAGAGGGAAAAAAACACCCAAGCAATTGGGGGGGAAATCACAGATGGTATCACTATCAAAAAAGACTATTGAAGGGACATCAATAACTATGGAAACATATGCCTGTTTTCTCACCTCTACAAAAGCTTTATCAGAATAATCCATATATGTATCAAGGGCACCATGGAAGAAAATATGAAAAGGGAACAGACAGGCTTTCAAAAAAATGATATTGTTTAATAGGACATATCTTTATAACCACATAATTGACTCAAAGTTGGAGAGAGCACAAGATCCCACTTTTTATTTTTTGTCGATAACAAAAGAGCCTACGATGAATCAAAGGTTCTCCCCCTAACAAGGTGTCTCCCATGTGTACGTTAAGATCAGATAACAGCAGAGACAATTCTGTACAACAAACATGTGAGTGTTAATAAGAAAGAAAAAAGACAAGGGGTAGAACTAGGAAGACATACTCTCCAAAAATGTTTTCTACTTTCATGGAAGACATTCAGCACGGAGTCCAAGTGAAAGAGGTGCTCCCCATAAATGGTGTGGTCCTCCAGATGCTCCTGTTTGTAAATGATATTGTCCTTTTTTTCATCAAGCACCAAAACATTTCAGAGCCTTTTAAGTGAGATTAATAACCACTTCCAAGAATTTAGACGAACAAATCCATGTAGGAAAAAAAAAGTAAAAGAATGTCTCTTGTCTAATCTATGATAAGCCCTTAAATGGAGAGCCCATCAAGCAGGTTCATTAGCACATGTTATCTTAGACAGGTACCGCAAATGGATAATGGTATAGGCACAAAATTATATAGAAAGAAGAGGGAAGGCTTCACTGTCTTTGGAAAACTGTCCAGCACTTTCAAAGGTCTTAAAGGACCAAAGGTCCCTTAACCAGAAAATCCAACTTTTAAGTGCTATGAAAAATGTTGGCTGTTAGTAACACTAATACTATTCCAGTGATTCTACATAGTTATAAATAATGGAATACTATAATCTCTGAAGAATAAAAATTACAGTGCACACAAATGGCAATGGGGAAAGATGTATGGTGGACATAATTATTATGAATTACAACCCATGTATAGAACATGCATAAAACGTATTACTTAAGTAATATTTATGAAACTATTAAAGAAGACAGGCAAGTCATGTAGAGAGAATGAGAGAAAAATTGACAATCCATATACTGGATTGGTCTTACTGTGTTAAGAGACCTAGAGGAAGGCCCACAGCTCCTTCACTGACTTTATTTTGAAGAATTTATATGTGAACATAGGTGAAAGCGAGTTCCATGAAATGAAAGAAAGCATGAATAGATTTCCATCTTTATCACTGGGGGGAGCACCTATAATAATGAGATCACAGGTCCAATAAAATATTATAATATAGATATTTTCTTGAACTTTGTAAAGCATTTTCTTCATAGTAATCCTATAAGGCAGGTAACACAGTCACTTTTATCCCCGCTTTACAAACTGATCAACTGAATCACAGAGTTTAAATGTATCAGTTTGATCAGTGTAGATAGTAAAATAGTACCTATGGACTTTGATGGTGTTCTTTCTCCTTCTACTTTAGAACCCCAGAATATTTGGAGTTGATCCCCTTATTTAAAAACACACGCTAGGGAATAACACATGTCTATTAAGTCTTGCTACTGAGAGAGTCTGAGAAGGGTTGTTCACTTGGGTTTTGGAGTTCTGAGCTGTAATAGGGCTAAAACCAATCCAGTGCCCACACCAAATACATAACTAATGTGGTTATGGTGACTCTGGGAGCAAAGGGTCACCAGCCTGCCTAAGGAGGGGCAAATGGAGAAGGTTAAAGTTTCCGTACTGATTAGCTTTGGGACTGGGCTTATGAGTGGCCACTGCACTTCCAGTCTGGATGAGATAGGGAAAATTAGTCTCAAAACCAAAATAAAACAATAACAACAAAAAACATACAACTTGAATTCATATTGCGGTATTTCAGAGTTAAAGTTTAAAAGATACATGCAAATCTAATATATTGCTAGATCTACCATGTGGAAAACATGTGGTTACTTGATACCACTCTTCTACTTCGACGTGACAGTCAGTAGCACAGTAAATATCTTTTTTTTAATAACATGTGGTTTTCTCTTGGTAGTAAAGAGATTGCAAAAATTACCAATGATGACTTGCTCACTAGGAGTAACATAAAAGATATTATCAAAGCGATACATGAGGTGGTACAGTAGGTGGGACAGTCATGTAAAAAGACTGATATACAATAGTCTGAATACCCCAATGGTAAAGCCAAAAGACTTGGAGGAAAGCCTCATATTGGATAGAATTCCGATGAAAGATTTTACATGAGACCATAGGGTGGTTTGTGATGGACAGCATTGTAAAGAGTATTCACATTAATGGGGTGACAAAATGTTTAAATGTGGAAGTGGTTTTCTCATCAAACATACATATTCAACTTATCCATAAGACTATAAATAATTGAATAAAGGTAAAACATATTCTTGGTATATTACAAAATCAGAATCACTGGAGTCATATTGATTTTATAGATAGTTCTCTTTAAGACCTATCAGTTGTAGATTTGCCTCTAGGTTGTTGGATGAAAGAAAACAGCCTTTAAAGGCTACTATTATTCCAGAGTATGTTTTCCCACTTGTTTAAATGAGGCATGGCTGATAATCCTATATACATTTTCTATCATAAGACTGAATTAACTACTTCCTATTACCCATAGGGACAAGTGAAGGAGAGTACTCTTTGAACTGGGTAAAAGCCACATGGTGACGTAGGTTAGGGTAGGTAACGATTCTAAAATAAATTCCACATCCACTACGAGGCCAAATGTGTCATTTGAAAGGCATACTCTTTCTGAATCTGGAGCATAGTTCCTTTCTGTAAGAGAAAACAATTTTGACATACTATACACTTTTAAGTCTCATTAAATGAGACTTACAGTCCTAGATGAGATATACAGTCCTAGCAAGGCATAGGGCAATAAATCAAAGCCAGTGTCGGATAGAAAAGGTTCCTGCAGGGGACAGAGTTTATAACAACAACAAAAATAATAATATTAATAGTAAGTACTTATACAGCACTTTAAGTTTAGCAAAGTACTTTAAAAATATTATCTCATTTTATCCTCTTTAACCCTGGGAAATAGATGTTATTTTTATCCCCATTTTACAGAGGTGGAAAAAGAGGCTGAGGGAAATTAAGTGCCTTGCCCAGGGTCATACAGCTGGTCAGTATGAGGCTGGCTTAGACCTCAAGTTTTCCTAACTCCATGTTCAGCACTCTAACTAACCATTGTGCCACCTACTTGCCTCATAATATAAACAGTTTATATAAATATAAATAATATAAGCAAATATGGGAAAACCAAATTATTGGCTAGAATGCTCTGGGAAGAAGAAGTAGGAGGAACATGCTATTACTCTCATCATCACATTAAAAACATTTAGGTAAAATTAACATTGTCAACAAATACAAGGATGATAGATTTGTCAGAAATGCTTTAGTTCAGTTTAATTCGACAGAAGGGAGCAAGTGAGTGACTGAGCCAGCTTGGACCAGTTCACGAGAGCCCATTATTAAAATTTCAGTGTGAGCATTTTCACCTTAGAAATTGGCAACCTCTACAAATCAATCATCACTAAATGACATCATTTATTGTTTTGTGATTGCCTAGACTTAAGAAAGTGTTAACAATACAAAATAACTGCCCCCTCCCCCCAGGTAGTTAAACATTTACAACCATACTCCATATTGCTCTATAAACACTGCTTGAACTCAGCAGGAGTACAGCAGAAGGCTCAGAGAATGAAGTCATCATGAGACTGGAGACCTGACTGTAGGCTAATAATAACAATAACAACTGACATTTATATAGTGCTTTAAGGTTTGCAAAGTACTTCACATCCAGTATCACATTTGACTGTTACCTAGTTGAATCTTGTAGGTCACAGAAAAAAGTAAGTGGCATAACTGTGATTAGAACCCAGGTCTTGGGGGCAGCTAGGTGGTGCAGTGGATACAGTACCAGTCCTGAAGTCAGGAGGACCTGAGTTCAAATCTGGCCTCAGACCAAACACTTTAACACTTAACTAGCTGTGTGACCCTGGGCAAGTCACTTAACCCCAATTGCCTTTAAAAAAAAAAAAAAAAAAGAACCCAGGTCTTTTGATTTCCAGTTTAGCACTCACTTTTTTTGTGTGACCTATGGGGCCAACTGAGCAAAATTCCAATTCTAAGATTCTATGACCTATAATCTTCGGAAAGTAACTTTCCCCTCAATGGGGCTGTTTCTTTGTCTTTGAAAAATAAAGGTGGGACCAGGATACCTCTTTTCCGATGCTCAAATTCTATGAGTCAAGGTATTTATTATGCTCATACTATATGACTAACTGGCCAAAGCACGGGAAGGGGAGTAGTTGAAGACCCCACCATGTTGTCATCCCCCATGCCCACAGTGAACCTCTAATTAATTCAACTCATTCGGAAGTAATTTCTACTATGAGAAGCCATTTCATGATGCCTCTGTTGATCTTCCTCATATTATAATGTATATACTTATTACAAAAGAATAAAAGAAACAGTCCCTGCCTAGAAGATCTCCAGTCTCGGCAAAGAAATAAGACATATACACATTGAAAAGGCAAGGCAGTATATGATGGCATACTAGAATGAGTCACACCGATTGTTAGTATTTTATAGGAGTTCTGAAGAAGAAAAAACCAAAGTGGGGTAGGTTGGTTGAAGATGGCTTCATGGAAAAGATGAGCCATCAGATTGGCCCCAAAAGATGTGAGGATGTATAAGATTTGACCAAGGGGAGAAGATGATAAGAAAGAATTCCAGGCAAGAGAAAAGCATTGCTCAGAGGCTCAAAAATAAGTAGAATAGGTATGTTCTGTTAGACTGATTTGTGTTGATACTGATGACAAGTCACTTCCCTACTTTATGAATCTTCAATGACTCCCCTTGGCATTTAAAATTCTTCTGGCCCAGCCTACCTTTTCCAGGCTTTTTGAAATATAACTTCTCTTCAGGTCCTTTACATTCTAGCCAAACTGCCCTACTTCTTTACAAACATGGCATCTCCCTCATTCTACCCTGCATCTGTTGCTCTGCCTGGTTTGAAATCCACAGTACAAGATATCCTTTCCAGGTTAAGTTCATTATCTCTATTTTCATCACCAGGCTACTACCACCTCCCTCAGTCTCCCCTTCCCACACTGCTTGGAAGACTGAAGAGAGGAAAGTACCAAACTCCTCCTAATGCCTTCTTTTACAGAAGGTAGAAACTGGACTGCTGGGACTCAGCCCACTTTGCATCTGCTATTCTCTCTGGTTTCAACTCCCTGAACAAGATGCCCCTGTACTGGGAACCTCTTGATGTCCTCCCCTCTTTATTGCCTCCTTTTGTGTACTGCCTTCCCCATTAGACTGTAAGCTCTTCGAGGGCAAGGGCTGTTTTTCTTTTTATTAATTGTATCCCCAATGATTTTCACTGTACCTGGCACATAGTAAGTGCTTAAATTTTTATTGGATTGGATCAGATCTTGTACCATGGCTGTCATCTGCCATGCTCAGAGAGAATTCCTTCTTGACTTCTCCTCTGTCCTAACTTCTTTCAAAGTTTACCTCATGTGTTAGTTCCTACGGGAAGCCTTTTCCTTATCTCTCAGTTAATCTTCCTCACATTATAATGAGCAGGCAATCCTCAACATTTCCACGTTTAACTTTGATGACTTAGTAACCTCCACTTCTGTGTTGGCAACCATGCATATTTGTGGCTATGTGCAGTAGAGAAAAAAAATGAAAGGTGCCATGTGCAAGTTTATATCTGCAAAAAGAAGGAAAGTATTCATAAAAGTATTTGTGAATCCAGTACTAAGTACTTAGTACTTAAGTACTAAGGTAACCTCTTAAGTGCATGGTAAAGGAATTGAAAAAAATGGAAAATCGGCTAAGTTTGTGGGTAAATGAGATGGTGGTCACCCCAAATGTCCCCCTTTCCCTCTTGCTGGGGCTCCTCCGGACAGCATCCCTGCCTCCCCCACTAACCACTCCAGCTTGAATCAAGGAGCAGCATAGAACGGGGCAACCTGGCCCACTGTTGGGCCTGGGCAGTATTTCCAAGCACTAACCAGGTTTGCAGACTCACCTTGAGGCATGTGTTTTTCATGGGGAACAGTTCAATCACTGAACAGAAAGATTAGTGATAGCAGATTGCTTTTTTCACTTTTTTACTTTGGGGTTCTTCTGATATTCCCACCCCTCTGCTCCTCTCCCTGTCCTATCCTGCTTTGCATCTCTTCTCCCCTGCATTTGTGGCTTATTTCATGATTACGGTGTTAGTAAAAGTACATATTATTAAAATTAATATTTTGTTATAAAGAAGTACATACAGAAAAGTGTATTTTCAGAAATCTCTAGCAAAAGGTTCCTGCAACCACCAAAAACTATTTCCCATAGTGTTTTGAGATAATGTTACCTTGGCAAAAGTTGGGGATAGACTTTATATACTTATCTGTTTATGCATTATACCTACCTGATGGAATCTATGTTCCTTGAAAGCAGGGTCTATTATGCATTTTGTCTCTGTGTCCCTAGAGTATAGCACAGTGCCTTGCATTAGATGGACTGGGTTGGATTCCACTGGATGTTTATGATTTGGGTTGAATTTCAATGTGGCAGCAACTGACCCCCTTCTCAATTATGAGCCCATAGTTTAGTGACTAAACCCTACCCCAAACTTGTAAGGAAAATGGTATGTGAAAAACTTTCACCACTATTGCCATCAAACAAGTCAAAACCAAGTCATTTTTATTGCAAAATCCAGTTTAGCTATAGTTTTGCTGCTAGGGATAATTTCATTTAACTATGTAAAAATAGTTAATCTTTTTACAGCACTTCAAAGTTTGCAAAGTGCTCATATGTTTATTAATTTGATTCTCAAACAAACCAGAAAGGTAAATATTAAGATTGTCTCCATTTTACAGATAAGGAAACTGAGGCTAAGAGAGATTAAGTGACTTGTCCAGAGTCATAGAGAAAATATCTCATGCCACATTTGAACTCAAGTCTTCCTGACTCCAAATCCCATGCCTTATCTGCTGTGCCATCTACCTCCTTCACTTTAATTAACTATGATTAACAATAATTTTCATGTAAATAAGAGCTCTGATATAATTCTTTCAAAATCTTTTAAAAGTATGACAAAATAGGTGTATATGTTTTTCTTAAAAAACATACAGTCTTTTCCAAAAAGGCGCATTAGCATAGGAAAATAAACTAGGCTCTACTATACACAGGACCATAGATTTAGAGCAAGAAGCGACCTCTGAGAGGCTATCTTTTATAGTTGAGAAACTGAGGCCCAATGAGCATTAGTGACCTGCCCAAGAACACAAAGGTGGTAAGCATAAGGGGTAGAATTTGTATCCAGTCCTCTCATTCCAGAAGCAGTGCCCAACACATAGCAGGCATTATATGGAGGCAGTCCACTCTGACTACTGACTTCCTGGCTTCCTTTAAGTCCTAACTAAAATCTCAATGTCTATAGTAAGACTTCCCTAACCCCTTTTAATTCCAGTGCCTAACTTCCTTATTATCCTGTATATAGATCGCTTTGTACATATCTGTTTGCATGTTGTTTTCTGTATTAGATTGTAAACTCCTTGAGGGCAGGGACTGCCTTTTGCCTCTTTTTTGTATCTCCAGCACTTCTGATGCCTGGCATAAAGTAGGAACTTAATAAATGTTCACTGATTGTTAAGTACTTATTCCCTTCCCTTTCCTCTTTTCACTGTAGTACACTGCTTTCCATAGTCAAATATGAAATGGTAATGGCAATAAGAAATTATAAGTAATTATACCGAATTAAGTAATTAGTGAAAAAAGTGTTAACTTTAAAAAATTATATGAATCTAGCACATCTAGGCAAAGGAAGTTCTACTTCACTGGCACTTCCTTATACTACCTAAATCAAAGATCCAGTCTAAAAATCAAATTACACCTACATCCATAATAAAAGAAAAATAGCTCATTGTCAGAGTACAAAATGCAAACCTTTCACAAGTGTTTTTTTTCTCATTTTAGTTTAAAGATGATAGCATAAGAAAAGGCAAAACAGATGTGTATTTCAAATAAGTGTTAACACATTTTAAAAATTGAATTCCTTTTCATTTTAAATGACAGTGAAATTTGACCTTAACGATTTAATCTGAAGAGTACTAGCTTTAAGAATGCTTTGGAAGCAGGTGGCTGCTTCCAAAGGGCACACAGTGGGCAAAAGCAAACAACCACTGAAGACATTAGGAAATTGTAAATGGAGTAACGTCATGTTTACATGATTTTGTCCTTCTGAAATGCAATTACATCTTAGATGGCTGGATGTTTTCCACAGCCTCTTCAGGAAAAGAAACAAAGAACATATAAGATTCCTACCTATTAGATACTAACAGAATGGGGGGTTAAGAGAGCAGGTTTCCAAGTAGCCTGAATGCTATATAGATACCTATATAGAGATAGCTATATAGATAGATCACCAAGATCAAAGTTTTGTTGTCATTGTGAATTTTTGAAAAATTCATGTTTTCTTTCTTTTTAAAAAAATTCTTAATTTTCTTAGGTTTTTATATCACCTTTACTCCCCTAGTCAGCAAAGAATCAAAAAAAGCACGTCAGCAAAACTGGGCAACATATTCCTGATATATTTTCTTTGAATAAAACAGATGAAATTTAAAGCAAAATATATTCTCTGAAAACAATTAAGTAAAATAAAACAAAGACTGAAAGTGATTGTACATGCACCCAGACCCATTTATGTCCTATTTGTTAAGAGAAAGAAAGGCTGTGTGCTTTAACTTTAATAATACAATACCAAAGCCAACCCTATTACACCAAGCACAATATTTGTTGTTCCTTAATGTTGTTTTCATTTCCATATTGTAGTCAATGTGTACATATTTTTATTATGGCTTTGCTTTCTTCACTTTACATCATACAAATCTTCCCATATTTCTTTGAATTATTCATAGAAGTCATTTTTTATGGTATAACAATAGTCTATTGCTTTCATATGCCACAGTTTATTTAGCTCTTCCCAAAATGTCAAGCACATAATTGGTTTCCAATTTTTTTTGTCACTGTGAATAATCCCCCTATGAATATTTTTGTACACATAGGTCTTATCTTCTGGTCAATGACTTCTTAGGGCATACATAGTATGCCTAATAGTAGGATCAATAAGTAAAAGGACAGGAATGTAACTGAACTTTTGTTGTGCAATTCCATATTGCTTTACAATACAGCAGGACCAATGAACACTTCCACCAGCCTCATCAACTCTGATCCTTTTCATCCCGTACTCCAAATCCAGTGTCCTACTCTGAGGATCCTCTCCTCGCTACACATTTGAGGTAACTGGTCCCAGGGCGTTAAATGACTTGTCCACAGTTAGTAATTGGTAGGTTTAAGATTTAAACCTAGTTCCTCTGATGCCAGTGCTTGCAGTCCTTACACTATATCAATAGTTTTAATCTGCATTTCTTTGTTGTTGTTGTTATTGTTGTTGTTGTTGTTGTGTGTCTGAGTGTGATTTGAACACTTTCAAATAGGTGTTGAACTTCTGAATTTCTTCTTTTGAAAGCTGTCAGTTCATATTGTTTGACCACTTACCTACTGGGGAACTAGTTCTTATATCTTTTAAACATAAAGATGTCATGCTTTTGTCAGAGATGTTTAATGTAAACATCTTTTCAGTCTGTAGCTCATGGAAAGAACTGGAAGAGCTTTTGTTTATTGGAAGAAGTGGGAATGAGGTGGGATAGTTATATTCATCACAGAGTAGAGACACCACACAAGCTAGGAATGATGAGAGAGCTCAACACAAATCTTTTGAGATCTCAGCATCTTTTTTAATTGTGAGAGGTGTGGCGTGGGGTTTAGGGCATACCCAGGTGCAAGTCCTAGACTTAAGAGACATGGTTAGCGACAAAAAGTCACTCTCTGGCTAAAGCCCCTGACAATACGGGGTACATTTGCCCTAAGCATCTTAGCTAGACAGCCTTGACATTTTCCTTCTCTTTACCTTACTTTTTGTAGCAGGCACAGCTCTGTTGTAAGAAAAGTTGAGAGACCATGGCTTGTGTGGGTAAAGCAGGGATTAATGGCTTGAGGTTGGAATAGGCATCCTCTTTATTGGAAAATGACAGTGATTGTAGAGGACACAGCTCCAAGCAGAGGAGTTACAATGACTATTGCAGTGTCTTCAAATGAGATACTTCTGGGTACAGAAACTAGGGGTGACCATGTTGAGCTTTAAGCAGAGTTATAACTGCCAAATCTGGTTTACCCTCCATCCTGCGTGGCCATTTGACTCAACTCACACACAAATGAATCTAATTCAATTTCTGCATGAAGACCTCCCAGGATTAGAAACCCATCAGATCTCCAAGCAAGCCACTAAACTTTTGGACAGCTCTAATTGGTAGGAAGTTTTTTTCCTAACATTGGCCTCTTTTCAACTTCTAGACATTGTTCCTGGTTCTTCCCTCTGTGGTCAAACAGAAAGAGTGTAATCTGTCCTCCATAAAACAGCCCTTCACATATTTGAATACAGCTATCATGCTCTCTCTGAGTCTTCTTTCTCCCAGGCTATACATACCCAGTTCCTTCAGCCATTTTTCTTAAGTCATGAACCCCAAGGCTTTCACCATACTGGTTGCCCTGCTCTGGATGTTCTCTAGTTTATAAATGTCCTTCTTAGACTGTGCTGCCTCAAACTTAACATAGTACTCCAAATAAAACCTGAAACAGGCAGATTACAGTGAGATTATCACCTCTCTATTTCTAGAAGCCACACCTTTCCTAATGTTACCCAAAATGATATGAGCTTTTTTTGGCTGGCACATCACACTGCTGACTCGTAATAAGTGTACAATCCACTAAAACCGTTAGATTCTTGTCAGAATAGCTGCAGTCTATCCATGTCTCCCTCTGTTTTGTATTTGGGGAGTTGATTTTTTGTACCCACATACAAGACTTTACATTTATCCCTACTGAATTTCATCTTTGTAGATTTAGCCTAATGTTTCTTTACATCAGACAGATATTCCTTTATTTCATTTATTATAAACTCAGGATGCTTACAGAAGATTTAGTTTCACTTCTGGTTGTCTTATTATTTGTTGTATTCTTTTTACCTCTTCTGGAGTTCTCTAATAATTTCCTTTTGTCCCCAAAATATCTTTTGATATGGAAATAGTTTTTTTTTCCTGCTTATTTATCTCTTCAGTCATTTGTTTCCTCTTTCTTTAAGGTCATTTTTTCATAAAGTTTTTTTTCCTTTTTTCTCCTTTTTTTTTTGGTGGTTGTCCTTTTGCTTTATTTGGCACATTCATTGCTATTTTGAGATGATGAAGAGCAGCTAAGCTTAATCATGATCTCTCACTGTCAGTTGGCTGGACCTTTCATGAGTTATCTTTAACCTATCTGTGTTCAGATTCAATTTTATCCCTCCTTGTTAAAACATACATATACGTATGTGTATATACACAAATGTATGTACTTACATATGTATACATGTTTTATATGTACCTACACATTGTAAACATGTATGTGTGCTTACATATAGTGAACATATGTGTGTATGTCACCCGGCTGAAATATTTTAGATGTTAAATAATGTTCATGATTAATAGTAGATAGTAAAAGGTTCCCAATCTTTTCTCTATCAAGAGCCACTGACCTTCAAAAAATTAAAGTCATAAGTTAAAATTAATTTAATTATCTGTATATGTGTGCTTACAGAGAGAACAATACATACAATAAAGCACATACTATGTGGCAGGCAATGTGCTAGGGACTGAAAATACAAAGAAATATTTCAACCAATTATTTTTTACAGTTAAGAATCAGGAATTTAATGTTAGTCCATAAGTATGACAGTAGAAAAAATACTTTGTTTCCATATTATGTGCAGTTAGACAGAAGACCAAGTATAGGAGAAGCACCCCCAGATGAGAGAAAACAGGATGGGGAGTGGCCTTGAACCATGTTATTTTTAGCCAATAAAAAAGCTTGAGCACCTACTGTGCACAAAGCACTGTGCTAGGTGCTGTGGAAAATACAAAGATGAATGACATCATTCTTTCTGTTGAGATGTGCATGGTCTATTAGAGAGAGAAGGGTAGGAAGCACACTAACAACTGTAACCCAAGGCAGAATGGGAAAGAACAATAAGAGGTTTAGCAAGAAATGTTCAGAATGAGGTCTCCTGGTGAGGTAGAACAAGTGCTAAATTTAGAATTCGAGGAGGAGGACTTGGGTTTAAGTCCTGATTCAGCCCCCTAATATCTGCTGTGGATAACTCATTTAATCTCTTTAAGCTTCAGATATGTAAAAAGAGGGGGTTGGGCTAGACTTTGAAAGTCTACCTATTCTAAGTCGCTAACCCTATAATTGAAAGAAGTAAACCCAGCCTGGAAAAAAGGACATGAAGAGAGGCATAATAGGTATCTTCAACAATTTCAAAAGTTGTCATATGGAAGAGGGATTAGATTTATACTCTATAGCTTCAGTGGGCTAGGATTAGAAGTTACGAAAAAGTCAAAATTTGGCTCCATCAAAGAAGAACATCAAAGAGGCTTTCCATAAGGAGGTGACACCCGATTTGAACCTTAAAGGAAGCTAAGGATTCTGAGAAGCAGGGGTGAGGAAGCAATCTATGACAAGCACTTGGGATGACCTGTGAAAAGATATGGAGACAGGAGTTGAAATTCCATTGTTGTTGTTGTTGTTTAAAGAACTCAGTAATGTGGAAATAGTCCAATATGTGCCACACATCAGATGGCTTTAAATACCAATTGAAGGCTCTATCTTTTATCTTCAAGTTGATAGGGAGCCGCTGAAATTTTATGAGCAGAGGAATAGCCCAGTTAGTTAGACATTTTAAGGAAAGGCAACTTGCCTGAGTAAGATTACATTCACAGTTGTACAGAGGACAGAGAGGGGAAAGACATAGAGCAGGGAGAGCAGTTACTAAAGCAATTGTCCAGGTATGAAAAATGACCTGAAGTAGGCTTGTGTCAACGTAAGTAGAGAAAATAAGATAGAAAGGAAATATATTATGGAGGCAAACTGATAAGGCTGCATTAAAGCATAGGCTTTATATATATATATATATATATATATGTATATATGTATATATGTATATATGTGTGTGTGTGTGTGTGTGTGTGTGTGTGTATATATATATATATGGAGCATAAAGGCTCCATAGGTTTGAGGGGCACTTGGGCTATGGACATCATCTATTAATCCCGCTCTTTGAATTCCCTGTTAGATCTCTACCAAATTTAAAGAATCCTTTCTGTCTTGGAAATAGCTTTTCTGCTTTTATTATCAAATTTCAAAATTAAATGCCTGAAATACATATTTTCCCATAGGATTTTAAATCCTTCAATTTCCTACTACAATGAAAGTATCATTTCCATGCAAAAGTTGATTGTGTTAATTTTGTTTTCTAAGGAATTAGTTTCAGTTCATTCCTTAGAAACTGAAAATAATTATTTGAAACCAGCTTTAATTTCTCTGTTTCATGTCTTAAAATTTTTTTTTGGTTCAATTGTATCCTCATGGGAATTTCCTTCTCACTTAAATTATAAACAAACAAACAAACAAACACATTGAGACTAAATATGTATACCTATAGCTTATGCCACTGGTTCTCATCTGCCCTTAGGAGCTACACAGAATGTTTAATTCCTCTTCTATGTGACAGGAATAGGGAGGGATTGAACTAGGATTTCTTTGGTATAAAGAACTCCACAGTGAAGATACTTCACTATCTACTACTGCAAGTGACAGCTTCTCAGCAATTTGCAGAGTTGGACTGTTGTCTCCCACGTCTCTGAGAGATTAAATTAGTTGCCCATGGTCCAGGTGTGTGCTGGTAATTGATTAATAAGCAGCTTTCCAACATACTTCTGTTTAATCTATGTTGCTAATATTTTCCTCATCACTTTCTTAAGCTTATAGACAATGAACAAAATAAATCAAACCCAGATTTGTAGCATTTGCTAGTTTCCAAGGTGAAAGTGCTCACACTGAAAATCTAACAACTTGATGAGTTAGAGCTGACTCCACCAGCCCTGTCAGAGGGTCATACAATCAGCATGTGTCTGAGACCAAACTTGATCCCAGATCTTCCTCAATTAGAGGCTTTTAATCTACTACGCCAAGATGTTTCTCTCCTGATGATAGCCAATCAAATGTTTAGGCAATGATTATGCACCCCTTCTTAGACTTATTTTTCTAATGTGAGAAAAATCCTCTCATTTGAAAATGGAGTTCTACTCTTGGGAAAAACAGTTGGAAGTCAGGGGGATTTGGGGAGAAACTATTGGGTCAGTCTAGCACAAATGGTTGCTTTCTGTTCAGCAGACAAATTCTTGAATTATACCAGAACAGAAATAGCCTCATGAAAATAGGTATTACTCTTAAGATGGCTCATAAAACTTTGTTAGACATGAGAATCACAAGATCATATCCTTCACTGGGTTTATCCCACATGAAGAATTTATTGCTTCCACCATAATCCATTCAAAAGCAAATGCAGACGATAGGTCTCAAGATTATAGTCCACACAGGCTTTGATTCTAATTTAAATTGTTTTCATTTTCAAAATCATTCATCTGATTTGGATGACAACATTATATAGCAGAAAACATACTAAAGTTGAAGGTAGAAAACTCAGGGAAATAAATGAACTTCTTTAGGCCTCAGCTTATTCATCTGTAAAATAGGGATAATAATACTTGTAATACTGTGGTTCTGCGAGCATTATTATGTTGACAAAAGTTTGCTGCTTTTGATTTGGGAGAAACAGATAAATCTGACCTCAGCCTTGCAGAGGTTCCAAACAAAGGGTTTTTGAAAAAAGCAAGCTCTTCAGGGGAAACGCAACCCCTTTTCCCCACCTCCTCACACTCAGAATAATTCCATAGGGCTGTATAAGAGAATTTCAGCCATCATCACTTGGGAGCTGACCATTTCATCTCCAGTGTCCTAATAGTCTTACTAAATAGAACTTGAAAGACATGAGCAGAGGAGTCAACTGAAATGTTCTTGGTCATTTAAAATATTAGGTTGAAGAAAAGAGGTACATCCATATTACCCTATTGAAAAAAAACTAATGAAATCATAGGATTATAGGTTGGAACGTGAGTGGTCGTTTAAGTCCAACCCCCTCATTTTACTGATTTAGAAGTGTTTAAATTATTTGTTCAAGGTTACACAGGTAATAAGTAGCAGAGTCAGGATTTAAACACAGGCCCCCAGATTCCTGATCATGTACTCTTTCCACTGCACCCTTCATTTTCTCTGTGTTAGGTATACGGGTATGATGGCAGGGTTATGAGAGAATAAGGTATCCCATTCCACACCAAAGAAAGCTTTAAAAACTAACAAAACTGTGTAATTTCCCATGGATTCTACCTGATTTTCAAAAGGAATCATACTTAGATGACAACTTCCATTTACACAGAGCTGTGATATAGGTGATATTTTCATCTCCATTTTATGGATGTTCATTGAAACTGAAGCTCAGAGAGGTCCAACTGACTTGACCATGGTCACATAGCTATTGGATCAGCAGCAGGATTTGAATTCAAATCTCTCCTGACTCAAAGTCTAATGCTCTTTCTAAAACGAAAAGAAGTGATGCTGGAAATAACTGTTAAAGGTATTTGGACCAGTGTTGATAATTTGTGTTTTTAAAGCTTATGCCATTCTTTGTCTTTGTGCACCATTTTTGTGTACCTCTGTATAAACTTCAGATGACAGACTTCTCCCTACCTGAGGGTAATTTCCCATCCCCTTCTTCATAAACACATCCCCAAAGAATAATTGATCTAACATTCTTTGTAGGGTTTTATTTTCCCCCATGCTAGGCTTATTAACTTCTGGCCTGCATCTGTGGGTAATCTAAACTCTGGGTGCCTGGGTGACATGAACTACTGCTATTGGAAATTATAATATGCGTATTTGTGTACAGAAGGAAGAAATGATTGCTCTATGAGGTTTGAAAATGGCCTCATACTGTCCAGAACATGGCATACAGTCATTATTATAATAAGGGGTTATCATGTTAACATTTACTTAGACATGCAAATGGAACTGCATTTGCCATGCAGTTACCAAATTTCCTCATTTTATAAGGCATCAACTTCCCTTCCCCCAATAAATTTTAACAAAACATAGAATGAAAGGGTAAGATTTAGAATTGTTGCTCGAGAAGAAATAACTCCTTTTTAATGATATTCTGGGCTGCTAATCTCTGAATTATTTTGCTAGCTGGGGGAGAAATGTAACATTCCTTCTTTCACTTGTCCTTAAGCTATATACCTTTTTGAAAGGTTTTCATGTAATCTCTATATATAGCTACCACTTCCTTTGTCAGCTGAGCTATAGTCCATCTGTCTGATAACATTCTGATCTTCACCTTAACCAGCCTATAGAAACTGCTTTGCAAGAGGCAGATAACCTTTCACTAACCTCTCTGATGCCTGTTCAATGCCCTCCAGCACTTGCCGGAGTGTACTTGACAGCATAAGATTACCACTTTCTTTCTTTTTCTAGGTTTTGTAGACATTGCTTGGATATAACTTAAGTATCTTAGAATTCTTTGTACTTGGTGTCTTTGAAAGTGAACCTCTCTAGTCCAGGGGCTTACTGTGCTATATTAGCTTGAATTCTCTTGCTTGAAACAAGAGAGAAAATTAATCTTTTTTGACCACAGGATTAAAAGTGGAGGACTGAGAAATGTGATAGGGAAAAAAGAAGTGATGGGCTGGTCACTAAATAAAACAACATTTACACAAAAGAAGAAAAAAAAATCCAAGATCATATTGGGGAAAATAACAAGACCCTGAATACATGCTTCTCTTTTAATTTTAGAATCCTTTTGACATATAAAGAGGCTATAGCAGGGTAAGTATTAAAATGATGGAAAACCGAACTTGGTAAGGAAGGAAAAATTCAAGGAATGAAGCCTACCTAGGGGCTGCTAAAAAGCAAAGACAGACATGGAATTAGGTTTAAAAACTCTTTTTCAGTTCAACTAGAAAAATTAATAAATAATATTTCTCTTGTCTAAAAGCTCTTTCCAGAGGCTCCCCATTCCCACCCCAAAAGGTGGGTAATAGGTCAAGGACAAAAAGCTTTTCTTAAGTTACTTAATTAAGGGTGGAAGCTAAACTTTATAAATAAAGAACAGCTCAGTCTAGTTAAGAATATTGCCTTCCTACTTCCTAAATGATTGGGCAGTCCCTTTTACCAATCCCTGAGGCTATGGCTGGAGAAGGAAATGGCAAACCACTCTAGTATCTTTGCCAAGAAAACCCCAAATGGGGTCATGAGGGTAGGACATGACTGAAAGGACTGAAAAACAACAAGAAGCTATGGCACTATGACCCACCCTTCTGTATTCAGAAAGGATCGCTAATATCTTGGGATAGAGTCCCTTTTCAATCCTAGAAGAGAGAGCTCAAAGAAGGAATTAAATGGTGAATATTGCTATGCATATAGTTTGAAAGGTTAACCCCAACTATATTTCAACATATAACCTCTTCCATGATCAAAAAGACTATAAATGTAACCTCAAATCATCTGGAGGGAGCCATGTCTTGAGGGTATGGATGGGTGGACTATGCCAGTTTCTCTCTCTAACCTAGAAATGGATTAGATTCAGATTAATGTCAAATTAAATTGCTCCTGGCAGATTTGTACCTAAAAGGCAGAATATGAATATTATTTTTCTTTGACAGAAGAAACAGACCAACCCAGGTCAGCCACAAGGAGAACTAGGATAATTTTAAGCCAAGGAATCATATCTGATAACATTTTAATCTTCACTCCAACCAGGCTATAGAAACTGTCTCTCAGTAGAAAGATAACTTTTCATTAGCCTCTTTTATTTAGGAGGTCACTGATAGTGAACTTCTCCACCTAGACAGAATATCTCAGGGAGGAAAAGATTAACAACTATATATTTTTCAGAATTCTAGGGCTCAGCTCAAGTACTAGGTATTCTTTGAAACCTACTCTGAACATTCTGGCTCACGATGATCTTCCTACTACATGGTCTGTTATAGCCCCTACTAATTGTGACTTAGTCATATACTGTCTTACATTTATCTCTAGTTCTCTCCACCCCACCACCCCCAACCAGGATAATAATACTATGGAGCTTGAACCCATGTGTACAACCCATGTGGAGACTCCATCATAGTACATGTGCCTGAATCGCCCAAGCAACTTCTGGGTCACGTGTGGCTCAGCACTAAAGGACTTGGTGTTTTGATATGAGGTAACAAACCTGGGTGGTTTCTTGGTTCTCCATTCCCCTCAAGCCTAACCCCCATGACAGTGGCAGGGAGGTAAAAAAAAAAAAAAAGAGACAACTTTTGGCTGGTTCTTGTTCTTTAATTCCTCTGTATGGGAATATGCTTTCTCTCAAAACAATTCCCATTAGGGCACACCCTCTCCCACACCCTTATAGCATGATGCCAGCAAGGACACAGTTATATCTATTTTGAGCTTCCTCCTCTGAGCATAAGTGATTTAAAAATGATCCTGAGATAGACATGACATGTTATGTCCATGTCCATGTAAGCCTTGGAGTTCAAGAGGATGGGAGATCCTTGGTCCTCAGTCAGTGTTGGCTGCACGACAGCAGGTGCCCCATCTACATCTAAAATACTTCTTGTAGGCAATGACTACGAGCCAGAGGATAAGCTCAACACCTGAACTGGCTTGCCAAAAGGAATGGCTTTCTTTTGTACACATGACACTCAGGATAGTGCCTGGCATATAGAAAATGCTCTATAAATGCTTGTTGACACAGAAGAAAAACAAAATACAGAAGGGGAGATAGAACAATTTTATTACTACCTTATTAAACACGTCTTTGAAAACTGTCTATAACAATAAGTTCACACATTCTTATACAATCCTCCTCCCTGTTCTTTATATATTGAAAAGTATGTCTACAAGTTCAGTTTAAGAATATCTAAAGAAAAAGTAAATAAAATGATTTTTGCAAAAAAAAAATGCTTGTTGACTAACTTGAGAAAACTAGAATTTTTTGAATAGTCCATCTGTGACGTGATTTAATGAGAAGATTTTGTTCCCTCATGACCTGGATCGAATTATTTAGATAATACAGCATCAAGGTGAAATAGTAAATGACTATATAGCAGCCTTAAGTCTCAATTTCCTGGTATAGTACTATCATCATTATTATTAATTCTTAAGTTTTTATTTTTTCAGTCACTATGCAGTTGTCCTTTGTATTAATCATTTCTTTTTGTTTAGAGGAAATAAATAAATAGCTGTCCTATACCTGGTCTACACTATACACTGAGTACCTCCCTGCTTCTCCCCCTTTTGGGGAGACCACAGACATGTACCCAAACCTAAACTTTAAGTAACTTTCCCAGAGTTCTAGCAGGGGGTGAAGATGGAGAAGTGTAAATGTGCCAAAAAGTACAAGAAAATGAGTCAGGCCCTTTTGAGGTGGGGGGAATCAGCTTCCCCAAGGACTACACCTGTTCTACATGCATAAGCCTAAGGCTAGGAGGGGCCTCTTAGTGGTGAGGGAATATACAAAATCTCCACATTCCCTGGGCCTGGCAACAATTCTTATTGTTAAAGTAATATCATCTGTATAGGACTTAAAAGGTCATCTAGTACACACACATACACACACACACACACACACACACACACACACACACACCAGAAGGGTTAAGTGATTTGCCCAACCAACGTAGTATCAAGCAGGTTTCAAATGCAGCATTCTTTTGTTGGCATTGTGCTGTCTTTCACATATGTATGTCTTTCCTTCCCAATTAAATTGTAAACTACTTCTGGTCAGAAACTATCTAATCCTTGCTTTTTGTTTTTTTTAACCTACAATGCTAGCACTTACATAGGTAAACACTTTCTCAGATTATCAATATCCTTCCTACAGTCTGTCACCCACAACTAAACACAGTTCCAGATGTAATCTGACCAGAGCAGAGGATAGAAAGACTGTCTTTCTTCTTAATGTAGCCCTAAATTCACATTAGCTTTTGATTCATGTGATTATATTGCTTATTTGTGTACATGTTGCATCCTCCTAGTAGAAGGTAAGCTCCTTGAGGGCAAGGGTTATTTTTTGTCACACAATGCTTTGGACGTAGTAGCCAACCAATAAATGTTTGTTGAATTGGATTGAGTTTTAAGTGGATTTTCAGTCAGACTGATACAACTAGAGTTTAAAACTTGGTCATAAATGCCATCTGGAAACACTAAAAACAATAAAAATTATTAACTTTTTTTTCGGTGTAGCTATAGATACACAAACATTTGTAGCTATGAGACCCTAGAGTCAGAAATAAGTCCATTTTCTTTCAGAGTATCTACTTACCTGATGGTACATATTAGCAGCTCATCCATTTAAGTACCAGTACTTGGCATGGAAATTGCTATTCCTACCAACCTACTCAACACATGATGCCTTTCCTGTTCTCCAACCTTACCCTCAATCCTTTGGAGGCATAAATAGCTCTGAGTTAAGTGAGATAGGTCATCATATCCTGGGATTCACCACAGTGGCACAGTTCAGTCTACTATGAGAACTCAAGATTATGTCATCAAAACACAAATTATATCTATGTTCCTTGACCTGTCTGGATGGGTCTGTGACTAAGTTGCATTCCCTCTGGAAGGGAAAGGAATAAGCATTTACATAGTGTCTATTCTGTGCCAAGCACTGTGCTTAGTGCTTTACAAATATCATCTCATCTGATCCTCACAAAATCCACAAGGTAGGTGTTCTTATTAATTATCCCCACTTTACACTTAAGGAAACTCAGGCAAACAGTGGTTAAGTGAATTGCCCAGAGTCACACGGCTAGTAAGAGTCTGAGGCCAGATATGAACTCAGGTCCTCCTGACTCCAGGCACAGGACTGTGTCCCCTGGGCCACCTTACTGCCTCTAGAGTCAGTGGATATGGATTCAAATCCTACCTTTGAAACTTACTACCTGTGTGATACTTGGCAAATTGTTTAACCTCCCTGAGCCTCAGTTTTCTCAACTGTAAAATGATGATGTAAAATGACTGGCTTATGAGATCCCTTCTTGCTCTGAATTAGGGGTTCTCAACTTGGGGTCCATGAGGTTGTTGTAAAAAAATATATTTTGATGACTGTCCAGTTCAGTCGTTTTTTCAGTCCAACTCTTTATGATCCCATTTGGGATTTTCTCGGCAAAGATACTGGAGTGATTTGCCATTTCCTTCTCATTTTACAGATGAGGAATCTGAGGCAAATAGGGTCAATGCCCAGAGTCACACAGCTAGTAAGTGTCTCAGGCTAGATTTGAACTCAGGAAGAAAGTCTTCCTGACTTTGGGCCCAACACTCTACTCACTGCGCCACCTAATTGCCCTTTCGATGACTGTACTCTAATATAATTGACTTCCTTGGTAATCTTATATATTCTATTTTATGCATTTAAAAACATGATTCTGAGAAGGGGTCAATAGGCTTCACAGACTGTCTGACACAGAAAAGGCAGATGAAGCCTGGATTTAGATCAATGACCTTATCATCCTGGGATAACAGATTTTCCTGTTGGGGGAGCTGCATGTTGAGTCTCTGCATCCCAGGTTCTGCTGTTTAATAGTACTGACTGACCCTCACTCTGAGATGCATACTCTAACAACTGCAGAAGGACAGGTGGAGAAAAGTTGTATCATTTGCAACAACTCCACTCTAATAATGGCTAACATTTATAATTGTTTTAAGGCTGAATAAGTGCTTTCCACATATTATCTCACTTGAGCCTCACAACAACCTTACAAAGAAGCTGTTCTTATAATCTCAATTTTACAAATAATGAAACTGAGGCTGACAGGGGTTCACTGATTTTCATGGAGTCACACAGCTAGTGAATGTCTGAAGAAGGATTCCAAATCAGGTTTTCCTGACTCCTAGTCCAGTACTCTTTCTGCCTCTCCATAAGTAACTATCACTGCTTTAGTCAACATTAGAAGAAAGAGGAAGATAAGAAAATAAACCCACAAAAAAAAATCAACCTCATTTCCATATAGCAATAACAAAATACAGGAGGAAATAATAGAAAGAAAAGTCCTATTCAAAATAACTCTAAAAGGCATAAATTATCCGGGAGTCAATCTACCAAGGCACCCTCAAGACCTATATAAGCATAATTACAGAATAGAAAAGAGAAGGGGAAAAAATAGAAATGCTACCCTGGAAAGGGAGCCAGGGAGTAATTTTTGAAGTTTTGCTAAATAATTATATGTTGGGTTTAAATCCTAAAGGTTTAACTTTTCTAACACTCAGTGCTATAATAGTTCTTTCTCCAGTAGTCAGAAAAACTAGGTTCTAGTTCTAGTCTTGCCACTACCTGTGAGACCTGGGGCAATTTGAATCCATTAAATTCCAGAAATGTTTGGTAAGCATTTCTTATATGCAAGGCAAGTCACAGCCCCTCTGAGCCTCACTTTCCTCACTGGTGAAATTTTACTCTAAGCCAGTGGTGGCAAACTCAAATAGAAACAGATCCCTAAGGGCCACATATTGATTTAGAAAACCACAAACTAACATTATCTATGTTGCATTTTTATTTATTTGGCTAAACATTTCCCAATTATATTTTGATCTGGTTCAGGCTGCCCTGGGGAGTTTTATTGTGGGCCACAGCAAGTTTGACAGCTATGGTGTAGGTGACAGGGATTGGATTTGTGATTTCATTGGCATAGGGAGCTCAACAAACTCAGATTAGGACCTTCTCTGCAAGTAGACCAATTGTTTTAGGAAGTTGCCTAGAGCAGGTCACCCATCTAGTCAGCTAGTGGGACTTGTACTCAGGTGTTTCTGGTTTCAAAACCAGCTCCATTCACTACATTGTGCTCTCATCTAATTAGATTAGATCAGGAGTGGGGAACCTTCAGCCTTAAGGCCACATGTCACCCTCTAGGTCCTCAAGTGCGGCCCTTTGACTGAATCCAGACTTTACAGAACAAATTATAGCATTGAGGATTTGTTCTGTGAAGTCTGGATTCAGTCAAAGGGCCACACTTGAGGACTTAGAGGGCTTTTACTGAGGATTTGTTCTGTGAAGTTTGGAGTCAGTCAAAGGGCCACCTTTGAGGGCTTAGAGGGCCATACATGGCCTTGAGGCCACAGGTTTCCCACCCCTGGATTAGATATTCCTTCCAGATTTAAGATTTTTGGATTCCTTCCTTTTGTTCTAACAATCAATTAATCCATCAAACAATCAATAAGTATATATTAAGTTCCTACTACACACAAGCCACTGTGCCAGGCACTGGAAACATATGCAAAGTATACAAAGTTTTCTTGTGGGTAGTGGTAGCTAGAGAGGATCAGGAAAAATATCTTGCAGGAGCTGGCCCTTGAAGTAAGCTCTGTGTGTGTGTGTGTGTGTGTGTGTGTGTGTGTGTGTGTGTGTGTTTTTCGGCTAGGCAATGGACTTAAGTGACTTGCCCAGGATCACACAGCTAGTAAGTGTCAAGTGTCTGAGGTCAGATTTGAACTCAGGTCCTCCTGACTCCAGGATCAGTGTCTTTGAAGTAAGCTTTGAAGGAAGGTAGGTATTCTAAGGAGCAGAGATGCACAGGGGAATGGCCTATGCAAAGGCAAAGAGACTAGAGATCTAATGTCACATAAAGTGAACCAAGAGGCCAATTGGACTGAAGTAGAAAAGAAGCTAAACTAGAATAATGCATAAAAAGCCTAGAAAGATGGGCTGGAGTCAGACCATGAAGGGCTTTAAATGACAAGTAGAAGGATTAATAATTATCTGAAAGGCAATTCAGGGTAACCACAGGTCATACCTATGCTTTAGGACTAACACTTTGGCAGCACATCTATAGGGTATGGATTAGAGGCCCAAGAATCTGGAACCTGGGACATGAATCAGGAGGTTATTGTAGGAGTCTGGGTGAGAGGAATGAGGGTCTGAACTAAGGTGGTGGCCTCACAAGGGTAAAAAAAGTAAATGTAGGCAAGAGCTACTGAGGAAGTAGAATTGAAAACACTTGGGAAATGACTGTGTATATGAGCTGAGGGCAAGTAAAGAGCTGAAGATGATTCTGAGGTTGTAAAGCAAAATGAATGACTAGAAAGTTGATGAAACAATGAACAGTCTTCAGTAAAAGTGGCTTGAGGACAAGAACTGTGTTGTTTTTTTCCCCCTCTAACCTTCCCCCCACCCATTTCTCCCTTGTCTAAGCATGCTTTGAATACACAGTGGGTTTGCAATTAATGATGATTGCTGAAGGAAAACCACTTCTGATCATTTGCCCAGTGAGGAAACTGCACCATATTAGTTATGTATAGTGCACAGCATTCATGTCCACTGATGCAACATAAAATCCTCCCTTTTTATGTGTTTGAAAATTAGTTCTGGTATTATAATGATCCACCACTAAGAAGTGGGAAAATTGTTAATTAGCATCACATTTTAAAACAGTCAGTTAAATATAGTATGATGGAAAACTACTAGTGACTGTTCTGAGAAGACACCCACTTTCAATGTGTCACTCTGCCACTCTATTAGTATTCAGTCCTATGGCCTGAGGCAGCTGGCAGCTGCTGGAGCAGTGGATAGAGCACTGGGCCTGGTGTTCGAAGACCTGCTTTCAAATCTGTTCTCATTTACTAATTGTGCGACCTTGGGGAAGTCACTTAACTTCTGTTTGCCTCAGTTTCCTCAACTACAACATAAAGATAACAACAGTACCTCCCATGCAGGACTGTTGTGAGGACCAAATTAAATAATATTTGTAAAGAACTTAGCACGGTACCTGGCTCATAGGAGGTACTTAATAAATGCTTCTTTTTTTTCTCTCTCTCTTCCTTTCCCTCTCTATGGCTGGAAACACTAAGCATAATACTCTCAACACTGCTATGTCTAGAATAAATGCCTATTTCATATGAGGAAACACTCATTTTATGTGTAAAGTTACTACCAAGTTATTGTACCTACCCTTCCTGAGTATTATTCTTTCCAGAAAAGGTGTGTATGGAGATGAATGGAACAATGTCATGAAATACACACAGTCACACTTTAAAGAATTTTTTTTTAACAATTTGGTTGGCCTAACTTCAGCTCCCTAAGAGTGCCTCATATGACTTAAACTAATTGTTCGTTATTGCCCTCCTAAGCTTGTGTCACCTAAATTCATTAGCTAGCTACTATAATCCCCTATTGGCTCAGTGTCACATGATACCATGACCTGAGGTGCCTCATTTCTGGGTAATTCTGAGGATACAGCACATTTAGGTCAAAGACATCTTTTTAAGAAATTTAAATGGATCCCACATCTCTTGCAACAGTTAGAGCACATTTATTGACTCTTATGCTGCTTTTCATTTCTCCAATATGGGACACAGAAATAGGAAGTGAACTCAATAGTTTGTAAAAAGAAATGTCTCATTGCCATTCACATGCTCTATGTAGTATCTATTCACAATTGGGCATATGACTCAATTTACTCCAAAGCACCCCATTTTGATTTTATTAGATGGCAAATAGTTAACTGGGGGGAAAAATAATAAGGGTAACAAAGGGAGGCCTAGATCAATCTGATAATCACCTAGAGTATTGCTTCCTACCTTTTCCAAGGAATGAAATCAGCAGCACATTTGCTACCATGAAGGCTATGATAATTGACTCCCTGTGGCTCTACGAGGTTGCCAAGGTGAAGCTACTTAACCCAACTGCCACTTGCTGCCCCCCATATGCCTCTAAATCTGTACCAATATCTCCAGTGTTCCTATCCCACTGTAGTCTACTGGAAATCCTTTTTCATTATTAACAAATAGCCTTTTTCATATTGGCCCTGTGCCTTCCCCCATTACTTTGTATACATTTTAACATTTAATTATATAGGTATATGTTGTCCTCTCCCCATTCTAATGGAATGTAAGCTTCTTGACACCAGCAATTATTTGTCTTTTCTTTTTATTATAGCACAGTAGCTGGAGCATAGTAACTGTTTAACATGCTCGTTGAATTGTGACAAATTAAATCTAAAATCATTTCTCTTCTTTATTAAAATGGTTTAAAGTGTGCTAATTATGATATAATAGTTAAGAATGAGAACAAAACAATTTTGAATCAAAATTATTGCATGTTTTTTTACTTGAATCCACATCTCCTACATCAAAAATCTTGCCACAATTATTCACACCACCACTAGGTTTGTAAACCATGATGGTTTACAAAGTAACACATTTCCTGCACTGTAAATATAGAGAACAAATGATACTGTGTTAAGTTTGCACACTTTGAGGTGGGAATAAATTGACGTGCACAGCTGGCAGCTGATTTGTACCAATACTTGGGGTTGAAGTCTGTGACAACAATATGTTTGGAAAGGAGAGAAAATATTGTCAACAAAGATAACACCAATATGTTTTTCCAAAGTAGACTGTAAGTTCATGAAAACTATTTACCTACATGGGAGATCATAGCTTTAGAGGTGGTAGGGACCTTAAAGGGAACCTCATCCAACTCCCTAATTTTAGAGATGAAGAAACTACAGGCCAGTCTTGTTTAGGGTCACGCAGGCATTAAGAGGCAGAGAGCAAGCTTAAACCCAGGTCTTATACTTGTTTAATGTCAACTAAACCTATATTTCTCACTCATTTCTGCCTACATCCATTACTAGAATTTATGGGATATTCAATCAGTCATTCAGTTACCAGGTATTTATTAAGTGCTTACTGTGTGCCAGGCACTGTGATCTGGTTCCCCCTAAGAGTGGAGTTGTTCTTTGTATGCCCATCTTTCTAAACTTCTGTTATCATTGTCGTTTCAGTTGTGTACAACTTTCTATGACCCCTTTTGAGGTTTTCTTGGCAAAGATAACTGCAGTGGTTATCTATCCATTATTACCTATCCATTTCCTTCTCTAGTTCATTTTACAGATGAGGAACTGAGGCAAACAGAGTTAAGTGACTTGCCCAGGGTCACACAGCTAGTAAGTGCCTGAGGCTGAATTTGAACTTGGGTCTTCTCAACTCCAGGTCTGGTAGCCTATTCACTGAGCCACCTAGCTGTCCCTTTCTGAAGTAGCTAATCACATATCCTAACTTCTCAGTGACTAAAAATATATCTGTCATAAAGATTTATAAAATCTGGACTACGGTATTAAAGAGAAGAAAACCAAGGTGATCTGAACTGGGAGAGTCCACACTGGCCTGACCCTTCTCTAAACCTCAAACAGCATTTATCATCTATACCCCCCAATTTAGCATTTAATTATAGACTGTCTTACATTGTTCTCTAATTAACATGTATTAGTTTTGTTTTGTCAATTAGACTGGACTCCTCGAGGGCAGAGACTGTAAGCCTTAGACTTCTTTATATCTTTCCAGCGCTTGAACGAAGCGAGTACGAGCCATGGTTTCCCTCTTGGGTTCCCTTAACTGTATATTTACGTGTATACTTTAGATATGTTTAACCCTAAATGCCTCACAAAAAAAAGTTAAAAAAAAGAGAGAAAATTATTCAGCAAGATGAGACCCTATCATGTTACATTAATTATAGCACACCAGGGGGCTTGATAAATTTTTTTTTACTAATTTCCAGGTCATCTTGTTTATTCCTTAGCCCCTGAAATTAATGCCACCCATAGAAGGACAATAACTTTCCTAATCTGCAAATTACTCTAAATTCATATTTTTAGTAGCTCATATTATAAGAAAAATATAGAATTCTGGTACAGTACATCTCAACTTTATAAAGGCTCCCTTTAAAAAGAAGAGACTTCCTCTTTAGCCAGCAAGTCTAGCATACCAGACGAGGTTTCTCAAAAATGGTATATTCCAACTGCTTCACATTAATCACATGGTTATTACCATCAAGGTTACATTCTCATGGAAGTTGATTATACATGTAGGTGAATTTGACTCAATAGTTAAATCCTTACAGTTAGATCAAATTAAAAGCCTAGAGAGGAGGACAATGCATTGTGTTTTGTTTCTCATAAAAAAGCATTGATTAATCTGTCATAGTATATTTGGAATTGGGGATCCAGGTATTAATTAAATAGAAGCAGTTTTGGAAACAGCATTCCATATTCCTCATATTATTAAAACACAAAACAATAAATAATATTAGAACAATAGTAATGACATGACCATTGTGTATTTGTAGTTGCTGGAATAGTGGGAAATAGGTGGATATGTTTTCCATAGCCCTTAAGATATTTAACAGGAGAGCTTTTATAGAGGGACCATGGTTAACACATTTTGGAATACTTTGCCTTTTCTCCCCAGTAGCTTAAATCCATTAAAAAAAAAATCTGTGGCTATTAGGAGGCTAATTGGGACACATGATATTAACTGTTAGTAGATGAGATAGTTTGCCTTTTAATTCATATATCTAAAGCCTGAGATATTCAGATGATAAGATCTTTTAAGCTAAGTACAACTTGGCTTTGTAGGTTAGGATTTTGGTAAAGAATCATTTAAAAATTAGAAAATTATTCCTTCAAGACTCCATGGTAATATATATGTACTTAGCACACATATACACACACACATATTTATATATATACATATAATTATATTCATGATATTAACTTAAATGGGTATAGTGATGATAATAATAATAGTAGTTAAGCCTTTAGATGCTTTAAGGCTTATAAAGCACTTTGCAAATATTATCTCATTTTATTCCCACAACAACCCTGGGAGGTAGGTGCTATTATTATTCTCACTTTATAGATGAGGAAACTGAGGTAGAAAAAGGTTAAGTGACTTGCCCAGGGTCCCAAAGCTAGCAAGCATCTGAGGCTGGATTTGAACTCATGTCTTCCTGACTCCAGGTCCAATACTCTATCTACCGAGCTACCTAGTTGCTGTAATTTATGCATGTTTTAATTGAAGGCTTCAGAGCACTATATTCTAGGCCAGATCTGATGTAATTCTGCAAATACCGCTTATTTGAGCAAGAATTACACATCCACCTTGGAAGATAAAATTGTGACCATATCCTTTTTTTTTTATTGTGGTAGGCATTTTTGGCTTATGGCATGACATAAAGGAAAGAGCCAGTTGTAAACATCTGAAAGCTAGCAGCATTCTGATAACTAGAAAGGATTGTCAAATATTTTAATCTTCTGTCTGCTTCCCAAACACCTTTAAATTCAGGTTCTTATTTTCTCCCTTCTACTTTTCCTCTTCCCTCTCACCTTCCACCCAGTCTGAGTTTGAGCTTATTCTTTCTCTCTCTCTCTTGACAAGAGGGATAGAAATAATAAAGCTCTGCTTAAGAGTAAATAGTAAGGACATGGACAATGTGGAATTTTATTTTGCTTGACTATTATAAGTATATTATAGTATTAAGTATATTCATATATAACTAAGTATATTACATGTATAACAAATACATATTATAAGTATTTTTAATGGGAATAGGTGGGGAGATAAAATTATTAATTATTAAAAGTAATTAATAAATTCACACTCAACCCAGGGTTCTCTTGGAGATGTAGTTTATTTTTTTAAGGGTGGGCTGTAGTTATTTAATGTTTACTAAGTACTGAATATTACATCAGGCAAAATGACAAATCATAAACCTTTCATCCTCTTTGCTTACAACTAATGTGTCATGGCATATACCACAAAGAGCGCACCTATTGCCCTTACTTTTAATTTTTTTATACACTAACACTTTGTTTATCTGGAATTTTTAGGAAATGAACTCTTCCACCCTTGCCTCCACATCGATGTTTTGTGAAGCAATAGGATTTAAAAATTGTCCATCTTCCTCCTCTTAATAGTTTCCAAACATCTATGTACTCTAAACTGGTGAGACCCTTTGCTGCTTTGTCTTTCTAGGTAGCAAGGAGATCAATGTCTGTTGATTAGGACAGTTTCTGGGCCTTTTTTGGCCTTCTCACTCAGGTGACTATTGTGCATCAAAAAAACTTCTCTAAAGACCAGTAATAGAATCAATGCCTTTTTCCTTCCATTTTCCATTTTTCTAAGTTAAAAATATTAGACTAGTTAGCATTGCTGTAGCCACATATAATGTGTTCTTCTCAGTTTTATCCTTTCTTCTAATTTGTTATTGATTTAGACCTTTGCTCTTACCATTCGATTATCTGCCTGAACGCAGACTCTGATTCTGGATACCAGTAACCAGTTCTCTCCTATCTGTAAAATTACAGTTGGTTCATTTTGTGTGTGTTTGTGTGTGTGTGTGTAACAGAGAGAGACAGAGAGATAGGATGTTTAATATATTACATATTTAAAACCTTTTGACCTCTTTTGAAGAAAAATAATAGATAGTCATGAAATTTCTAAGTAATCCATAAAAGCATTGGGTTTCCTTTAATCCTTGATCCTGAAATGCATTTTTTTTTTGCTCTTAGTCCCTATGCCAACCTTCCCATTGAATGCTGAAGATATATAACATATCTAGATTTTATCAAAGCATTTGACACTGTTTCTAATGCTATCTTTTGTGGAAAAGAGGGAGAGGTGTTGGGTGACTGATGGATTTGAAGCTTGCTTAACAGAGACATCCAAACGGATCAATATGGAGGGAGATCTTTAGTGAAGAGTCCCTAGGATCTGTCCACCTCCCCTTGTAGCCTTCTAACTGGAAGATTCCATAGTCCTTGCCCTTCCCCCTCCCCCTTTCATTGGTGAGTTCCTCCTGGAGCCTCCATTTTGAGAAGGTACCCTGACCAGCCATCTTTCACTCCTTTTGCAGCTTCATTCCTGACATTCTGGATTTTACCACCATGTAACCACCACATGTCCCCTTGCTTCTCAGCCCCTTTTTATGTGTTGTATTTCTCCATTAGAATATATACTCCTTGGGGTCAGAGACCGTCTTTCTTCTTTACTTGTATCTGTATTCTCAGTTCCTGGCACAAGGTAAGTGCTTCTAGCTCCTATTGACAATTGCTTTGCGACTTGACTTGTCCTTGGTCCTGTAATGTTTAACATTTTTATGCCCAAGTGGCATGGATGATTTAAATGAGACAAGAGTGGGAAAGATAGTTACCTACATGAAAGAGTCAGAACCCAAACATTTTTCAACAAGTAGAAAGATGTACTAAGTACTAGGTAAAAAGTAAGATAACATTTTTCAGGTATAAATATAAAGTTCCTTACTGGGATTGAAAAATATATGTCACAAGTAAATGAAGAAATATGGGTAGGAAAAAGTGTATGTGAAAATCAGAAGACAGCAAACACAATACAAATCTACAGTGTGAATTAGGATAAGTGAAATTAATATACATATATATATATAAACAGTTTGTAAATTTGAAAATGCAGAAATGTCCGTAATTATATAGCAAGCAAAAAAGCTCATGTAAAAAACTGAGTTGAGGGACATATTGTCCAAGACAAGAGTTGTAATATTCCCACTATACGCTGCCTTGATCAGATCTCAACTGATTGACATGTTTAAGCATTTCCAGAGAAGGAAAACTAGGATGATGAAAGGACAGGAGATCATGCCATTCTAGACTTCTTTCATGTCAGCCCTATTTATGTACTCTGTTCCACTGAAACTGGGCTGAATATTCTCCGAACTTGACATTCTATCTCCTTCTCCTATGCACTTGTTCATGACATTCCCTACACTTGGAATGTATTTCCTTCTAATTGCCACCTCTCTGAATCCTTATCTTTTTTCAAGGGTCAGCTCAGGTATCATTACTTTCCCTCATGCACTCTTTGTTCCAGTAAAACTGGCCTACTTTCTATTCCTGGGATATAGCATTCTATCTTCCTCCAGGATGTCTTACACAGGCTGTCCTCAATGCCTGAAATGCTTTCCCTCCTTGTCACTATCTCCTGCTACCTCTTAAGCTCTTTTTTCAAGGCTCAGCTCTGGTGCTACCTCTTTCCAAAGGCCTCTCCTAAGTTCCCCAGATGTTACCTCCTCCATGTTACTTTGTATTTTACATACACATATATGTATACATACATATATACACATACATATATATTACGTGATACAAATCTCAGAATAATGTACTTAAATGCACAAAACAAAATACATAGAATTATACAAGAAACCAATTATGTTGAAATAGTTATCAAAATATACGTATTTTTAAAGTTCAGATCCAAATTAAGAACCTCTGGTATAGGGAAGCTCCTTGCCAAAATGAATGAAGAGGCAGTAGGTTTCCTCATGCAACCAAAGGAAAAAGAAACAGTAACCTTATTCTCTAAAATTCTATAGCAACGTTGGCCCCCTTTCTCTGTCATCCTCAAGTTGTCTTTTGTTCTTGAAGAGGACCATGACATCAGGGAGGTGATGCCACAACATGCAAGTGAACTGGGTTGAAGTAAGGGAGGGCTGTGCAAAGTCATCAACTTCAGTTTCTCCTCCAGAGCCACCTGAATCCACTGGCAAGATATAGATCAGGATGACTGGAGAAGGCCCTGGATGCAGTGGGAGTCCTTGGTCTTTTTAAGCTAAGGTCTTTAACAGGTTTCAGTTTGACTGAGGCAAAGCCCATTCAGTGATTAAGGCTAGGTAAGAAATGAGGCAGAGAATGGCCTTTTGTACCTAGTTAAAAAAAAAAAAATCAGAGAGGGGAAAACTCTCAGGGTTTCTGGCCAAAACAGAAACACGTAGTCATTCCAATATCTTCATGGTGAAAGAAGAGGGTCCTTTTCTATTTTTATCCATTTCATGGATAAAATCTATTTTATCTATTTCATAGTAACTAAATAAATAAATAAATAAATAAATGGATCACTTAGAAGTAAATCTCAGGGTGATGAGTCCTGCCATACTTAACTAGACTGACAAGGAAGATAATTCAAACTCTTAACAGGGAGAAGATACTGTTAAAAAGAAAGAATGGAGAGAATAAGAATTGATGATGCCTGGAGGCTTGATAAAGGCTAAAAAAGCCTGATCTTCATGGTATCTTTGAATAATTACTAATACAATCTGATGATTCAAATATTCAGGGTAAGAATTTACTAATTGGGGAAATGCAGATTCCAGTAGTTTCACTTTAAAGAAAATGATAAGAAATTCAAAGTCAAGACATGATGACCACTAATACAGCTAGGAAGCCGTAACTGGTTGTAAGAGATTAAATTGGGGAGGTCAGGTATAGAATATAAACTTTGGAATATCAAGGAATCTCATCCTGCATCTTTCACTCCTTCTCTCTCTTTCTCTGCCTGTATTGCCCCTACAGATCATGGCTCAACTTGAATCTGAAAGTCTTTATTCCATTCTATTCAATGAAACAGACTCTTTGCACAGACATATTGAGACTATGCCAAATATATGAAAGTAGAGGGAATATTATAACTGGAAAAGTGGGCTATTTTTTCCCCTTTCAAATGTTTACCATGCAACTTCCTGTCTATCTGATAGGTATGTGTATGCTATTCAAGCTGCAATATCCTTAGAAAAGGAAGTGTCATCCTTTACACTGTGTATTTGTTATGATTTTTTTTTTTACTTTAAAAAAAAAAAGCAACTGAGCCCTGGAAACACCCTGTATCAAGACTGTTAAGAGGAACTGTTAAGTGTTTGAAAATGATTTTTGAGATATCTGGAATTCTTATCTAGAAATTTTTGGAAGCCCAGAGGTTTCTGAATAGCATATGTGAAATATGAAGGGAAAGAAATATCCCATTTATTGCGACTTGACTTGTCCCTGGTCCTGTAATGTTTAACATTTCTATGCCGAAGTGGCATGGATGACTTAAATGAGACAAGAGTGGGAAGGATAGTTACCTACATGAAAGAGTCAGAACCCAAACATTTTTCAACAAGTAGAATGATGCACTAAGTACTAGGTAAAAAGTAAGATAAAATTTTTCAGGTATAAATATAAAGTTCCTCACTGGGATTGAAAAGAAAGTCCCATTTATCTCTAGTTAGAGGGTTAAAGTAGATGACCTCAGAGTTCCTTTCCAAATCTAAAAACCATGATCCTATGACCTACATATTACTTTTTAACAAAATTATAGGAAATTAGCAAACTAAAGGTTACCTTCTGCAACTCCCTACCCCTCTTCCTGCACACATAACTTCCCTGTACACCCTACAAACCTGGCAGAATGTGAGGAAATCTATTTTCATTAAATTTTTATAAATTAATGGCTATGGGAAAGACCAAAATTCCAAACAATTTTCCAAATTGTTTTAGTACACTGGAATCTTATTTTCTTGAAATTTTTTATTTAGCCATCTTTTGGGGCTTAAAATTCTAAAATCTATTTGTTTTATAGATTTAATCATTATAAAATTGTATCTGCATTTCATTCTTCTCAATACCAGTCATACTCATGATATAAGCCTTTTAAGCCTTTTTGTATCATGACAATAAATTTGTGTACCCTAGTTCTTTCTGCATTGGGTGAGGAGTGGGGCAGGTTGCCTTATTTTTTCCCTGACATCTCAAGGAGTAGAATATCGCCACTGAATCCCAACCTCAATGATGGAGACCCTATCACTTGCAGCAAGATCTTCTACCCAAATGCCCACCTTTCACCTCTTGCTAGATTCCTTTTCTCCTATTCAAATCTCCTCCTACTGTGAATATGGGGGGTGAGGTGGGGTGGAGGGGGGTTGTTTCTTCTGAATTGCTCAAATCACTTGGTAGGTGAGTCGTTTTCTAGGTGCCAATCACTGCGGTTTGGTCCATCTTGACCCTCATCGAAATTCTGGGGCTATCAACTGGAACCAGCACCTTGGTTTGGGTATTTTGGAGGAAATAAGATGCAGAATTTTTAAGTTATAAAGCCCAAATATGAACTTTGCACCTTGAGACTCAAGAGGCACATATAACATTCCCAGCAAAGTTCCCTTCCTATTTCTCAGACAATGACTTCTAAAGTTCTAATATTATAACTATCAAATTCCTTCTAGAACAGCCAGGGATTGCCAGATGGCCTACATATTCAAAAGAGCTCTAATCAATAGGTGGCTGGCTATCTTTAGCCTCCAAATAGAAAGAGCATAATCTTTCTAGGTAGCACAAACAAAGCCAAAAGAATATTGCTCAGCTTACTCCTATGAATTATTGGGAACCTAGACAGGTGGCTAGGTGTCACAGTGGATAGAGTGCCAGGCCTAAAGTCAGGAAGACTCAGCTTCCTGAGTTCAAATCTGGCCTCAGACACTTACTAGCTGTATGACCCTAGGCAAGTCACTTAATCCTGTATGCCTCAGTTTCCTCATCTGTAAAATGAGCTAGAGAAGGAAATGGGAAACCACTCCAGTATCTTTGCTAAGAAAACCCCAAATGGGATCATGAGGAGTCAGACAAGACTGAAATGACTGAACAATTACAAGACACATGACTAGAGAGAATCAGAAGCCCATATAGTAATTAAAATGAAGGGTAAAATTGGGGTCGATCTGCACAGGCCAGCAACAACATCATGTAAGATCCAGAGCTCTGCCCCTAATAAGAATAGTAATGAAAAATGCCTTCTTTAACTCCTCTATATTCTTTTTCCAATATCGATGATAGTCCATTTTGTTCGCTTTTCTTCTCTTCCTTTCTCCCTCTCTCCATCCCTTCCCTATTTCTCTTATGAGCTTGCTGAGTAGGCCATTGTTTTCTTTTCTTTGTAAGGAACCAAACACGGAACTCTTTCCTAATGAAGAAACAGTTTCACTACAATTTGTTCCCCACCCCCAACTCCAGGAATTTGGACGTTCCTTTCTGCAGTTGGTTAGAAAGCGGTACTGGTTTTCCATTTTTGAAAATGCTACATTTCCTCTTTCTTTTGTCATTCTCAATGTATTGGGCACTCAATAAACATTTATTGAATTTTGTAGGTTGCTGATTTTCTAGGTAATAGTTCTGAACCACCTGAAATCCCCAGGGTCCACTTAGGACTCTGCCAGTACACTAAAGGTCCTACTTAATCCTAGGAGTCTGAAAAAGTTAATATTCCTCCAAAAGGGCACTGTCTTCTTCTCCAAAGAATACATGAATCTATTTTAATCATCTCCGTTATTCACAGAATACACCAGACAGCAGAATGATGGTCTCATCTGAAGTGAGGTTCAGGCAATGCCAGGATGGGTATTAGCTTCCCTGTTAGCAATGGTACATTCTCTCTTCTCCTGCTCTTCAGTGAACTGAAAGGAGAGCAGGGGGGTCAGTGGGGAAGAGGAGTATAATGGTTAGAGACATCCATCTGGGGTATGTAGATGATACAATGTATAGTCATTGCTGAGTCTAGCAGAGTACCGGCTTAGAGTCACGAAGACCTGAATTCAAATCATGTCTTGGACGTGGCCTAGCTAAGTGATCCCAGGAAAGTCATTTAACTTCTCCCAACCTCAGTTTCCTCATCTGTAAAAGGGAGGAGAGTTGAATTTAATGGCCTTTGAGACCCTTAATAGCTCTACATCTAAATGCAGATAGCCTAAGCTGAGCTAGGGGTCTAGCATGGTATGCTGGCCTACGTGCCTTAGGATGACATCCTCTGGCACATGGACTCAAGGTTCCTAGTCCCTATTACACACTCACAACTCCACCAACATTTATTCACACACAGTTAAAGTATGCCAGTCTCACCACAAAAGAATGAAATAAAAAGTTCAGTATTCCTTAACCCCCCCCGACTCCAAACCCCCATGGGAGATTTTATTGACCTATAAAAATCTCTTTACACACAACATATATTAGAAAACCTTTTCTTAACAGCTTTATGGTGAGAGACCAGCATTAAAAACATACCCAGGAAGCATTTAAATACAAAATTATCCAGAACTTCCTCCTGAAATCAAATTTTGCACTGACATTTCTAGCAAGGGCAAATGGTAGGGGGAAAAAAAAGCTTTCAGCATCTATTTAAAACAGCATGGCCACAGAGGAATGATTGGCAACTGAACAATCATCTTTCTGCAATTTTCCCACAATAAATTGGGCAAAATCACTGCAATTTTGAACAAATATTCCTTCTGGGGAATCTTTCTCTAAGTTAATATTATGTTTTATTTTAATGCTCATTTTCCTCTTACCTCCAACTTGGTTACCTCTCTGTAATTTTTACTGAAATGAGGGCTAAGGTATCCCCACCTTTCATTTGTTTCTGAACTCCAAGGATGGGGCCTATCCATATGGCAAGTAGCTAAAACACACATGCACAATTAAGTAGCTGAATTTAGACTGATGTGAATAATACCACTTTTATTTCAGCGAATATATGATAGGAAGGGCCAATGACTTATTCACTGCTTGTAGTACATGGAATGGGGCACCATACTTTGAACTTTGTGTTCAAACTTAAAGATTAAGGAAAACTTTCAAAGTTCACTTCAAAGGGAAAAAAAGTTGAGGCATATAATAACACAAGGAATAAGTGCATTGTAAGTACATCTTTGGAGTGAGTTCCCTTGTCCTGCCCCCCACCCCCAGTTTTCTTCTGAGGAATTTGTCCCTGTGGTTTCTTGGTAATTTAAAGGGTATTCTATTTGGTGTTTTAAGCTTGGGAGTGCCCTCTACTGCCCAAACGAGACCTTTAGCTGCATTTGCTGGGAAACTTTATAAGATATTGGGAGAATTATTAAGCAGGAGAATGGCTTCTCTACCCATCTGGAGTGGTATATCCTAGGGATAATCTCATGATTGGTTGGCCAGGGAGCTTCCTGTTAGAAAATCAGATCGCCCCAGGGGAAGTACTGTTCTACCAAAAACTACATCAATCTTGAAATCCAAGACTGTGTTTCCCACATGGAGAAAATATTTCAAAAATAATTGTATTGCTGTATGGAATGAAATTTCTCAAAATTTAGCTTTAGTTTTTATCTAAGCCTCATTCAGTTTGACAAGGAAGCATTCACATTGCCCTTCAGTTCTTCCCCAAGTATTATAAATCTTCCAAGCCTTATGGTAATATGGGCAATTCACTCTGATAACCCTGCTCTCATGGAAGTGAGGAAAGTAAGCATTCAACCTGCTGTGTGAAGTTCCTCTTTCCAGCTTGAGCTAGACAACAATAGATTTCACAACCAATATTCCTTGGCTAAGAAAATGGGGCAGGTTTATATCAACACAAGTTTCAACATGCCATTGGATGGAACTGATGTTTGGGGATAAGAATAAATACCTTAAGACTAAGCAGCCATATGCTAGTTTAACCTGGGATCTGAGGTAGGGATCTGTAGATGAAAGCTGATGCTAAGGGGCTCTCCTGATGTCTGAAAGGGCAAGTAATAGGTACTTGGACACCTCCTACATTTCATGAAGGAGCCTTGGCTGGCTCCGACATTCAGATGGACCTTGGGGTAGCTGCCCTTTCTGCAAGGCCTCTCCAGTGATTCTGAACGATGGTTCAAGTGCTTCTAGACCAAAACAAGCACTGTCCACAATCCTGATCAGAACTGTAGGAAGATTTATTACCAGTCTGGTCCTAAAGTAGATACCTCTTTGCCTTCAATGTCCAGAAATGCATCAAATCTCTTAGGATAGTCTTGATTTTCATGTGGCTAATGCAAAGGGAGGCAGCCCAATGGCATAGTGGATGGAGTACTTGGCCTGGAGTCAGAAAGACCTGAGTTCAAATCTAGCCTCAGATACTTCCTAGCTGTGTGACCCTGGGCAAGTCACTTAACCATGTTTGCCTCAGTTTCCTCATCTGTAAAATGAGCCGGAGAAGGAAATGACAAATCACTCTAGTATTTTTACAAAGAAAACCCCAAATGGGGTCATGAAGAGTCAGACGTGACTGAACAACAATAACCCAACAACAATAAACAACAAATACAAAGGGAATAGAAGGCTGTGGTGCTTCTAGGATACTGGCCAGAATCCTCAATAGAATAGCATCAAGTATCAGTGAACCCAATTACCTGAAAAAAATTTTACATGTCAGTAAACTTTCATTTTTAAGTCCACCACCTCTGAAAAATATTACTTCTGTCTAGGAACAAGACTTAGGTCAAATTATAAAGCAGCAAAGGAAGTGTGAGGGTCTCTTGTTTCTCTGCTCGTCTTCCCTATATAGTTTAATGACCTGGATTATTCCTCTTATAAAAATCTGTTCTCAGAAAACACCTGAAAGTTTCATTTGCATTCAGATCTAAAAGCCTGAAAAGGCTTGGTATATGTTATCCCTGTCAAGGCTATTTGCATTTTGACAAAACTCACAGCTTACTGAAGGAATGAATCTTTGCCCAACTTGGGGCAATAGCTAGCCAGGGGGAGATATGGTTTGTTCAAAGAAATACTAGTACTAAAAGTCATCAGAACCAGCCCTGACTTCATGGACTAATGATGAACCACATTGTACCCCTCTCTTCTGAGCAGAGAGGTAGCAGTGTTGGTGCAGAATGAGATAGACATTGTGAGCACCTATCAATGGGTTGGTATATTTTTCTTAACAGTAGAGTTCTCTGCTACAAGGAAAGCTTCCATAGGGGGAAGCTGCTGGAAAGTTACAGAGACATAGAATATAAAAATCTCAGTGTACTTGAGATCTGAGAGGAAAATTAGTTTTTTGTTTCATTTTGGTTTTTGGAAAATTTGTTGTTTTTTTGTTTTGTTTCGTTTGAGTTCTTAGTTTCCTTTATTTTTTTCTCCCTAAAAAAGAGTTTCATGTATTTTAGTTCTTTTTGGAGTGATTAATAAAGGCGCATTAACTGCCAGAAGCAATTGTTGGACCTAAAAGTGACTTGGAATATGGGATACTAATTTGGGACTGGGTTCTTTCTCCCTAACCTTAAAAATCTTTCATGGCACAATCTTCAATTTGTTATTTAATTATAAGCTTCAGGTAGACAATGGAAATTTCATATATATGTAATCCATCTGGCCTGAGTAAAGGAAATAGGTTAAATTAGTAATGCATGCTAGAAAAACTAGAAAATACATTAAGTTCATTTGAGGACATTATTTAATAAGCAGTTTCATCTGAGTCAGGTTCATATCCTCACACGAACCTAAAAATCCATTATAAGTGAAATAACTCCAACCTCACCACATTATTATAGGGATCAAGAACTGAATGGAACAAGAATTTGTAAGCCATGGTGATATTCACTTTAGCTGTCTTGGCACAGATTGAAAAGTATATAATGCATGATAAAGATCTCTGTGAGACACCATTAGGAGGTAATCTTGAAGTCTTTCAATGAGATTTTAACCCAATTAGAATTTTGAGACACAGCCCAATAGCAATGGAAATCTTTGTACAACCCCATTTGGTGGATGATTCTACTTTCCAGGCACAGTGGTGTAGAAAGGATAAGGAGGTGAGAAAAAAGGAATCAAAATGGGGAAACCTATTACTCTCCCTTTAGTATGACCATCATTGAAGAATGTATAAATCACATAATAGTAATAGTTATTTTACTGGAGTACTTCACTGGCATTTCTCCTGAAATTCTATGGCTATCGTGTCTTTGGGGAAAGTGCAAGAAAGCCAAAAACACTGAAAGCAAAAAGTCATGCAATTGCATACTCAGAATTGGAAGGGCCCTTGGAGGACACTTATTCCAACAAGTACCTGAATAGCAATCCCTTTCATAAGTGTATATCCAGCTTCCTTTTGAAGACTTTCAGGAATGAGAAACCCCTACCTCCAGAAGTAGCCGATTCTATTTGGAAACAGCTATAATCATTGGAAAATTTCCCCTTATTTTAGCTGAAATCTACCCCTCTACAGCTTCTACTCCTAATTTTTGTCCTCTGGGGTCAAGTAGAGGAACTCTATTTTTCCTTTTTTTGTAAGAAGGGGAAAGGTAGAGAGTGACCTTCCACCAATATCCATAAGATCTCATATTCAGGATAAACAACTGTAAGTAACTTCAATCACTCTTCATGAGATATTTTCTCCAGTCCTCTCTCTATCCTTCTTGCCTCTAAAATGCTTTCACAAGTAATCTCATTAAACTTTGGTTACTTAATCTTTCCAGGCCTCAGTTTCCTAATCTGAAAAAAAAAGACAGGACTAGCAGATGAAATCAATGAATGAATGGGAAAAAAACATTTATTAAGCCCTATGTGCCAAACACGATATCAAGTTCTGGGTATACAGTTATAAAAGAAGAGACATTCCCTACTTGCAAGGAGTTTGTATTCTAATAGGAGGAGATAGCACATATGGCAGATTGGTGACCAGAAAGGAGAATTCTGGTTTGGAAAGTTATAAGAGTTACAGGATGTCGAGTAGAACCATAGCTGAGTAGGTTGACACAACTTTTCCAGTGACCATATCAGTACTGGTTTGAATACTGTTCTAGGACTGGAAGGAGGAAAGGAAGAAAGTACCAAGAGGAAAATGATAGGAGTAAAGTGAAAAAGGGCTAGTTGCTGCCTAGATATGGTGGGCTAAGTAAGGCATTTATAAATCAGAAGAGGGGGAGGCCCTGAGGGTGGGAGTTCCAGAGCTGAAAGGGTTAAGTTGTCTAGGAGCATGGTCTCTGGTTCAGTATGGAGAATTTTAAACAGACACACACACAGACACAGACACAGACACAGACACAGACACAGACACACACACACACACACACACACTCACTGCAAAGGGAAGAGAGAAAAAGAGGCAGTTAAGAGGGGTAGATGTTGACCAAGAAGGAGGAAATAGGTGTGATGAGATCTTTAAGTAGGTGGGAAGGGGTTGAGTCAAAGGTTTTGAAGATCAAGACTGAACAGGAGAGCTCCTCCCTCAAAACAAGAAGAAATCTGAGGTGGGGCAAAATCAGTGTGGAGAATTCAGCAGAGGCAGAGATAGTTAAAAGAATTCATGCCTGGGAGTTCTTCCTTGGGTCTCCATTAACCCAGCACCACAAATTTATAGCTAGAAGGGACTTTCAAGACTCTTTAGATCAAATCTCTCTCATTTTACAGATGAGAATACTGATGCCTAGAGAGATAAAGTCAATCGGTCAGTCAACAAGCACTATTAAACACTTACTAGGAAATAATTTGACAGAAGTCACATAGTCATTAATTTAAGTGGAATTTGAACCTAGGACCCCTAATAGCAGTCAATGATCTCTCCACTGTCCCACATTAAAAAATGAGTATTCCAAAATGATGGGTAAGATGAAGTAAATGTCTTGTTCAACTCAACCGATGAATATGGCTCTCCTCAGAGCTGCTATTTTCCCTCTAATTGGCCAAGCTACCATTAAAGAATAGAATCCTTTGACCAGTGCTAAAAAGAAGAGCTGAGCTGCTATCTAAGTGTCTCCAAATGGAGTGATCATGGGGTTTTAGGTTTTCCTAACTAGGATTATCTTCCTCTGAACACACCATTCTAAAAACCCAGTCCATATTGACCTCTGGTGTTTGCCTGGCCCAGAAGGCAGTGTGGCCAGTTTTGCCTAGTTTCATCCCTTATTTGTTCAAGAAAACTCTGCATATATTTTGGCAAATAAACTGCAAAAAAACGGAAGCGTTAATTATTAGCAAGCGAACACTCAGTAATAATATAAACAACGAAATGCCTTTTCTGTGCTACTTATTCAATGGGCTTTCCTGTTGCTTGTGCCACGAAAAACACGATGGGAATGAACAGGAGGAGATGGAAGAGGAAATGACTTCTTTAAAGACTTCGTCCTGTGGGCAGAGTGTTGGCTTATGATTTGCTAGAATAGGATATCAAAAAGGAAGGGTGGGTAGTTTAAGTTTTAAGGAGACAAAAAAAAAGCTAGAGAAACTTTGAAGCTGTTAACTATTGTTTAAGGTGGATATTTAAGCTAATGCTTCACTGAATAAGCCCCCACACTTCCCCCTTTCCCATATTTTTTTTTTTGGCTTAGGAGTAGATGAGTGGAAAGATTGAACCAGAACCAGGGATTTTTTAACCTTTTTGTGTATCATGAATTCCTTGGGGAGTCTGGCAAAGCCTACGAACCACAATTCGGAATGTTTTGAAATGCATAAAATAAATACCAAGTACTATAAAGAAAACCAATGACACTGAAATATGGTTATCAAAATATTAAAAAAGAAAAGAAATGAAAGTTCATAGACAGCAGGGTTAGGAACCTCTGCTTTAAAAGGTTAAAGAATTGTGGGCCATTGATCACAAATACCTCTGAACCTAACTCATTATCAGAACTAATGACTCCGTAAGAGTTTCTGTGGTCTACATACAAATCCATGTTCAGTTGAGGCAATGGGGCCACATGGATGACACAGTGAATTATGAAATCAGAAGTCACTTGTATCTTTTTCCCCCTTAAGTTGGAACTTAAATACCAAATAAAATGAGCATTTCCATATAAAAGTAGAATAGGAGAAGACTGTAGGTGAAAGTGAGAATCTCTATTACATATAGCTTGCTTTTCCTTTTAAATGTATCTCTGTGCACTCACACACATACATATATTCTACCTATACATACACACATACATATATTATATATAATGTGATAATAATATAATAATGATATGATACATATTTTAAAAACACATAATATATGTAAAAATTCTTCATGAGATGTTCAACACTGTCCTTTCAAAGCTTCTCTGTATTTCCTTCTGGGCTTCCTTCGATTCCTTGCAGTACATTGTTTTAAAAAAAAATTAGAAATTATCAGCTTCAGTGCCAGCTTTGCTACATATTCTATGACTTTAGAGAAATCATTTAAAAGCTCCATATCCTTCAGTTTCTCTGTCTGTGACAGTGGAGATGTTACTGGCTTGCCTCTGCTATGTGAATGAGTAAAAGGATCATAGATTCAGAGGTGGTAAAAACCTTGAAGGTCTTCTGGATCATTTTTTCAAATAAGGAAACTGAGGCCTGGAAAGATTAAGTAACCAAAGTTTAATGAGATTACACATGAAAGCATTTTAGAAGATGGGTACAATATAAAACCATACCCTTAGATTTATATAGTATATATACTCACAAAGCCTGTCCTACAGCATCACCATATTCAACCTCTTCCTCTCAGAATTTGAGAATTAAATATAAATTGAGAAAGGACTAGGAAAACATAATTCTTTTGATATGCCAAGCATTAAAGTACTAAATGACCTTCTTTTAAAGGGCAGTTCCCAGTTCCTTGGCCAATCCCATCTTTGTATGCTACTCTATCCAAATGACCATCATTGATCATCAAGGCATTTTGCTGGAGTCTAACAGCGCAGCTCTATTAACAAGCCTCCCATTGCTGGCATCTTTGAGGCAGTACTTAAAACCTAAAGTTGGCTCAACTCCTCGGCTGACTGCTGGGATTCAGATTTTAAGCCAAAGTATAGAAAGTCTGGCAGCTTTCTACCTCTTCCAGACTTAGCTTGGCTGGGGTAATACCGGAACAATTGGTCTCATTGCCCTCTGAGATGACAATTAATTAGTGGGAACAAGGAACAGTCTATCTGGGGAACCCAGTCTTTGCCCATCTGAGGGCTGTGGCATTGGCATCTCAGCCAAAGCCAAAACATCACACATCCTAAGACATGCTGGAGATACCTGTTGGCCTCCCTTTAGGCTATGCTGGAAGGGAATTGAAAATGGAAGATCTTTCCCATGGTCTTTCACTTGAAAATAAAACAACAACTAATAAAATAAGAATTCCAGCGCACAGTGTATTGTTAAGAAGAACATCCCAGAAAGGTAGTTCTGGGCAAAATAGGGAAAATGTGGCAAAGATTTCCCAGAGAGTTACTACACAATACAATATGAAGAAAGACCTATAGTGAGTTGGATAGTAGCCCCATTGAGGAAAATTGGAACTACTCTGGCAATATCCACAACTGCCAGCATGTGTTATTAGGCACCAGCTTAAAAAGTATATTACTCAACACGGTGTGAAGGAGAACATATGAGTCATCCCGTTCTCTTCCTAGCCTATAAGCCAGCAAAGGACATCAATTACTTACTCAGAGCAGAGAGTGATTACTCCTAAGGCCCTCACAGAAAAGAGAATAATACCTCACTGGAGAGAATGCTGAATTGAATAGAACTTAATTACAATACCAGCATCCCAAGATTTTGAAAAAATTTAAAAATAAGGAATTTTCCTTTAAGGTTGGGGGGAAAAAAAATCTAACAAGTTGTCCATGGCTATGGATAAAGAGTTTCAAACTCTCTTTATTCCCTCAACATATCTGAAAATAAAAATAGTAATTTTTGAGGTATCAACACCACCTATTTTTTTCTACACAAAAGCTTCTGACCTCTGGGATCTCTACTAGCTGTCAGGAAGTTAACACATAAGTGCAGGTTGTACATGACTGTTTCCTTATGCACGCAATTACATCAATATTATTATGATTACAGGGTACATAGTATGGTATTAGGATAAGATCCAGGGGAAATTCAATGGTATTTGGATGCAGTATATATTTGCATATAACACATTTAGTAGGGGTGAAAGGTGGATCTGGGCCAGTTAATTCATCAGTGTGAGGAACACCTAATGTGAAACTCCCCTATTCCAACCAATGTGATACACATGGAGGTTACCTATAATTTAAAGTCTTGGATAGTTGAATGGGGGCACTGGTGACTTGCCCATGGATCAAGCAGAGATTCCAAAACCAATGCTTTATCCTTCTCTTACAATGCAATGCATATCACAGAGTACATTACATATCCTAAGATATAAAGATTACATTTTGACATAAATGCAGTGGCATGGTGGGTAGAGGGCTAACCTGGAAGTCAAGAAGACCTGGGTTTAAGTCCCACTTCTGACACATAGTAGCTTAATTACCCTGAGCAAGACACTTAACCTCACTCGAAGACTATAAATTGCAGAACAGATACAGATCTGCATGGGCAGAAGAAGTTTTCTTATCAGAAATACCCTATACAAATGAAATCACAGGGTTGTCCAAAAAATAAATGTACATGTGTACATTTAATAGGAAGAAAAGTATGTATCAAAAATATTTTTGCTTGACTTTTATTAAATTCAACAGTTCCCACAATGAGGCATTGTTCTCCTTTCTGTGTAGACCTCAGGAGTAATCATTCTCTCCTATGATTAAGGAAGTAAAAGAATGCAGACAGGTTACCTAGCTTACATGAACTTTGACAAGTCATATATTAAGCAGCCCAGATTTCCAGATCCTGAGGCCTGAGCATCTCCCTATACACCATAATATCCCTACTTCAGGACATAGTATCTTACAACTTGCTTCAGAGAAATGATTTTTCCATCCATCCATCCATCCATCCACACACACACACACACACACACACACACTCCTCTTATTCCTTCTATTCAAAGACGATGCTTTTGATAGCATTATTTGGGTGTATGAGTGTGGGTGAGGAAACCAGTGCATGGTGCATGACTCCAATCCTTCCCATGCTGAGGACTTTACATTCTGTGCTGTTTAGTAACTGGTCACTTTTTTTGAGACTGTGAGGCTCTGAACTTTTTTATCAGAAACTATGAAATGCTTTGTTCAAAGAACTGCACCTTTACAAACCAGGTTCATACAGTAGTTTAAGGCGTACAAGGTACTTTCCCCATAGACTTGTGAGGTGGCTAAGAATCTTCTAACTTAGTTTCCTATCTACCTCCACCACCGTGGAACAGTGATGAGTAGGTAGATAGGAACTTATCCCATATAAGTTTCCTATGTCTCCACCTTATGCTCCCACACCCATCCAGCTTACTATAAGAACTCTATGACTCTCTAATCTATCACTTCTCAGTCTGAGACAAAGTGCCAGCCTAAAACCAAGCTGGTATTTCCAGGGAGGTAATTATTTTGGCTCAAAAGGCTTTCTCTTCTAGCTCTGGGCTAGAATAAACAAAGGTTCTGTTTTTTATCAACTAAGTGCTTAAATAAACAGAGTAGATGCCAATGTCAATAAGATATAGAAAGCAAGATTTTACTGAAGATGATCCGCAATGTAGATCATCAGCAGGCAGAGAGTTAAGAACTGATGCTTTTCCAAAAAAAGGGGGGGGGAGGGGGAGAATTGATTGAAGTTCTATATGATCTTGGATAAGTAGCTTAATCTCTGTATATTTCAGTTTCCTCATCTGTAATGGGAGGGGGGACGTTTAATAATAGCACCTACCTCCCAGGGTATTGTAAAGATCAAATGAAATAACAATTGTAAAGTGCTCAGCACAGTGCCTGGCATATAAGTGCTACATAAATGTTAGCTAGGTGGCACAGGGGATAGAGCTTGGAATCAAGAAGACTCATCTTCCTGAGTTCAAATCTGACCTCAGACACTTCACTAACTGTGTGTCCCTAGGTAAGTCACTTAACCCTGTTTGCTTCAGATTCCTGTAAAATGTAAAATGAGTTGGAAAAGGAAATGGCAAACCACTTCAGTATCTTTGTTAAGAAAACCTCAAATGGAGTCACAAAGTTGGACATGACTGAAACCACTCAACAACAACAAATTTATTAGTATTATATTATCACTGTTGTTATTGTTATTGTTAAATGAGTATCCAGAAAAAGAGGTGAAAAGCCTTGTGATGCCAGGATACTGAGAGGATCTTCTATGGAGGCATGGCTTCTAGTTATTACTTAGTGTCTGCTTGCTGCAACAATAATAATAATAATAATAATAATAATAATGATAATAACCAGTAATAATAATCATTCACATTTCTATCAGGCTTTATGATTTGTAAAAAAATTTCCTCAAATAATCCTATGAGGTAAAAAGCATTATTATCTCTTTCATTTATGGAGAAACTGAGGTTCTGAGAATCTAAGTGACTTGGCCCATCATCATTCACAGTGGGACTTGGGAATGGATGGGGAAAAGGGCTGAGTAGGGGTTTTTGAGAAGTCATGTCTTATAAAACAATGGAAATGCTTACTTGGAAAGGGATTATGTAATAATCATAATAATTAGCAGCAAAAAATATTGCAAATAAAAATTCACCTAATTCTGCTCCCTTGAGTAAGGTTAAGTATACACCTAGCTCCTTGATAAGATGCAGAGACAAAACATTGCTCTAAATTCCATCAATGATTCATTAATAATTCATTAATTCTCATAATATCACTTGGCCACTCTAGCTACATGGGGAAGCCCCTGCTCTGCTTGAATTTTCTGCCCATAGAAACATGGGCTCCAGTGGCAATGCTGTGATGAGGGAGGGAAGACCAGCCAAAGGATGCTGAGGCAGAATCTCCATAGCAACACATAACCCAGCTCTGCCCTTCCTGACCTTGTGAGATGCCCCATAATTGGACTTTGATGCTCCAGAAAAACAACTGCAGAAAGGACATTCAAAGCACTGCTTCATTCCTAGCCAAGGTTAAAAAAAAAAAGTTGGATTTCCCTCTCACTTGGGGCAAGAATTAGGACCCCCACACTATCTTTTTTGTCCACTGACCCTTGTCATTCTCCTTTATATATCATTCCCTCTTCAATGAGTCAATTTGTACCATAACTATTTGTACTTTTTGATTTACTATTCTGAAAGTACTCCAGTAATTTCAAGTGTATGCGCTGTCTCCCCCACTTAATTGCAAACTCCTTGAGAGCAGGGACTCAGGTGACCATTTATTTTGTAAATGCTTCTAATACAATGCTTTTGCACACTGGGGCTCAATGATTATTGATGACTGACAAGGCAACCATCACATTGTAACTTATGCAGTTTTTTAAAAATAATTATATACCTTTCTTTAGAGAGTTGAAAGTGTTTTGCATAAATTTCATATTAGTTCTCATAATAGCTGCATGATAGAGAAAATCTAATTGTATTTTCATTTAAAGAAAAAGAAACCGAGACAAAGACAGAATCAAAGAATATCAAATCTATACCCAAACAGGAATTGTTTTCTACTGCATCCCTGGAGAAGTGGTCATTTTGCCTCCTTTTGAAGCCTTCTAGTGAAGGAGAAAGGAGTAATTGTGAATACAACCTATCACAGTTTGGATAGATCTTTAATTAAGAAGATGTTTAAAAAAACCCATCAAACCTAAATTTTCTTCCTTTCAACTTCTGTTCATCACTCCTAGTTCTACCCTCTAGAGTAAAATTAAAAATATATATATATTAAGTGCCTACTACATGCTAGACACTGTGCTAAGTGCTGGGAATTCAAAGAGGCAAAACGATGCTGTTCTCAAGGAATTCACAGACCAATGGAGGAAGACAATATGCATATAACTATGCTTAAACAGATTACATATCAGACAAATGGAGATGATGTCAGAAGGAGGGCACTAGCATTAAGGGGACTGAGAAAGACTTCGTGAAGTGGGACTTTAGCTGGGACTGGACAGACATCTACAGATGAAATCAGAAGTCTGGTATTTAAAAAAAAAATTGCAGGCTACTAATATTGTTTAGCTTTTTTGGTTGTCATTCCAAACCATGTTCTCTTGCAATTCACTAAAACTGCCAAAGACTTTTTATATTATATGCACCCTTTTTCAGTTGGTAGAGGTACACTGCTAAACATTTACTCTCCAGGATGGGTCTACAGATATCCAAATGAAAAGCAGATCAAGTACTTTCAGATGTCCCATATATTGTTTTCCTTTTACTAGAAGAATCAACTTGATATTTTAAGAAGAGAAAAACAGGATCAAAGCAAGTACAAGAAGGGAAGAAGCAAAACAATTTGCTGTAAACATTTTAAAAGAAATTGCACTTTGACTTCTTACTACATAACTCATTAGAGAATTGAGGAAGTCTGATGGTCAATAAGCAAGAGGTAGGCCAGCTAAGTGGCATAGTGGATAGAACATCAGCCTTGGAGTTGGAAAGACCTGATTTCAAATCTGGCCTCAGGCACTTACTAGGTGTGTGACCCTGGGCAAGTCACTTAAGTGTTTGTCTCAGTTTCCTCTGTAAAATGAACTGGAGAAGGAAATTGCAAACCACTCCAGTCTGTTTGCCAAGAAAACTCCAAATGGGCTCATGAAGACTCAGACACGACTGAAATGAACAAACAGTAACAAGCAAAAGATATTCCATATTGACTTTTTTCCCATCAGAATTCATCTGCCACCCTGAATCTCTTGAATACACTTAACATGTATAAGTCTTTCTTACAGTAACTTGTGTATGGGTTACAATCAGACTGTAAGCTAGCTCTGTGAGAGTAAGGGTATGCCTTATCTAAATCTGGTATCTCCTCCAGCCTCGCACACAGTGCTTTGCCCAATAATATGCCCACTCAGTAAGTATAAGTGTTCTAAGTACAGATGTATTCATGAATCTTAACATGAATTCTGTGAGTAAAAAACATTGAACCTGGAGTCAGACAACCTGAGTCTGAATTCAGGTTCATGGGTAGCTGGGTGCCGATGGACAGCTCCACTTATCCTTCCCTACCTCTTGCACTCCCGCTTCCTTTTATTTAGATGTGCCAAACCCCAAAGCCTTTTCTTAAATCTTCATCCTTCATGACCTATCTATGTAGCATTTGATACTGTTGATTACCTTTTCTTCCTGGATATTCTCTCCAGTCTGGCTTTTCTGAGCCTGCCCTCTTTTGTTTCCACTTGTCTGATCACTCCTCAATTTCCTTTGCTAGATCATCATCATTATGCTGGCCTTAAATGGTAGATGTACTTCAAAGCTCTGTCTGAGGCTCTGCCTAGGGCCCTCCTTTCTTCTCTTTCTCTATTTTCTTTCTGTAACCTTCCCATGGATTTGATTATCTTCTCTATACAGGTCACTCTGAAGTCTATGGATCTAGCCCTGTCCTCCCTCCTGAACTTCAGTTACACAATACCACATACCTATTAGACTTTTCTTGTGGGATGTCCTGTAGACATAATAAGCATGTCCAAAACAGTTCTAGACTTCAAAACTCAGATATTGGACAGGAAATATTAAATTATATTTCCTGATAAAACTAGCATTCTTCTTAACTTCCCAATTTCTTTTGAAGGTACCGCTTTTCTTCTAGTCTCCCAGGTCCAAAACTTCAGGACTCTTCACCTCCTCGTTCTCCCTTCCCCACACATCCCAAACTCTTGTCTATTCTACCAACACCTCTTATCCTTCCCTTTCTCTTCACTCACAGAGCCACAACATCAGATCACCTCTTGCCTGGATATGTTGTAATGACCTCTTAATTCACCACCTAGTCTCTAATCTCTCCCTTCTTCCACCCATCCTCAACACAGATACTGAAGGGATAATGCTAATGCAAACATTAAACCCTGTTCAACAAATTCCAATGGCTCTCTATTTCCTCTATGATCAGATACAAGTTCTTGTTTGTCATTTAAAGAACTTTGCAATCTAACTCCAACTTACCATTCCAGCTTCATTATTCATTACTTCCCTTCATACAGTACTACCAAACTGACTTTCTTACTATTTCTCTCACAGAATAATATTCCATCCTCCATTTTCTTGTTTTGTATAGACAAAGTGTCCTGTGTCCCCATTTCCCCATGAATGGGATACATTTCCTACTTAACTGTCTTTTGGAATCTCTAGTTTCCTTGAAAGCTAAGGCCTTTTCTAATGCCTCCCCCTAATGACAGGTGTTACTGTCACTGTTCCCATCCAAGTTACCTTGTAGTCATTTCACGTATTCTTATATACATCTTCTTCCCCACTTAGAGAATTTTAGTTCCTTGAGAGCACGGACTATTCCATATATGGCTTTGTAATCCCTAGTACTTATAACGGTGCCTTAGGAAAATAATAAATTCTTGTTGGCTGATGGATTTCAGGCAGCACTGCATAGTAGTAAAGGCTAGATTTGGAGTCAGGAGAGTCAGAGCTCAAATCTTGTTTCCAACATTTAACTGTATTATCATACTCAAGTCTTTTGATCTCCCTTGGACCTCTGTGTAGGATAGTAAAATCAATAATATTTACTTCACGGTGCTGTTGTGAGGATCAGATGAAATAATGTTATATTAAGTGTTAAATAAGTATTAACTATGATTATTCATTTGAACCTCAATTTCTTTATGTGTAACATAAAGTATTTATTAAGTGCCTACTTTTGCAAGGTACAAAGACAAAAGAAAAAAGAAACAGTGTCTGCCTTCAAGAAGCTTCATTCTATTTAAGAGATATAACATTCAAAGAGATAATGCAATATAATTTGAGGATGAAGAGATCATCGATAACTGGAAGGACCAGGATAGACTTCCTATAGAAAGAAGCACCTGAATTGAGCCTTGAAGGAAGTTTGAGGTCATAGGAGGTAGAGGTAAAGGAGTGCCATTCAGGCATGGAGGACAACCTGTCTGAACTCTTTTCTGACAATGTATTAGTCAGTAAAGTCATGGTAATTCTACCTATAGTGACAATAACTGAGAAACCTAGAAAAAAGTGACTGCCTTAAAAAAAATAGTAACATTCACGACAACAAAGAAACAGAAATAAATGTTAGAATGAAAAATATCAAAGCCCAATAAATCTTCACTCTTTGAAAAATCCCTATATAAAAAACCAAAATGCTATCTTATTGGAAAGGAGCAATTACCTGTACCTATCATGTCCTGTTTCTAAGAAAGTTTCCAATATGACAAAGAATATTTAAATTAATTTTAGAGTTCATTTAGGCAAGGGGTAAAAATTTTCTATAATGTTCTAATGTTCTAAGGATAAACTACTTTGTAATCCAAATTGGGCTAGGGATTGAGATGTCTGGTCCCTACTCAATTCTTTAGAACTGCAGGTGTCTCAGAAGTTTTGTATTTGTAGATACAGTTCTGTACTTCAAAACTCAGAAATTGGACAGGAAATATTAAAAAAAAAAGCAGACAGGAAAAATTCAGCATGTGGAACCTAGAACCTCAAACCTCAAAAAAAAGGATGAATGTCAGTTCTGTATGTGCTTGAGGAATTTATCCATATTTAAATGCTGCAGATTTGGCAGCATTTAGTTCAAACTTATTCTTACACTTTAAATGTGGCCCTGAAGCCAGAAACAAATCAGCAAGATGGTAAATGCTAAAATGTCCTGTTTTCCTTGCCCTGGGCTGCCCTACTCATTCATGCATAAATTTCTGAATGTTTTCTGTAACTTAAGGAGATGAGGAATATTTAAGCCTCTCTCTCTCTCTCTCTCTCTCTCTCTGTCTATGACTATAGCTACTACAATTCCATAAATGTGCATTCCAAAGGGCCTTAATGGATTCTTCAAAGATCTAGTTATCAGTGACCAAAATTAGAGACTAAAATGTCCTCTAAGATGATGGAATCCATCCTGGCTTCCTAGGAAATATAATGTTGATTCTAATCCAACATTTACCACATAACAAGCAAGAAAAATAAAAAAAGAAAAGTGCAAAGAAATTATCTCACTTGTGAGGAATGAAGATTGGTGAGCCTAAATGACTGTCCTTAAAATACATTTTAAAGATTAATATAAGACTTGCTTAGAAAATTGACATGGCACAGTGGAAAAAACAATGGACTCTGAAAATATGGCTTCAGGTTTAGTCTCTGTCCTGATTCTGTGGCTGTACATGAGTCACTAAACCAGTTTGAGCCTTGCTTTCCTCATCTATAACAAAGGGATAATAACACTTGCACTACTGGTATCATAGGTGTGAGATAAGGACTTCATAAACTACTAAGAATTATATGACTGAGGGCTATTATGATTAATCTGAATGTTCCTTTTAACATAGGGTGTTGATGCCTTTATTGAAATGATGTACAATTTCATGGAGTACAGAGTTTTTGCAATCTCTTACCCAAATGGAAAATGAGCACTTCATAGAAAAGTCCTTTTAACCAAGCATGCTACTTTTCTGGTCTATAAAATAAAATAGATGATATTATGTAGTAGGCATAACTATTCCTCTATCCCAGGACAATGTCTGGTACTTGGAACCTAGCACAGTACCTGGAAGACACTAGACCTTAATAAGCTTTGGTCGAATGCATCTTCAGTCATGAGAAGGGTCATTTCTTATTTCAAGGTGATAAAAAAAGGATAGCAAGGTGATTGAATGTACAACTTGGTATTTAGAAGGGAAATAAGAGAAAATTTACACTAAAATATGGGATTTGAGATAAAAGGAAAAAAAGAGGAAAAAATATAAAAAAAGAATTGTGGGAGAAGCTTGTAAAGAAGAAAAAAAATGTAGAGAAAGTATTTCAAAAATGACTTACATGGTTAAAACCAATTAAAATATCATCTGCAAAATGATCATTCTCCTCCAGGAAATGAAGGCATCCTGTTGTACCTTAGCAACTACAGAAAGCACCAAGTTAAGTTTCCAATCACTCATTACTCTTTTGTAAGCAAAGTCTAGATGACCCCGTGTAGGAAGGGGCCTTTTGTGCAACTCTGAGAGTCCCTGATTCCATGATCATTCTTTGCCATGTTTACATATCAATATAGTTTCCTATGTTCAAGAAACTAGTTTAATACATGACATTTTTATCTTTGTGTATTGAAATGAGATACGTCTTTGGAGAAAAATGTCTGAAAGTTGCAACCATAGGAACAATAACAACAACTAATCCTTAGTCAAACATGCAAAAAACAAACAGCTCAAACCCACAGCGAGGTATAAATCTCCATCACTGAAATCTTTTTGTAATGTTGAGTAAAAGCCAAAGGTGGCAACTGATTTCATTTCCCAGTGAAGGTGCGTGGTAAAAGTGGAATAAAATGGTTGCCAAATGAACTTGTTCTGCCATTTGCTAAAATTGCTTTTACTTACTTCATAAGGGAATACATGTTCTAAAACTGTATTTACCATAGAAAAAGATTTTATTTCAGTTTTGACATTGTTGCCCTTTATGCATCCTTTAATTGATGTGTTGTCTACTCTCTTCAAACTAATGGGAAGAGGCATAGGTGTGGATAATCTGGAAATCACTTCCACTTCTCCTTAGCATCTATCCTGGTCCATGTAGTACCTACTTTTAGACACAATAAATCCTAGAGTTGCTCGCCTGTCCTAAGGCAGTCAGCTGTAAGATGAAATTCCGACTGTCCATGTCTTTATTGGGTAAAAACAAAATACAAAAACAACGTTGAATGGGAAGGAGGGGGAGAGTTAGAATCAGGAAGTAAAGTAATGAAATGTGGGTCAGCATTCAACTGAACACGGCAGCAACATGCAAAGTAGTGAAAAGTAGGGCCTGCATATATTTAGATATAAAAATGAAAATTCACTTTTTTTCCTTTTCTTTTTAAATATAGATACAACGTGGAAACATCTCTGTAGGAACTGGGAAGCTATCCAAACTCTCCATCCTGTGACCACCACTCCCTATCCTGCCACGACTCCCTGCAAAGCACCTCCTATTAAGAATAAACAGTTTGGGGCAGCTAGGTGGTAAAGTGGATAGAGCACTGGCCCTGGATTCAAGAGGACCTCAGTTCAAATCTGGCCTCAGACACATAATACTTACTAGCTGTGTGACCCTGGGCAAGTCACTTAACCCCACTGCCTAGCTGAAATAAATAAATAAAAGAATAAATAGTTTTCAGACTGATATAAAATACCAACCTAATTTGAGGAGACTTAAAGCTATCTCCTCTCATCACTTTCCCCGGAGTTGGGAAATAATTAAGAATTTCCGTTTCAAAAATTTCCCTAGTTTAGATGTGTGCACAAAAATTGGGGTAATCCAGGGGCATTCTAGCAATAAAAGTAAGGAACTAAAGAGTAGAAAATCTATAAATAAGATTTGCCAGAGGTAAATCACAAACTTGGCAATCCATGCACAGATAATTTAGAATTGACTGAGTATAAATAATATTGAATGGATTGTGGGTGGCAGATCTAAAATCACTAAACTATTTTCTTCGGGTATGAAGCATTCTGTTGACAATGACCCTATTTTGGTCTTCTTACTGCATGACACCCCCCTCCCTCCCCAATATTCAAAGAAGCATGAACTCAAAAAGCCTTTCAACTTGACTGTGAGACAGAAGGAAAGGCCATAATAAGAGAAATTTATACAAATAAAACCAGCTTGGGGAGATGTTATTTATTATTTAGATGCTCCTGTTTTCCAAGGGATACTTTTTGAAGGACTGATTGATTATTTGGCAGCAGAGTAATTAACAATAAACTAATTAAGCGTCTGATGATTCTGAAGTTTGAAAATTACCTAGTCTCAGCTACTTTCTCCACCTGTTACATAATTACAGGTGGCCCTCTATTAGCTTTGCCCTATAAATTATTCAAATCCCAATTATCCAATTTGCAGATTATCCGATCCCTTTGCTTCTTTTCCTGATGCTTAACTTTTGGCTATTGCACTTTTATATTATCCTTCAGAAACTCCAGTCTATTCATTATTCAAAGCTTGATTATCCAGTCTGCAGATTATCCAGGCTCTCAGCTTCCCTAGCTATCTATCTACCTTGAAATCATAGCACCTCTACTCCATAGTAGCTCTATTCCAGAGGGAATGAAGGGAAATAGAATCAATAGAATAATCTTTTATCAGAATCTCTTTTAAAAATTCTTTTTGAGGGGATGGGGAGAGGGAATTCTATTGAGGGAGGTTGAAATCATTTGTAAAAATCAGAGATGCTGACATCATCTAGTAATCTCTGTAATCTAGTCTATCTCTGCTTCACTTTCTATCAGTCTATTACCATGAAAACCAGAGAGCTAGACATCCTGACAAAATAAACTTCCCTGTCTCAGGAAGAGAAACCACTGAAATGTTGAGAGATTAATTGGTTCAGCCCAGGCCTGGAGACTGAATCAGACTTCCCAAAACCCCAGTCTTTGTGGAGCTTCCTGGGGTGGAGAATGATGATGCTGAATTAGTTTTAATGAACTATTGTGTGTTGAAGGTACTTTCAGGGGAAAATCATCAGACATATTGAAACTGTTCAGGAGAAAAACTTCTATTTTACCAAAGAAGAGGGAGTTCCCTGAATTCTATCTTTTTTTTTTAACGTCTTAGGTTAAAGTCCTTTTTGCTGAATGCTTACCTATGGCTGACCTGCCATGCTAGGATAATCTTTGTTGATGATAGAATTCTATATTGTGCAATTCTGCAGGGAGACATAACTGGACGTGGATCACATAGCTTTGTGCTATCTGTAGTGTACATTTCTCTGAAATACTATTTGTGACTATGTTACATCTCTTATCTAAGTGTTTGTTTATGCGCTGCAGGTCCCAGAGCTGTCATATTTGGCACACCTAGACTTCTAATCCAGAGGAAAATGGAAATCTAGAGTAAACAATGCCTTTGCTGAATCCTAATGCCCAGAAATGAAAAAGAAAGACCTTTAGACATCGTTGAAATGTCTATTTCATTTCCCCCCCTCATGATGAAAAGAATTTTATGGAATAATCACGTTGAAAGAACAATAAAGCATTTTTTCTAGGTTTGTAATAATGGCACAAATTTCACATAGCCCTATGCTTTTTACTTCATACAAATGCCCCAAAGTTATGTTTAACTTCTTTAAACAGAACTGTCAACTCTGTTTGTTCTAGCCTCTGATTTACAAAGAGCCCATGCAGCACGGCAAGGCCCAGAAGCAGGATGGCAGTCGTTTCTATTGCCATCTCTATTTTTCTCCAGAAGTAGGGTGGGTCTGAGTCCTCAGCCTGTTTTCTGAGGAAAGCTACCAGATACTCTCATATCTCCCCACTTATAACAAGTGGATGAAGTCTAAGAATCTAAATTGTAGTAACTTACTTTACTTGAAACTCCTGCTGACTCACAGAATCAAAACATCACAACTACTAGACAGAACAATGGCATTTCAGTTGTTCTCGATTCTGAGAGCCATGGACTCTGGAGTCTGTGGGTAGATTTCAGTGAGTTCTTAAACATAAACTTGGATTCTGGGGAGGGGGAAGGGGAGAGAATGGCATCTTTATTTTCACTAACATCTAACTGAAATTTAGCGTTTTCTTCAGTTACAAATGTAGGCAACAAATATCATTCTTAGATGGGGCACAAGGGACTCACCAGACTTCCAAAGGGATCCATGAGAAAAGATTCCTATCTCTAGCAGAGCTGTACCACAGTATGTAGGTGTGACATCACCACGACAGAGGGTGAGTCACACCTTCTTATACCTTACTCCCTTCCACATACTCTGTGACCAGTGACTCTTGGCCTCTTCTCACCACTCCAAGCATTTCACTAGGAGTGACCAGCTGTCACCCCTGCCTGGAATGCTCTCCCCTTCTAATACTCTGTGATTCTGCACTTACTACAATGTCTGGCACATAATAGAGGTTTAATAAATGTTGATTGATTGATAGATTATTTCAGTGACTTTGGGACTCTCACAAAACACGCCATTTTCCAACTCTAGGAATTTCACCGGCTGTCCCCCCGCCATCCTTATCCATCCTCATTTCTACCTCCTGGCTACCTTGGCTTCCTTTAAGTCTCAGCTAAAATTCCACTTTCTGTAAGAAGCCTTTCCCCCGAATACCAGTGCCTTCCTTCTGAGATTATTTTCAATTAATATATGTACATATATATACATATATATGCATTATATATACATATGTGTACATAGAGAGAGGGCGAGAAAGAAAAAGACAGAGGAAGAGGGACAGAGAGAGAGAGAAGGAGACAGACAGAGACAGAGACAGAGACTTAGTTTACACATAGTTGTTGGCAAGTTGCCTCCCCATTAGACTGTGAGCTCCTTGAGGACAGAAACTGTTTTTGCCTTTATTTGTATCACCATTGTTTGGCACAGTGCCTGGCCTATGCTTAATATATACTTAATAAATCCTTGTTGACTTTACCCCAACGTCACCAATGGCCTAACTTCTTGGGGGTAGGGGAGACAGGCAGGGAAGTTCATAGATAAAATTATGAACTTGGAGAAGGTTATTTTAAAACCCTTTAAATATCATTTTAAGTTCCTTTGCTCTTCCATTGCAAGAAGACCCTTATATACCACGCAGTCAGCCAAGGTCTTTCCATTGTGCCCTGCCATTTTATATCTACCTTGTTTTGCTCTTCCCGTTCTTGCTATGAAAATGTATTTGGTTTGTGCCTAATTCTCTCCCTCTGGACCTTTGACTCACTTTCTAAAATGACCACAAAAATCTGCTAAACAGAAGCTAATATTTTAATGACTGTCTCTTACAGGTTGTATATTTATGGATTTTAATAGGGACAGAATCCTAGAGACAATGCCTTTATAAAAAGCAAGAATTTTGTTGGTAAGCATTTTGGACACCATGGCCAACAGGCTGTTGGTACTGTAACTAGCAAAACCCAGTAGAACCATGTGGGACAGCTGAATTATGTCACAATTATTTGGGATGGAAAGCCCCAAAACAGAGGAAAATAAAAGATGAGTGGTGAGTATTGCTAGTAGATAAGACTGGTTACAACTCTATCGCCTTTACCAAGACTTGTCTGACCACTTGACAAAGCTAAACCAAATAAGCTTTGAGGGGAATCTGAAAGAAGACTGCTGTTCTATATAGGAAACCCAGCAGGGATGTCCCTTACAGGGCCATTTCTGTGTGATGTACTTATCTGTGAAGAAAGCTACTAATTGGGGGGTGGAGAGGGGCAGGGAGGGAAGGGATAAGCAACTATGGCATGTCTGTATTTTCTCTCTCCCCAAACCTAGACAACTGGTTCCCATTACGGAGTAGAATATTTATTTACTACTAGAAGGGTAAATCTGGGATGACACAGTCATTCAGCAATTTTTGCTCAGAATCTCTGCCTCAATTCCCTAGAAGTATGTTTTACAACCTAATATTCTACACTAACAGTTTAATTTTTGTTGCAGGTGGGTGGAGCCTTGTACCCAAATCAAACTCTAGGCAGTCACTTACTCCAATTATCATTAGAAATTTCCCTTCTTGAAGGTGATATGTTTCTTCCTCATTACACACACACACACACACACACACACACACACACACACACACACACGAGAGAGACAGACAGACAGACAGACAGACAGACAGACAAAGCTAGCTCACCCCACAGATTTCCTTAGGAACAATCCCATTCTTGACAGGTCTCAGTAGAGCCCAGAAAAACGAGAAGGACTGAACTGGGGTGAACACTAAGGTTCGCTTCATATCTTCCATTCTCTGCTTCTACAAGTCTACACTGGTCTCTTTAGGTTTGAATGGTAAGCCTAATTTAGGCAGCAGGAACTTAATTTCTGATAAAGGAAGGCTTATCTCAATTCTTTAATTGAGGTGCTGTATTTTTTTAGGATGGTATTTTAAAGCCTACAGAGGCTGATCCTTTCACTGAACTCAAATCCTCTGACACCATTAACTGTTGTACTTCCTTATCAAAAGTTATTTAGCTGTTTTGGGATGAGGTATCACACTGTATTAATATTTTAATTTGCAAGAAAAAGCAACTCAGTTGTTTGTAAGGTCTTGGGAACCGAAAAATTCTTCACACCAACCATCCAGAGGCCCATAAGAAATGGTGGCAAAACCCCAAAACCATATTTTAAAAAGGTTATCTTAAAATAACAATTTATCAATTAGTCCAAAGCTTGTTTTTACTATTTTACAGACCCAAAGAATCTGAGAGACGGAAGGGACCTCAGTAGCCATCTACTCCAACCCTTACAAAAAAAAATAATTTTAAAATGTAGAATTGAAATAATAACAACTTAAGTAACTGCATTCCTCTGGGTCTCAGTTTCATCATCTGCAAAGTGGGTTGGTTGGATTTGATGATCCTTAAGGTGCTTTTCTGAACTAATATTCTAGAACTCACATACTTGTGGTCCTTGCTAAGTAACTCCACTGATGTAAGTGGCAGCTTGTGTACCTATGACTCTTTTTTTTTTCTTGCTTTGAATAGTCAAAATGTCACTGGAATTTTTAATATGAAAAATGAGTCCCATACATTCATTGGGGGATTTTCTTCCAGTTTGGCCACAATGTAAAGAATAAAATGTGAATAAAATTTGTTTTACAAAAAATAAACACATTTTTAGAATACCTTATCTATGTCCTTCCCATACCCTATCTTTCACTGTTACGTATTTCGGATTAGCATTCAACATCTTTTCTTTAATAAGAGAGGTTATGGTCGATTCTTTGTAGCATAGCAACAAAACATTGGGACTACACAAAACTTTATATTACGACAAGATCCAAGGTTCAAGAAAAAGAGTTCAATACAGGACAACTTCAGCTCTGGCTTGGTTTACAGAATAAGACAGATTTGTATAACAATAATTTTTTTTAAAGGCAAGGCAAGATTTTTAAATGCCCTATCACAGTAACGTAGAAAATTGACTTGAGGCTGGCATAAATGATTTAATACACATTGATGGGTGAGGCATGATGGGTAATGTGAATAGAAAAAGCTGGACCTTAAAAGGGTTTTGTTCCTATCAACTTCAGCATTTTACTATGTGACTTGGCAAAAATTATGTCACTTTCTACACTGAGAAGAAGATAATGTTAAAAACAACAACAACCACACTGAACCCTTAGGAGTGAAATGCACTAAATTAATGCATTGGCATTATTGTATTGGTCTCTGAGGGACAATGATTTAATCCATCCTTTGAATTAGGAAGACCATAGGAAGAATAATTCAATTCTTTTTTTAATGAACAACTTGCTTATTATTTTTTGCAAAATAAGATATTTGTAAAGTGCTTTGCAATCTTTAAAGGGATAGAAAATGCTAGTTATTGTTATTATTAATCACATTTTATATGATATGTAAAAATGGCATGCCCAGAGTCATATAGCTGGTTCACTTCAGTTCAAATTCAATTCAACAAACATTTGTTAAATACATACTCTATGAAAAGCCTTGCTCTAGATGTTGAAGACAGAAGACAAAAAAAGTAAATGGTGCAAACTGCTTGAAAGTAGAGGCTGCTTGATTCATTGCATTTGTACTAGCAAAAGTATCTGGTCCATAACATGTGTATAATCAATGCTAGTTGATTGATTAATTGAAGGACTTTACATTCTAGAGGAATATAACATGAACATAGATTAAGGAGGAGAAACTCTTAACAACTGGGTAAGAGATGGTTTCGTGGAGGAGGTTACACCTGAGATGTCTTAAAAGGGAAAAAAAAAGATTCTTACAAGGTAAGATGAGGAGTAAGGAGGGCATTCCAGGCATGGGGGCCAATTTATACAAGTGTATAGAAGCAAGAGATGGAATTCTAATTAAGAGCAAATAATCCAGTTACCTTAGAACTCAGGCTACTTAAAAGGGGATAATATGAATAAAGGCTAAAAAGGCAGTATTAACTACCAAGTTGAGATGTTGTATTTTATCCCAGAGGTAATAGGGAACAATTTTGATTGGTGAAATAACATGGTCAGACATATGCCTTACGAAGATTATTTTGGCAGTTGTGAGACAAATGTATTGAAAAGAAGGAGAGACTTGAAACAGGAAAACCAATTAGAAAGCTCTTACAATAGTCTAGGAGAGATATAATGAGGACTTGAACTAGAGTAGGGGTTGAGTTGAGAGAAGAGGGTTGATGTTATGAAAGGAGGATGGTCAAAACTTGGCAACTGACTAAGTGTAGAAGCAGAGGCAAGAGTCCAGAATGATTGAGTTCATGAATGTGGATGTCAATCAGTCATTTATCAAGCCCCTATTACATTCCAGGCACTGTGCTAAGCCCTGCAGGTACAAAGACAAGCAAAAGAAAGTCCGTGTTCTCAAGAAGCTTACAGTCTAATGACGTGGGAGTGGGGGACAATATGTAAACGACTGTGTTCAGACGAGCTATATACAGAATAAATTGAAAATAATTGAAAAACAAAATTGGAAAAAATAAATTGAAGGTAAGGCATTAGAATTAAATGGGAGCAGGAAAGGCTTTCTGGAGAAGGTGGGATTTTAACTGGGACTTGAAGGAAGCCAGGGAAAGTAGGAGGCAGTGATGAGGAGAGCATTTAGACATAGAGGACAGCCAATGAAAATGCCCTGAATTGGGAAATAAAAGTGTATTGTTTGAGATACAGCAAGGAGGCCAGTGCCATTGGATCCTATAACATAAAGTAAGGGAGCGTAAAGTATAAGAATACTGGAAGAGTTGGGAGGACAGATGACAAAGAGATTTGAATGCCATACAAGAGATTTTTAAAATTTGATCCTGGAGGTGATTTAGACTCAATGTAGTTTATTGAGAGACAGAGAAGAGGTGACATGGACAGATCTATGCTTTGACAACTAAGTAGAAGATGAATTTGAGTGCAGAAATACTCATGGCAGGGAGACCAACTATCTATGGAAATAGTCCAGTTGTGAGATGATGAAGGGCTATATGTTAGAAATGATAAAATGTGAAATCAATAGATTAGATATGGAGAGTGAAAGAAAGTGGGGAGTCAAGGATGACACCTAGGTTGCAAGCCCAATTAATACAGACGTTAGGAAGAGGGAACAGGGTTTTTTTTGGGGGGGAGGGGGGTTCAGTTTTAGACATGTTGTATTTAAGACGTCTACTGAATATCTAGTTTGAGATGTCCAATAGATAGTTGGAGGGGAGAGACTGAAGATCAGCAGACAAGGTAGGGCTGGATAAGCAGATTTGAGAATTGTCATCAGGGAGATGATAATTGAATTTATGGAAGCTGATGAGATCGTCAAATGAGATAGTATGTAGGGGGAAGAGAAGAGGATGAATCCTGGGGGACAACGGGTGAAAATCCAGCAAAGGAGACTGAGAAGAAGTGGTCAGACAGGTAGAAGGAGAACCAAGGGAGGGAAGAATAATGACAACCTAGGGAAAAGAAAGTAACCGGGAGAAGAGGATGATTGACCATATCAAAGATTACAAAGAGGTCAAGAATGAGCACTGAGAAAAAGACATTAGATTTAGTAATTGAGATATCATTGGTAACTTTAGAGAGAGCAGTTTAACTGGAATGGTGAGATTGGAAGCCAGAATGTAGAGACAACTGAAGAGAGTGAGAAGAATGGAAATAAAGGCACCCATGGATGGCCCCTGAAAGGAGTTTAGCCATAAAAAGGATGAGAAATATGGGATAATAACTTATGGGGAGAGATGGACCCAGTGAGGGTTTTTTTGAGGAGAGGGAATGAGAGAGAGGAGAGGAACTGTAAGAAGTCTTGAAAGACACCCACACTCAGAGGTCAGGTGGGTCAGCACACTGTGACATGCTTGGAGGCAATCTGAGTTGACCTCTACCCCTATGGTTGTTATGAACCAGTATACTAGTGGTACAGACAAGGGTGATTTGAGTTGACTTCTTTCCCCCGTCTCCTCCATTCCAGGATTGTTGTGAGTTAGCACACTGTGGGACAGACCCAAGTCACTGTGGATTAACTTTATCACACATGAATTGGACTGAAACACAGTTATTGGCTCTTTGAACAAAGGTATATAAGAACCATTCAGAGGATTTAAACAGGAGAAGCCTGAGACTTCATGAAACCTCTTGTCAGTTGCTTGCACTTCAGAGCTTTTTTTTTTTATCTTCTGGCATACTGCTTTAATCTGATGGCTACTGAGAAGGTTTGAAGGAATTTCTTTTAGTTGAATCCTCAGGCTCTGGGTGGTTCTGTGTACTAGTTGTGGACCTCCTTCCAAGACAATGATAAACTAGTTAGAGAAGAATGAAATTGGGTGGACAAATAGGTATGGAGAGAACCAGGAGACAACAATGTCCCAAAAGTCCAGAGAGGTGAGCCCAGGAGGAGAGGAAGTAAACAGGTTTGAAAACTGCAAAAGGGCAAAAGAGGATGAAAACTGAAGAAAGGACCATAGATGCTGTAAAGCCAAGATTAGAATCAAATCTCCTGATTCCCTGTCAGATGTTCTTTGCCATATACCAAGATGAATTCTTGTTCCTGCTTTTCAACCCTGAATCAATTTTACTATGTACAACTAGCTATACACAGTGTCCCAAAAGCTTTAGTGCAGCTGGAAACTAGTAGTGCTATTAGTGCAACTTCCAGCTGCATTAAGACTTTTGGGACACCTTGGAGGTATATGTTTCTTCTCACAGAATATCTCAACAACAAGAATTGTTCATTTTTGTCTTTGCATCTCCAGTGTATGGAACAGAGTAGGCCTTTAAATGCTTACTGAATGATTAAATTGATATAACTGCTGAAAATAAAGGCTAAAGTCACATTCTATAACTGTCTTTTCTATAGGAAATCAGTAAGACTATATAATATCTGTTTTCCTTGGGATATTTTGCTAAAGATGTATTTATTTAGGAGAATGCAGCAGAATCAAATGGAACCAGCACATTTCTGTCTATCACACAACCCTCTACAATACATTTGTTGTTGTTCAGTCATTTCAGTCATATCTGACTCCTCCTAACCCCATTTGGGGTTCTCTTGGCAAACATGCTGAAGTGGTTTGCCATTTCCTTTTCCAACTCAATCTACAGATGAGAAAACTGAGGCAAATAGAGTTAAGTGACTTGCCCAGGGTCACACAGCCAGTAAGTGTCTGGGGCTGAATTTGAACTCAGGTCTTCCTGACTCTAGGCCCAGAGCTGTAACTGCTGTGCCTGTACCTGTAATACATGTATACCTTCAAATGGTGGGAACCCAGAAATGTTGGTATTGCTGCTCTCATGCCATTATTAAGACAACCTTAGGTGAACCATGTTCAGTGTTTTTCTATGAGTCAAAGCTGGATGCAGTCATGGTCACTTTCTTAAGCTAAAAGTTGGCTCCTTGAGCCACAGTGCTTGAGTCCAACTTGTCATTCCATCTTGCTAAAAGAATGTTAGTCCCAGTCTCTTCTCACTGTAAGTTGGCCAAAGGAGCAAGAATCATGACAACCTCAGGCTTCATTGAATTATTCACAAAGCTGTAAATTTATTATGCTTGATGTGACAAAATACTCTAACGACAAAATAACCAGCTTATAAGAAGTTTAATCTTGTAATATTTATTCTGGCATGTTCTATTTTCTGTGCTTCCTTTCCTTTCTAAAATGGTTACTGACTGAGCATACTACTCCAAGCACAGCCTTTGTACTAAATCACCTGAAAATAAGAGCATCCGAGACAACCCTGACCTATTAAAAGCATAATTTTAATTTTAAAAAATGGCTTTATTAAGCACCTACTAAGTGCCAGACACTGCACTTCCTGGTCCAGTATAACTTAATAAGAGAGTCAAATATGCTGGAGTAGAAACCAGGGAAGGGCAATTTGGTCTGGAAAATCACCGGGAGGGCAAGTGGAACCATAGACCAGTGAACTGACACTCCCTGTTCAAAGGCAAAGAAGGTGTTGATTGGATTACAGTTCTCAGAGCCAGAGGGACAATGTACAAAATGATCTTTGTGTGGAAGCATGGTCCCAGGAAGTTCAGAACAAAGTGGCTTAGCTCTTACCTAGCATGGGCTCTGAAAATCCAGCTTGGTTCTCTAGTTCTAAATCCTATAATTTTTTTTGATCCTATGATTTAAATAATCTCACGGCACAGACATAATCCTAATATGTAATGGACACAAAGTACAAAAGATGAATTTTAAAATAATCTACAATTGATTTATCCACTTGGTCAATTGATGATCAGTGTAGATGCCTGCTTACATGTAACAATGTCATTTAACTGAAACATGAACACACACACACACACACACACATACATACACACACACACACACACACACACGCAAGCTTGGCAAATAAGCGAACTTTTCTGCATCACAGACCAAGACCTACTCAATGCTGACATACACTGATTAGTGGAAACTTTAGTTTTAATAGAGAAGTAACTTGCTCATTAGTATCCTCCAAAATGATCTTACTCAAATGATCCTAAATTATTCAGAAAACAACAACAAAACCATAATTACTAGATGTCGAAGGAAACAAATTGTACTATGTGGCTCAGCTCATATATCTATGTCTTCATTTGCAATCATCTCCATCTTGCTTGGATTTGCCAGCATTTGTTAATATTTGATTATAATACTGAATGTTAAAAACGAAATTAGTCACTGATTTTAATTGAAAAGTAAAATTTCAGTTTTTTGAGGAGAAAATATAATTTGTGGGGAACACTTAACAATGATGTTTCCTCTCTCCTACTTAAGTTTCTAGTCATTTTTCTTTGGCAATGGGAATAAAACACAATTCAAAACACTTGGTAAAAAAAAACAAAACAACAAAAGACAGTAAGGTATAGTAAAATCTGGACTTTGCATATATGAGAGACCTGGGTTTGAATACCGCCACTAATATATACTAATTGTGTGAGGTGGGCAAATTTACCCACTGAAAAGTGGGGATAATGATACTTCTATTACTTCCAGGATCAAATGAAACTTTACATATATTTACGTGCTTTGCAAATCTTAATGCATTATAGCAACATCAGCTATTACTATTATCTCTGCATTTCTTTAACAGCAATATTCTCTTAGTGGTGCTATATGATTCCAAACCATAGAACACCATCATCTTCTAAGGATCAAAGTTACAAATAACTGAAAGGGCAACAGAGGAATACATGGTGACCTTGTGCAGGCTGTAAGCACACAACCAATCTGACTTTCACTCAAGGAGTGAAGAAAAATACATTAGCAAGGACATATTTGACTGGAAAATGATGTATACAATAAGAGAGAGGAGACAACCAGCCTGAGTGGTACACTGCTATCCTAAAGATACTCCAAGCAAGAGAATATAAGCTACTCAAGGACAGAGAATATTCTTTCTCTCTCTCTCTGTCTCTCTCTCTGTCTCTGTCTGTCTCTCTGTCTCTGTCTCTCTGTCTCATCCTTAGTACTGAGCATAGATTCTGGCACTTAACAGATGCTTAATAAACTTTTTAAATTGAATGAATATTAAAAGAACAAGAAGAAGGCTTCCAATAGACTGGAAGATTTGTGGGGAATCATACAAGGTGAAAAGGCATGAAGGGGTTGGGTTCTGTATCAGCAGAGAGGGTAGCCATACAAATGAGATCATGGATCCCACAAAGTACTAAAGTTCAATCTTGTCGTCCATCCCCTTAGAAATGTTCCTTCAGAGAGACTATTAAATCTCCCTAAATCTTAACCTGGAACAGCTAGATGGCTCAGTGGATAAAGTACCAGGCCTGGAATCTAGAAGACTCATCTTCCTGAGTTCAAATCTGGCCTCAGGCATTTACCAGCTGTATAATCCTGGGCAAGCAACTTAATCCTATCTGCCTCAGTTTTCTCATCTGTAAAGCGAGCTAGAGAAGGAAATGGCAAATCACTCCAGTGTCTTTGCAAAGAAAAGACCAAAATGGGGTCACATAGAGTTGGACATGACTAAAACAAACGAATAACAACAAATCTTAACATACCATCACCGCTACTACTACTGTGTAACTGTTGCACTATCTTTAGGAACCCAGAACAACAGTAACTATTTTAATGTACTGTTCCAATGAACCAAGTTAAATTCAGTGCTGGGTAGAGAAATCTTGAAAATACAAAGACTGGCTGGAATTTCTCCACTTCCCACAGCTGAGCTCTCTATGGACAAGATTGAATTCAACAAAGAGATCTAGGACCTCTTACTGAAACTTCAGACTTTTCTCATCTTTTTTTTTTAAAACATTTTTAAAGTTGTGTCCTCCTTGTATGGAGGTCTGATGACCGTCTTTCCCATTGCTCCTTCCTCTCACCATGGAGTCAAGTTCTTCTCTTGCCATTTTCAAACTTCATGGTCAAGGCTACTCTAAACATCTTTGCCATTACACACATTGCAAGTCTAAAGCTGTTGGAACAGTCAATTGCATAATTTTTAAAATTTAAAATACAGAGCCATACATGCCTCTCCCTCCAGACTATACTATCAAGGTTCTTTGTCTTCTCACCCTGGAACTTCCTTTAGTGCCTAGGGGTTTCTTACTTTGGAATATCCCTCCATCAAGCTGGTCCCCTTTTCCAATTAGTGAGTTCCTTAAGGGGGTCTCCATTTTGGGGATAGGCCCAGGCTGGCCATGTTTCCTTCCCATCTAGGCAATGCTTCTGACTCTCTGGACCTTGCCCCTATGCCCCTTTGCAAATATCTTCTCTCCTTCCTGCTCCCCACCTTGACTTCTCAGCTCCTTTTAATGTGTTGTCTTCTCCCATTAGAATGTAAGCTCCATGAGGCCAAGGACTGTCTTTTTGCTTGTATTTAATAAATGCACACTAATGCACTATTGGGGGAGTTGTGAACTGATCCAACCATTCTGGAGAGAAATTTGGAACTATGCCCAAAGGGTTATGAAACTGTGCATACCCTTTGACCTAGCAATACCACTACTAGATTTTTATCCCAAGGAGATAAAAAAAATGGAGAAAGGACCTATTTGTACAAAAATATTTATAGCAGCTCTTTTTGTAGTGGCAAAGAATTGGAAATTGAGGGGATGATCATCAGTTAAGGAATGACTGAACAAGTTGTGCTATATGATTGTATGATTGGAATACTACTGTGTTAGAAGAAAATGATGAGCAGGCTGATTTCAGAAAAACCTGGAAAGACTTACATGAACTAATACAAAGTGAAGTGAGTAGACCCAGGAGACACTGTACATAGTAACAGCAATACTGTATGATGATCAACTGTGAATGACTTAGCTATTCTCGGCAATACAATGATCGAAGACAATTCAAAAGGACTCGTGATGAAAAATACTATCGACCTCCAGAGAAAAACACTGAGAATGCAGATCAAAGCATACTATTTTTCACTTTGTTTTTTTCCTCCATGTTTTCTTTTCTTTTGGGTCTGTGTCTTCTTTCGCAACATGACTAATATGGTAATAAGTTTGCATGACTGAACCATCAAATTGTTTACCATTTCAGGAAGGGGGTAGGTGAGAGAGGGAAGGAAAAAATTTGGAACTCAAAAATTTTTAAAAATGAATGTTAAAAATTGTCTTTCTATGCAATTGGGGGAAAAATAAAAAAATATTGATAGATAGATAGATAGATAGATAGATAGATAGATAGATAGATAGATAGATGGATATGCACCTCATAGCAGACTATAAGACAAAGTATAATCACTATTACCTTTCCTGGCATAGGCCACCACCACCACAGTCCTAGCATTGTGCTGCTCCTCTCCTGGGGCCATTTATCAGAATGTCCATGAATATCTTTTATTTGTCCCCACAAGCCTTCTGGGGTTGGGATAGCGGTGATCATCAACTATGCCACAGATGAACAAATAGAACTGTCTCAGTTCTCCAAAACCAAAATAACTTTAGACAGATCCTCTGCGTGTCAGAACCCTTCCTCCAAGAAATGAATTTGGACCAAATGTAAGAGAACTCCTGATTTGGGAACTGGCAGAAAGGTAGAGGTAATCTTTTATCATTTCCTCTCTCCCTCTACCTTCTGATCCTCTGCAACCTCTTCTTTGTCCTCACCATGAATTCTAATTCCTTTATCCCTAAATTTCTTTCCCAGACCATCACCCTTGTATTGGTGATGGGGATACCATCCTCCTTACCCCATCTCTACCTCTTGGTGAATCAGTTCAACTTTAAGTTATCCTGTACACTCTTACCTCTTTGTCCTGTTGCCAATCTCTAACCCTGACTCCTTCCATCTGTCTCCTTAGCACCTATTTACACACTATTGAGCAGAGCTAGAGAAAATCACAAATCCATGCTCACTGGGTCCCCTTCAAGTATATGTTGTATAATTTCAACAAGGCCCTCACTGCTGCAAAGCTATCCTTTTACCATCTTCCTAATTTATCTAAGGTTTTTCTGAAATCAGCCTGCTCATCATTTTCTTATAGCACAGCAGCATTCCATTACAATCATATAGCACAACTTGTTCAGTCATTCCTCAACTGATGGTCATCCCCTCAATTTCTAATTCTTTGCCCCTACAAAAATAGTTGCTATAAATATTTTTGTACATATAGGCCCTTTCCCCACTTTTTTTGATCTCCTACCCAGTCACTCCAGTGGCTATTTCAAGACTTTTCATCTCTTTTCAAGTTTCCCATGGCCCCCTCCTTATACCTTCTCAACTAAAGCATAGCTCACTTTCACAATAAATAAATAAAAATTAAGGGTATTTGCTGAGGCCTCCTTCTCCTTATCTCATATAATTCAGGCACTTTCCCCCACTATCTTCTCCTTCACCCCTGTCTTACAAGAAAAGGTAGCCTTATGCTCATCAAGGCCAATCCCTCTACATGCACCCTCCGTCCTATCCCATCCTGCCTTCTCTAGCAGATTGTTCCCATTATTATCTCTACTTTCTAATATTCAACTTCTCCACATCTACTACTAGCTCCCTTTCTGCTGTCTACAAACATAACGTCCTATATCTCTCCTCCTCTTCTCAACTAAACTCCTTGAGAAAGCCATTTACAACAGATATCTCCACTTACTGCCCTCTAGTTTCTTTTATTTATTTATTTATTTATGTTTTAGGCTATTGGGGTTAAGTGACTGCCCAGGGTCACACAGCTAGGAATGCACTCTAGTTTCTAAACCCTCTACCATCTGGCTTCTGACCTCACAATTCAAGAGAAATGCTCTCTTCAAAAATACCAATGCTCTTTTAATGACTAAATCTAATGGTTTTCTGCTTGTCTTTGCTCTGTTGAACACCTCTTCTTGGAGATGCTCTCCTTTCTAGGTTTTTGTAACTTTGCTTTCTCCTGGTTCTCCTCCTACCTGTCTGACTGCTCCTTCTCAGTCTCCTTTGCTAAATCTCAAGGTCATTCCCACTAACTATGTGAGAGAGAGAGAGAGAGAGAGAGAGAGAGAGAGAGAGAGAGAGAGAGAGTGTGAGAGAGAGCTTAATACTATGCCTTGTTCTTTTAAAAGTAGAGATTGGTAAATAAAACTGACACTTTCACTTGACAACAAAAGAGTAAACATACGCATAAGGATAGGATAGGTGCTATATTTGTGAATTCATTGGTACAGGAAAATTCTGGGTAAGGAATCTCTCCCTCTATGGATGCAAATCTGCAACTTCTTGGTACCTGATAGTCTTAGAGAGTAGCCTGGCGCATTGAGAAGTTAAGTGACTTGCCCATGGTTACACACCTAGGATGTGTCAGGTGTGACTTGAACCCAGATTTTTCTGCTTTTCAGGCCTGCTCTTATCCACATGGCCTCTCAAAACATAAGCATATTAAAAAAAATCAATGAACCAACTCAACAGGCATCAGTTAATATACTTTCCAAAGAGGACAATAGCCCACAATTAGGTTGACAATAGAAAAGTCAGCCCAGGTCATTCAACTATTCTGCTAGTCATTTTATGAGTAAGCTTCCCATATGACATCCATGGGGCCCTCTGAATAGGCAATGACTTTTTTTTTCTGTTTCTAATTTTATTTATTTTATTTTTAATTTATGAAATTAAATAAACATTTCCATAATGTAGTATAAAAAAGATGATTGCACATGAAACTGCAAATCTGTTATATACAACTTGCTACTCCTTTTAAATAGATAATAAAGTTATCATGTAACTTTTTTCTTTTTTTCTTCCCCACTCCCCACCCTAGCTGCCCTAGAATGTTACATACAGTAACAACAATACTGTTTTAAGAACAACCATGAGCAACCAAGTCATTTTGACTTCTGTAAATACCCAAATTAACTACAAAGGACCTATGAAAGAAGATTCTATCTGCATCCAGGGAAACAACTGATAAATATATGTATAGAATGATTTTACACACACACACACACACACACACACACACTCACTTGTGTCTAATGACAATCACTTTTCAATGCCAATAAGGAACAACAGGAACACAGTTCAGATGAGATCAGTCAACTTTCTCGTAGTAATTAGATGCAGCATCATATTAACCATAGTAATAAAAGCAAAATGTTAGGGGCAGCTAGGTGGTACAGTGGATAGAGCACCAGCCCTGGAATCAGAAGGACCTGAGTTCAAATCCAGCCTCAGACACTTGACACTTACTGGCTGTGTGACCCCGGCAAGTCACTTAACCCCAATTGCCTCACAAAAAAATAAATAAATAAAAGCAAAATGTTACCCCTTTGACCAAGAAAAGAATGAGCCAATCTTTTCAAAGTGTGATGGCAAAATAGGCAACAATAACTATCAAGCACAAAATGGTCTTACACACCATGGTGCCACCATCCAAAACTGAAACGTGAATAAAAGCGCCCACATCCTACTCAATCTCTCCTCTTTGACTCACTGGCTACTGTATTCAGCATGACTTTTACTTTAAGGAAGAAATTAGAAGATACTGGCTGAAAATGGAGAGGAAAAGTAGGAAGAAAAGAAAGAGAAAGAAGTAATATTCCTATCTTCAACAGAAATGCCTTTAACCTGACTTTAAATAAAAGAACATCACACGAATTAAAAGGGGGAAAATATGCATAGTAAAACTGGAAAGGGACTTTAGAAGAAACATTGAATCTAATCCTCTCATTTAGTAGATGAGGAAACTGAGTCAGAGATAGATTAAGTGACTTGCTCAGTTTCATACAGCTAGTAAACATCTGAGACACAATGCAAACCCAGGTCTTCTGGAATCAAACTCCATTGTTCTACCCAGCATGGCACAGTGCTGCAGAAAATCAATTTAAACAGATTTTTCAAACCTATTAGAGACTAAATACAATATTTGTAAGAAATCCTTTTAACTAAACATAACTTATATGCACTGGCCAAAGAATTCACATGCTGGGAGATTTCTGTGATTGACCATTTTTAATACTAAGACTCTCAAGGATGCTTAGCATGATCTACAAATGAATCATTAGCAGTAAAGTTGCTCAGTAACATTTTTTATGCAGTGATTAAAGCCCTTAAAATTCTGCCAGACCTAATGTCTCTAGAAAATATCCTTTGCTAGCTGTTCAAAGAATCTCCAATCTTCCAAAATTTGTTTGTCTTCCCCACTCCGTTTCCCAGAGTGGACTGTTCCTATTGTTGCATGTTTATTGTTAAAGACGTCATTTAGTGCCTTCAACACTATTCCTCATTGTCTCAGTAATGGAAATCCTGGTACCAATATGAGAACTGAGAATTAGCAAAGAGGCTTTGAAAAGTAGCTATTTTCAAAGAGGACTTAAAATTTACATTCACCTTGACAACTGACAACACATAATTAATTCAATTTTCAACCAATTCTGCACATGAGATATGCAGCTTGGTACGGTGGTTAGAGGACTAAATCTGGAATCCGGAAGCTCCAGGTCCAAATCCCATCTCAAACACTTAACAGATGTGCAACCACAGGAAAGTCACTTAACGCATAAGACCTAGTTTCTTCTTCTGCAAAATGAGAATAATAAAACCTGTAGGATGATAACTTACAGGGTTATTGCAAGGCTCAAATGAGATAAATAATGCAAAGAGCTTTACAAATCTTTAAACGCTATATAAATGCCAGTTGTTATTATTATTACATTTGGAGGGGAACTGCTTCATTTCAATTCAACTTTTCAAATTAGGGGAGTATATCCACCTCTGCTTGGGTTGAATACATTAAGTTCAAAGAGCTACAATAGCCAGTGTTCTTTCTCCTTCAATTATTTGTGGGTGGGATGGTCACAATATGGCAGGGGAGAAAGTGATTCAGGGCAGAGAGGTAATCATCTTTTGCAGCTCAGAACATTCCATGGTTTTAATCTAAGATTATCACGATCTCATTACACACTTTTAAATAATAAAACCAGACTTAAGTCGTACATGAGGCTCTATTACTGATATTCATGATCAGCAGTTACCCATTTCCACTGAGGAAAGAAAGATTCAGGAATGGATCTAAATGCAGGAAAAGAAATTTAGACCAAGACATTCCTTTTATGCAACTAGCCCACCTTCTTCAACTTGGCCTTTCCAAATTCTACTCATCAATCAAACTCCAACACAAGTTCCATTTTTCCTGTCTCTAAATACCTGCTTCACTTCTAGGACCTCAGTAATTCAATTTAGTTCAGCTGGTTTTTATTAAGCCCCTAGTATGTACCACGTATTTTATTAGCCCCTGAGGATTTTTTTTTTCAATTCACTACAGAGTCCTAACTATCAAAGAATTTATTGTCCATAGTGGTATCTGCGTGTTCTTTAACTACTGTGTGGCTGTTATTTAAATTTAAAATTCTCTTTTTGGTGTTCAAAAAGCCCTTCATCCCCCGGACCCCTCCTGTCTTTCCAGTCTTCTTACAACTTACTCATTCCCTCCTAATTAAGATCCAGTGACACTGGCCTCTTTGCTCTTCCCCAAAAAAGGACATCCCATTTCCCAACTCCATCTATTCTCACTGGCCTTCCCTCATGCCTGGAACTCTCTCTTTCCTCATCTCCATCTCCGTCTCCTGGACTTAGCCTCCCTCAAATCTCAGCTAAAACTCCACCTTCTTTCTACAAGACACCTTTTCAATTTCTTCTTTAATGTTAGTGTCTTCCCTCTATCGATTATCTCCAATTTATCCTATATATACTTATATATGTATATGTGTGTGTGTATATGTGTGTATATATATATGTATACATATACACACACACACACACACACACACACACACAGAGCTGTTTACATATTGTCTCCCTTCCTCTCCCCCTCTAGTAGACTGTGAATTCTTGAGAATAGGGATTGGTTTTTTAGGGTTTTTTATTTTTTATTTCTTGGTCTTTCACTTTTCATAATCTTGGAGTTGGAAGGGGCTCCAGAAGCAATCTGACCTAACGCATACCTGACAAAAAATTTCCTCCACAACACATCCAACAAATGGTTACATACCGTGCCTATCCAGCCTTTGCTTAATGACCTCCAGACAGAGGAGAGAGAGGGAGAAAGATAGACAGAGAGAGACAGAGACAGAGAGACACAGCGACAGACAGAGAGAGAAACTCTTCTGAAATAGCTCATGACCCTTCTGGATAGCTCTATTAGAACTTTCATTCTTAAATCAGGTTTAAGTCTGCCTCTTTGAAACTTTCTCTGATTGTTCCTCATTCTGCCTTTTGGGATCAAACATGATAAATCTGATGAGACCTCTTCCAAATGACAGCCCTTTAAATACTTCAAGGGGAAGTAAAGAAGAAGCTTTTGGATCTATGCATAGGGGAAGAGTTTGTGACCCCAAAAATACGTTAGAAATGAGCATACAAGATAAAGAGGACTGTTTTGGGCATATAAGTTTAAAAGTTCTTGCAGAAACAAATCTAATGTAATTAAAGTTAAATAGGAAAAAAATGTAGCTAGGAAAAAATCTTTGTAATAAGTTTTCCTAATTAAGTTTTGATATCCAAGATATATAAGGAACTGATTTAAATTTATAAAAACAAAACTAAGAGTCATTCCCAATAGAGAAATAGTTAAAGTATATGAACAGGCCATTCTCAAAGGAAAATATCCAAGCTATTAACAACCACGTGGAAAAATGCTTTATTTCGCTAATAATTGAGAAATGCAAATTAAAGCAACTTTGAGGTCCCACCTCACATGTATTAGACTTTCAAAGAAGACAAAAAAGGAAAACGACAAATGTTGGAGTGGTTATGGGAAAACAGGCCCTGTTGGTAGAACTGTGAATTGGTCCAGCCATTCTGCAAAACAATTTTGAGCTATGCCCAGAAAGTTACCAAACAATGCGTATGTACCTTTACATATTGTCTCCCTTCCTCTCCCCCTCTAGTAGACTGTGAATCCTTGAGAACAGGGATTGGTGTTTTAGGGTTTTTTATTTTTTGGTCTTTCACTTTTCATAATCTTGCAGTTGGAAGTAATCTGGCCTAACACATGCCTGAAGTATACCGCTATGAGGCCTATACACCGAAGAGATAAAGAGGAGGGTCTGTATATCTACAATAATATCTTAACTGTCGATGGAAGTCAAAAATTAGTATCTAGAAATAAAAATTTTAAAAATCCAGATGTGCGTGACCAGAGCAGAGTTCAGTAGTACTTCTAACTCCCTATGCTTAGACACTAATTCTTTTTTAATGTAGCTTAAGGAAATATTAGCTATTTTTTTTTCACTTGTGAGCTTATACTGAGTTTGCAGTTCACTACTTGCTGACAGATTGACTAACTGATTTATCAATACTAGGCAGAGTACCCTAGCCATATTCAGAGGAATTACCAAAAGTAATTGTCCAACTTTCCTGTCTAGAAAGTCTTCTGAAAAAACTTAGATGACTACAAATTTTGAATATTTAAAGCTCAGTAAAGAGAAAGGAAAGGCATTGAATGTGATCCCTTCTAGTCTTCTGATTCTCTGATTTTAAAGATTTCATAATTTAGTTTAAAAATGGGGAATAAAGTCTCCCCTCCCCCCAGAACCTTTTTGGTTGGCAGGAATTTAAATAGCATTTGAGGGCAAGAATCTGATACTGTTCAATGCATCTTTAAAACAGAAAAATGTGAAAATCCTTGTCCTCTATGTAGAATGCATCTTTGGAGATTATATATCATCTTTTTCTTTTAAAAGCAACAAAAACAGTTTAAAAAACTTGTAGTAAACCCAGATCATGTGAGGAGTCACATTTGTTCGCTGCTATGCACAACAAGTATCTTCAGTGAATTATTACTACAATGTACTATAATAGAGGATTGTAACTTTGACAGAGATGCTAAAAAAAAAAGCTTTTTTTTTTCTTTGACAACATTCAAATCACTCTTGTTTAAGGTCAATTAGCTTAATACCAGTTCAGATTCAAATAACTAGTTAACATCTTGAAGATTCCATGTTCAACCATTATTGTAGTGCCTCTTCATTACGAGTTTATTTTTCCCCAACATGTCTGTGAAAGAAAGCTTAGCTGACTGGGAACTAACTTGAAAGTGCACTCCAAAGTCATTTTTTTTTGTTCCACAAACTAGTTGCCCCTATGGATGAAAGTGTATAAATGGATAAACAACTTACTTTTTTTCTCCCCACAAACACAGGTAATGACTGTGGCTTGCCTGGCTTACTTGAAGACTCACCTCAAAGCCCACTTTATGCAAAAGGTCATCCTGATCCTCCCCACTGCCAGTGAATGTCTTCTTCCTGAGATTACCTCCCCTTTACCTGGTATTATATCTTGTATTTAGAATTGTTTGTTAGCCCCTTGTGGGCAAGGACTGTGTTTTTACCATCCTATATCCCCGGTGCTTAGCACAGTGCCTGATGCATTGTTGTTGGGTCATTTAAGTCACGTCTGACTCTCTGTGATCCCATTTGGGGTTTTCATGGCAAAGATACTGAAGTGGTTTGCCATTTCTTTCTTCAATTCATTTTACAGATAAGGAACTGAGGCAAACAGGCTTAAGTGACTTGCTCAGAGTCACATAGCTAAGTAAGTGTCTGATGCTGGATCTGAACTCAGGTCCTCATGACTCCAAGGCCAGTGCTCTATCCGCTGGTCCACATGGCTGTCCTAACTGGCATACAGTAAATGTTTTATAGATGCTTGATGATACAGGTTTAAATAGAAACATTTAGTTTTTTTTTAATCCAAAATATCATCACTTTAGAGGTGAAAAGGTCTTGAATGCCACACTATCTTTATAAATGAGGAACAGAAACCTAGAGAGGATTTTCCCAACATCATGTAGATAATGAGTATAAAAAAAAAAGTTGGAATTTGAAATGAAGTCTTCTTGACTTCAGATCCAGCACTCTCTCCATAGTAGCATACTTCATTTATTAAGTACCTGTTATGGTAAAGGGATTATATTCGTCATCAGGAAGACAAAAACACGATGAAAAATAATACTGGCCCTTGAGAAGCTTATAGTCTCTTCTAAGGATACAACATGTGTACAGAGACGTACATAAATGATCACTTGAGAAGACAATTTACAAGCATTAACAATTTATGAGCAAATCAGTTGAGGATTAATATTTTTCAGTCCTGGCCTTATTCAGTCAGTCTGCATGGTTTGCTTGGGTTCATCTAGTTTCTATTCATAGGGCTCTAATTTGCAGCTGGATTTCAAAGAGTCAAGCCAACTGAATTCTACAATCCCCGCCTGGTTAGTTTGTGCATAAATTTACATTTTTCTTCAATGTACAATGAAGAACTCAGTAATTCATTTAGTGCCCAGGAGTGCCCCCAGAGCACATTAAGGAAGACTGAAGAATCGATTATCACCAAGGGGAAAGGTGATAAGAAATTACCTTATAATTGGTGGGATTTAGAAACAATTCATCAGTCAGCCCTTCTAATAAACAAGGAGATGTGACAAAAATGCTGTGACTCTGAGAGAAAAGAGCTGTGAGACAGCCAAAGTGTCAGGGCCCCAGGCAAAAGCTCTCATTGCAGGGACTGAGACTTGGGAAATAAATGCACCGAGAATTAGGAGATTCTCTATCTCTCTAGGCCTCAAGGACAGACACAGTAGTGCTTCATAATTCAGACTCCAGGGACCCTTGATCCCAAAGGAATTAAAATACCATTATCTTCCTTACTTTATTCTTCCGAATCTCCCTCACATCCCTCCACCCGTTCCCTGACTACCCAAAAAGTCTTTTTTAAGACAGACCATTTTAAAGTTGTACTGCCTAGGAAGTCCACTTCCTTTCTCTTGTGATGGTGTGTGGAAATGGACATGGCTGTTACCTTTCTCCTGATCTTTAGTTGTTATGGCAAATGGCCCAAAATACAAATGTTCTATTTAATCTGGGCACCCTGTTCAGAGTCAATGCAACTAAAGCCAGACCCTGGGGACAAAAGCACAAAGGTGGAAGGGACTGTAGAAATTTCTACATTATCCACAGCACCACAAGTTTATGTGAAAGGAAATCCTTTGTAACCACAGTTACAAAATGAAACCGCCTCAATTTTAGAGCAGTCATTTTTACCAAGATTATGAATTTATTCCTACTTTGATAGGTATTTTAAACAAGAGGACAAGCTGCTGGGGGCAGGAGAGATGATCCTCCTTGGTTTTCATTTAAGTACGGTTTAGGTGGGTCTGTCCCAATGACTAAATCACACGAGAGCCAACAAGAAGTCCACCTCAAAGACGCAACTACAAAGTTCAATTCAAGGACTGAGGATGTAACAATTGTGAGGGAAATGAGAGGAAACAATTTTTATTCAGAGACATGTGACCTGGAGCTGCATTTGGCAGAAATTAGATGGTCAAAGGAATTTGATGTGCCAAGAAGATCGAACTACCGGTACAACAGAGTAGGTAGGCTACAGAGAATCCAGGAAGAAGCAAAACACTAAAGTGTCAAATAGAAGATGTGAGCTTCTCATCCAACTATCCATGAATTCTGGTGTCTGGGGGTCAGTTGGCCTTTCCTCGTTTTTAGGGGCATGGGTGTCAGCTCTACGTAACTGCAGGTGCAAAGAAAGGGGAAGGAAAGGAGTCACCATTTTCTGACTCATTTAAATGATCTCTAACCCTGTGAACTTGGAAAAATAAGCCAGAAGCAAGGTGGTATTTGTGCAGATAAAAACAAAAAGAATAAACCCAAAAGTGATTTTTTATGAAAAATACTTAAATACTAACTACTTTAACTTTTGTAGCATTTATTCATTATACATAAATATAATATATATATGTAGCATTTATACGTATATATACACAACATATTCTCATGGAAGAAGAAAAATCTCAGGCACATTTGAGAATCTACCTCTGCTCCCAAGGTGTGCTGGAGACCCAAATTGGAACAGAAGGTGACATAAGCACTGGTAAAGGGAGGTACAGGAAATTTACTGGGCATTCCCTCCATTAATGAAATCAGAAATCTAATCAAAAGCAAAAAAAAAAATTACAGAATCACAAAAAGGACTTGAACAAGAAAAAAACATTCAACCTCTTCCCATTTTACAGATAAGGAAACTGAGGCCCAGAGCAACGACATTGCTTCGTTAAAGTCAAATCATAAATGGCATAACCAGGACCTGAACCCAGATCTTCTGAATCCTTTGACTCCAAGCAATGTATGTTTTTAGTCTGTCATAAATTGTTTTGTAAAAGCTACAACTTGGCTCTAAAATAGAAACATTTGGGTTTGTAGCTTTAGAGATGATTTGCATTTAGGAGGAGAAAGTACCTAATAACAAAAATAAAATGTTTGAGTGATTGGGCTAGCTCAGTAATTGGGAACATGAGAGGGACCTTTTCATCTGTAGGCCACCACTTGAGTAATCAAAAGCAATTAACTGTCATAAATTATCAGCTCATCAGTTAGCCAAAGAAGTCTTAACAAACATGCTTTCAGTCAATCATGTCTCTTGGTCAGACAGAGGAGAGAAGTGAGCATAAATACTATATTGGTGGCCTTAGGACAGCCTCTGTCATGTAAGATTCCATCAGCTTTCAGACCATCTGGACAACTCATCCTGATGATTTCTCATTGGTTGAGTTAGTGGAAAGGAATCCAAGAAAGGGAAAAGAGGCTTCTAGGATAAGGTAAAGAATCCTGACTCCATCTCATTAGAGGGGAAAAAAAAGGGTTACTTCCTTCATTTGCATGATGTTTTGAATTCCTCCTTCTGCACCTTCATGAAATGGGAGGGGTTTTTGTTTGGTTGGTTTTTTTGGGGGGGTCTCAGCAATCTCATTCCTTTTTCCTTTTCTATACGAACTTTCTCCTCCAGTCAAACTAATCTGCTCTTCCCTGAAAGGAACATTTCCAATCTTGTCTCAGTACCTTTGCTCCTGCCATTCCATCACAGAAAAAGGCCCATGGCCCTTAACTTCTCCAAAATACAACATAAAACTTACATTCTCCAGTAACTTTCTCTTAGTGGACACCTTATCTTTCCCCCTATTCTTGCCTTTCATGTCTCTTCTAATATGGCTTATGGTACTCGCATGATCAATTTGTGCCATTTTAATTTTTCCCTATCGATTTTGGGGATCAAAAATTTTAGATTTGTGTGCTTTGAGTCTTCTACTTCATCATACTTGCTGAAGGCAACAGCTAGACTTTTCTTTTGCAATAAAGAGTACTGCAAAAAAATAGACACAATACATGGTATTGACAATGGTTCAGTGCTTGGCATAATGCATAGAAGGTTGGACTTAGCCCTGGTTTTAAAACCTGCCTCTGCATTTACAAGTTAAGTGTCCATGGGCAAGTCATTTAATTTGTCTGAACCTCAATTTCCTCAACTATAAAATGAGAGGCTAGCTTAGTTGGCCTCTTGGGATCCTCCCAGCTCTAGATCTGTGATCACATGAATTTAAATTCCTACTACTGTTTGCACAGGAGATATCTGATAAACAGCTGTTGGCAGAACGAACAAACTAATTTCAGACTGTAGATGAAATTGCTATTTCTTCCTTTTCTGATTTTACGACGGATCTTCCCATGAGAATCTGTCCCATACAAACATCATGCTTTATTGTCTTTGGTATTTATTCAGAATTATTTGATTCCATATTTTAACAATGATATATGTCTGAATAAAAGATATTTTACTTTTTTAAAGACCCTCTTGGTTTTTATCGAGTCATTCTTAAATAATATAGAAAGGAACAAAAAATACTCCCTTTCATCAAAGGCAAAATCACAAACAATAATATCAAATTGTTTCATACAATGGGGAGATATCCTAGAGGAATAGCAAATAACTGAAGTACAAAACCATACAAATCTCACAACCAAAGAACACAGTACACCTATTATAAGGTAAACTATACTTGAAAGATATTTGAACATTTGACCACTTTCATTAGCCCATGGAAAAAGAGTGGCAACCATCCATGGAATTCCACCTCTGCTGAAGCCTCTAAGTTTCCCAGGTATGTCACTCTAGATGTCAGCAATTCCCCAAAGCCTTGCCCCTGGAAGTTCTGCCAAGTCAACTGTCATAATGAAAAGTGCCTCGACCTGCCAGAAAAAGGTAGTCTTACCTGGCTGCTATGTCAGAGAGAACTGATATCTAACCAGAAATATCACTTCTCTCCCTGATAGAAAAAATCAGTGTAAAGTAATCACTTAAATCAGAATACATTATGACAATTGTAAGGGTAACATCCATTCTTCTACTGAATTCTGTAAAGACCTTCAGTCCTCTTCTGAAATCATTGATCCACATAGATTTGTCATATGTAGAAAGAGAACTTTTCACCCTACATACCAACTTATAATAATTACACTAGGACATTCTTCTAAGATCCAAGAAAATTCAAAGGGCATAATATTGGTTTCTACTATGGACCAAAAAGACTGGTTTGATTATTGCTAAGAGTCTACGAACATCTAAAGTCAAATTCATCACTTCTTTCCTTCGGGCAGCAATGGTCACAGGGGTGGGGAATCTACAGCCTTGGGGCCACATGTTACCCTCTAGGTCCTCAAGACTGGCTCTTTGATTGAATCTAAACTTCACAGAACAATTCTTCTTGCACTTGAGGAACTAGAGGGCCACACACGGCCTCGAGACCACAGGTTCCCCATCCCTGGCTCACATCTTGTTTAGTCACCCTGGGTCATGTCAAATAATCTCAAGCAAAGCCAAAAAAAAATGTTATTTATTTATCTGTTTTGTTAAGATGTTCTTCAAGGCTATATTATACTCGGACCTAATGCTGAGAAAAAGATTCTTCATCCTTATCTCTACCCCCCAACCCCTTACCCTTGACTCATGTTCTTTTACTCACTGAATGAAAGTGTCTCTAGATGTGTTTTTTTCTGAAAAGACACCAAGTTTTTTTTCTCTTCACAAGCTGACCATTCCGTATGTTATATTAAAGTAACTAATCACGATAGCAGATGGTTGTAGTTAAGACTGTCAATCAGAATTTGAATTTTTAGTCCCATTTCTACCTTCATAGTTTCTGTTTAATTTTATGTAATAGACTATTTTTCAACGTCAATTAAGCTGGAAATTATACAGGAGTTGTCAATGAGCAGAATTTGCACTTAGATCCCAGAATTAGTTGAAAAAAGTACAAAGACACAATTAATAAGCATTTATTAAGCACCTACTATGTGTCAAGTACTAGGCAAAACATTGTAGATAGATACAGACAAAAGTACTCCAGTGATTGCCAATCATCATAAATCTAAGGAAGACTGTATTAACTGTAGAGTTGCATATTAGATATGGTCATTTGAAATACAAGGCTAAGCTTCCCTGACTGCATCTTCGGGTAATTGTCAAAAAAGAAAATAAAAATAAGTTGTACTACAGTAGTTATTAGAATTTACTATTTGGTAATCTTCTAAGTTTGATAGTTAATAGCAAGATTTTATTCTTCCCCCTCCAGTTTTTGTCTTACAAAAAGACATGGCTTTATAGTAATTGAGAACTATGACTTTGACATCTAAGTCCCATTGTGAAAAGACCTGACGAGTCAAGCTACTTAGGGATGGATTCTCTGGACCATTTCTCCTATTCCTTGCCTGACAAAGTACTACCTCCCTTATCTCTGCTACCTTCCAGCTCCCCTTTATCTATTGTCATCTCTGTTAGAATATTAACTCCTTGAAGGAACGGAATGAATTAATTGCTCCTATTTATACAAGCCAGTGCTTGGCACAGTGGCTGGCACATAGCACTTAATAAGTTATCTATCTATCTATCTATCTATCTATCTATCTATCTATCTATCTATCTATCT
>NW_020954610.1:72866376-72869581 GCF_900497805.2 Vombatus ursinus | reverse complement strand
TCTATCTATCTATCTATCTATCTATCTATCTATCTATCTATCTATCTGTCTCTGTCTGTCCGTCTGTCTATCTATCTACCTACCTACCTACCTACCACCAATATTATCAGAGAAAGATTCCACTGATGCTTTAATAAATGAGAAGCAATTCTTCCCAGAACATTCAAAAGAACTAATAGCCAAAAAACTAAGGTAATGGGTGGCTGTCAGTACTGGAAATAAAACCATGAAAATCCTCAAGGCTTTTGATGGCAGCAACCAGATTCATTCATTAGAGGGGGGGAATATTCTTTCAATTGAGATTTGTAGGTGATTTCTTTAGCCCTTGCATACTTTATGTTCCTGTGGGGGAGGAAAATATTCCTCCCCTGCAGTCTGTCTGCAAGGCAAACTGCTTTTAAAACTGTTAGGAACCAGCTGTCACTCATCACTCTGCTGGCCATTTTACTCAACTCTGTCTCTGTTCTGAAATATTTCAGAGGAAGAGAAAAGGGAAATTGTTACAAAGCTGAAGGACTGCTTAGCTGAAGAAGGAAGAAAATTCTACTATTCTGAACTAAGGCACAGGGGAAAAGAAATTAAAGAAACAAGCCACAGAAATAGCCAAATTTCCAGCAATAGTGGGGGATCAAGGTTCTATTTGGATATGATGAGGGCACATGCTAAAAGAGAGGTTTTTTCCAGGTGGTCCATTCTTATTACTATTTCCTTTAATCATATTATCTTTTGAAGTTCATCCCTCCCATAAAGGCAGAAGTAGAATGTAGTTAACTTAGAGTTATGATGATACTGACATTTCAGTCACCCCTATGTTTTCCTCACCAATCTACACCCTAAAATTCCAGTAGAAATGTATGCACTACAAAAGCTAAAATTCTTCTTGTAAGAGAGATGTGGCCATACTGGAAATTATACTCTGAGGAGGTCAGAGAGAGAAAGATCTGATAGACAAAAAGATTCATAGTAGTGCTTTGTTTTGTTTTTTTTTGTTACAGAATTGAAAAAAAATGGAAATAAAGTAGGTATCTATCAACTGAAGAATGCCTGAACAAATTGTCGTGTATAAATGGAACAGAATATTACTGTTATAAAAAACAACAAATGTGAGGAATTCAGAAAAACATGGGAGGACTGTACAAACTGGTAAAAAGAATCAAGAAAACAACATACACAATGACTATAACATAAATCAAAAGAATACTAACATGAAGGTTAACAATAGATAACTGTACTGCTCAAACCTGAGTTCAGAAAGAGACAAAGAAATGCATCTCCCTTCTTTCTGGGGAGAGGTGGTGGGTTACGAGTGCAAAATGTTGTATATGCTGTAAGACCTGGTTACTGGGTAGGTGGGTTTTTTACTTTAACCATTTTTCTTCATTATAGGGGAAGACTTATTGAGGATGAAAGAGGTTAAAAGGGAGGTGAGTGAGGAATGATATCCAGAAGTGACTGTGATATGAAAAGCAGAAGGCATCAATATGATGTTAATTCTTAAAAAGAATGTGATGGAGCCAGAGCCACTAAGGAAGAGTTAGTTATTAAACTCTGACTATGTGCCAGGCACTGTGCTAATTACTAGGAATACAAAGACAAAAATAAAACAATTCCAAGGAATTGTTCTATTAGGACGACATAGGAAATGAAATACAAAGTATATACAAAGTAATCTCCAGAAGGAAGGACATAAGCATTTATACAGTACCTACTATATGGCAAACACTTTACAAATCTTTAATTTGATCCCCACAACAATCCTGGGAGGTAGGGCTATTATTATTCCCATTTTACAGTTGAGGAAACTGAGGCAAACAGAGGTTAAGTGACTAGGTCACTTAGCTAGGAAGTGTCTGAGGCTGAATTTGAATTCAGGTCTTTCTGACTCCAGGCCCTGCACTCTAAACATCACACCATCTAACTGCCTTAAAGTACTAGGAAAAGTGCTAGCCAGTGGGTCAAGATAAGGTTACTATAGAACAGGGCTTCTTAACCTCTTTTGTGTCATAGATTCCTTTGGCCTTATGGTGAAGCCTATGTATCCCACCTCAGAATATTTTAAAATTCATAAAAATACATAAGATGACAAAGAAAACCAATTATAATGAAATGAAGTTATAAAAAAAAGTTCAACCCATTCTGAATTACGAAATTCTAGAAAGTGGCACTCAAGTTGAACTTGAGTCTATAAGACAGAAATGAATAGTACACTCCAAGTATAGGAGATAACCTGGGCAAAGGCATGGAGTTGAGAAATAAAATTTCATACACAAGGTCAGCAAGATGACTACTTTGGGTGGAGTGTGTGAAGACAAGTTCAATTAAGCCTGGAAAGACAGACAGGCTAGAGACAGATTCTGAAGAGCTTTAAAAGTCAGAGGAGTTTGTATTTTAACTGAGGCAAGAGAGAACCTATGATATTTTTGAGCGGAGGAATGACATGGTCAAACCAGTGCTTTAGGAATAAATTGTGTAGTTGTTTGGAGGATGAATTGGAGACTGCAGCCTGTTGCAATAGGACAGGTCAGAAGCTGCAGCAATGAAACTGATAAGAAGCCTTAGCAGCTGACTGTATGAGAGGACAAAGGAGAAAGGAAAAGTGGAGATGTCTCAGAGCATGCAAATCTGGGTGACTGGACAGATGGTGGTGCCTTCAACAGAAATAAGGAAGTTAAGAAGATGGGAGGGTTGTGGGGGAAAAGATACCGAGTTCTGTTTTGGACAGAACTGAATCTGAGATGTGTTTGGGATCACACTACTGGCGCAGTGTGAAAAGACCTGCTCCCTGGCCAAATCTTCTTGTGAACTGATAGCAAAGGGGAATGTATCATCAACCTCTCTGCCACTTTATATGCTGTCACTCCGTACTTGTACAAAATGACTGTGTAACCTCCTAAAAAAAACAAGAGCTTTTCACTGCCTTAATACTGTTATATATTCCCAGGATAGATCACCAGACAAAGTGAGAGAGAGACAGAGACAGAGACAGAGAGAGAGGGAGAGAGAGGGAGACAGAGAGACAGAGAGAGAGAGAAAGAGAGACAAAGAGAGACAAAGAGAGAGAGGGAGGGAGAGACAGAGAGAGACAGAGAGAGAGAGAGAGAAACAGAGAGGATTTCAATACTATACAGAAATAATTCTCATTTTTGATAGGGGAGGGAGGGGCAAGTATTTTCAAATTGTGGCTATTTACCAAAAATGTGTACAT
>NW_020954610.1:72732859-72866366 GCF_900497805.2 Vombatus ursinus | reverse complement strand
TACTTGCCCAATTAATCACTCAATACTTTTATCTAACAATATCTAAAGCCCCTTGTGGAGACAGAGAGGCAGCCAGATGTAGTCGCTAGAGAGTTGATCTTGAAGCTTGGAAGACTTGGGTTCAAGTCGCCCCTCTGAAACATACTGGCTGTATGAGCCTGGGTAAGTCATTCAACCTCTAAGTGCAACTCTCTAAGATTATAAATTGCTGAGAAGATGCTGACCTGAATTGGCAGAGATATCATGCATCTGTACAGATCCTATCCTATGATCCTATTAAGGATGGGGAAAGGGAGGAGACCAGTGATTTCTTTGGTGTAGGGAGTTTCCAGTGAGGAACTTCCTTTGCCAATTCAGGTTAGCATCTTCTCTCTGTGGAGTCTAGAGTATTATGAAGAAAGACTACATCTAGAGATCTACATCCAGAGAAAGAACTGACAAATAGAAGTATGTATATTATGATTTCACACACACACACACACACACACACACACACACACATACACTTGTGTCTATGACAGTCATCTCCAGGGCAGGGTAAGGGGGAGAAAAAAAGGGAAAAAAAAGAAAAAGAAAAAATAAAGTTACATGATAATTTTTATTATATATTTAAAATGAATAGAAAGTTGTACATAACATTTGCAGCTTCATGTACAATCATCTTTTTTTTCATTCTACACTATTATGTAAATGCTTGCCTTATTTCCTAAATTAAAAATAAAATAAAAATATTTTTTAAAATAGAAGTTAAATGACTTGTCCAGGGTCATACAACATATATATATATATATATATATATATATATATATATATATATGTCAGGGGTAGGACTTGAACCCAAATCTTCCAGGCTCCAAGGTCATCTCTCTTTGCATTATGATATACTACCTCTCTACAATCCTAATCATAACTTATTAACTAATATCCTTAGCATATTAACCTTTCAGTGGATCCCTGATCTCTTTCACATGGCTTTTCAATAGTGCAGACTGCAACTCATTCATCATCCTGTGGGACTCTTATCCATATTCTCCTGTAAATCTCTTAGCATTCTGGGAGATCTTTTGGCTCTGTTGACATCACAAGGGTAACAATGTAGCCCATGCTGTCTGTCCACCTATTATCTCTCATTTTCAATGTGATCAGCTCAACATAGTTTCCCATCATAAAGCTCTTTGACACTGTCCTCTACATAATTTCAAGCACATAATTCATCATTTGTAAAGTGCTAAGTGTATTTATTCCTAGAATGTATTTCTCCATTGCCCACAATTTTCATTTCTTTGAAATTGTTTTTCCTTGATTTTAAAACCATGTTACATCAGTGGGAGGAACCCTGGTGATAAAAAGGTAGGGAGTACTTCAGGAGAAGTTTGGGATCATTTAAAGATCTATACAGTCATGGGCATAGAGGTGCATGCCTGTATTGACTGCAACTGGGGATGGCTGAGGCTGGTGGATGGCTTGAGTTTGGGAGTTTTGAGCTGAATTAATCTACGTGCCAGATGCTATGCTAAACACTAGGGGTAAAGGAGTCAAAAGACAGTTTCTGCCCTCAAGGAATTCATAATTTAATGGAAGTAGCTTAAGCGGGTCGTGGCCAAGCAGGTATCTGCACTGAGTCTGACCCTTACATGGTGAACCTTCAGGAGCAGAGGACTACCAGACTGCCTAAAGAGGGGCAAAATAGCACAGGTCAAGAAAATTGTACAGTATGAAGTTTCCACGCAGCTAGGTGGGACAATGGCTAGAGCAATGACCTGGAGTCAGGAAGATCAAAGTTCAAATCTAGCCTCAGACACTTCCTACCTTTGTGACCCTAAGCAAGTCTCTTAACCCCTATTTGCCTCAGTTCCTCATCTGTAAAATGGGCACACATTGGAGAAGGAAATGGCAAACTACTCCAGCATCTTTACCAAGAAAACCCCATGGACGAGTAGTTGGATGTGACTGAAAACACAACAATACTTTCTATATTGAATCAGCATTAGTATCAGGTCCATAGGTGGCTACTGTATCTCCAACCTAGGTGAGATAACAAGACTTTTTTGTACAATTTCCCAAATGCAACATAAGCTGCTCTTCTCACTCAATTCTAGTCTTAGCTCAGTATGTGTACATTTTGCTTTGTAGTATGTGTACACACACATATATACACACAGAAATATACACACACATACACACAAAAATATATACATACTTATGTACATATGTTGATAGATAGACATATAGACATATAGTGACAGAACAGTTATATGGGCTGTCCCATCAAACTACTTATCACAGGTTAGAAAATAAACATTCTTTATCTCCCTTCCTTCTTTGCAGAGCAGTGTAAGAGAGGGGAACATTGCATATACTGTCAAACTGTATATGCTGGTTAGTTTTGCCAAACAGCTTTTTTTTTCTCTTTCTTCTTTGTTTTGGAATGGCCTTCTGGGAAGGGAAGCAGGGAGAAATCTATTCAGAAATCAAGGTGATCTAAAAGAGAAGATATCAATAAAAATAAAATGGGCATTTTTCATCTACTTGATTTTTATCCTGTGTGGAGAACTAAGCTAAAAAAATGGAAAATGAAAGTGTACTGGACAAAGGGAAATATCTATTAAGATAATAATGATTGCAAACCTTAAAACCCTGTCCTGTATAAATGTTAGCAAAGATCTTTTCCCCTTTATATAGTCATATATATGTGTGTGTATATATATGTGTGTGTGTGTATAAACACATACGTGTACATGTTTGTATATATAAATATATACACATACATTCACACAAATATAATTTTATTTGATCCTCACAACAATTCAATGATGCTGGTGCTGTAATTTTCCCCATTTTATAGATGAAGAGATTGAGGTTCCAAAAGTTTAAGTTTCTTTCTTGCTCAAGATCACACAGCTAGTAAATGTCTAAGATAGGATTCAAACTCAGGTCTTTCTGACTCCAAGTTCAGCACACTCCCCATTATGACATCTAGTTTTCTATATAACCAATTAATTTCTCCATCATTGGTAGTGGAACCACAACATTTGAACTCTAAGATCACATTCTCCCATATGGTTCATGAGGAAGTAGAAATGTCATTAAGCAAAACAAAGACAGGAAGGGTAGCTAGACCAGACCATGTACACGCAGAGCACATCTGTACCGGCAGTGGCATAGTTTTGAAAGAAATGAAGGATCACATCTCAGGATATCTAGAAAAGGCAAAGTTCCAAACAATGGGGGCAAAAATCGTGGGTATTATATATTATCCAAAAGGGTGTACTGAGAAATTATCAATAATTACCAATGAATATGTATTTACTTTCTAATCTGGGCAAAATCTTCATGAGAAGAAATAACATATATCAAAGGCACTGTTTAAAATATGAGAAGGAAAACAGAAAAAATCTTCCATAGCAGAAAAAGACTTTTAGGGTCATATGAATGAAATTAGAGGTAAAGAGAATTCAAGATTCTGCTGTGCTTATTTGTTGACTTTTTTTTTTAAGCATTTGCTCTGGTAAAATGCTGCCTTAAAGGCTTCCTTCTATCCTTGTACCTTAAAGAACTTAATCCACCATCCACAGTTAATTCTTGCTTGCATTCCTCACTATCCCACCTCTGACCAAATCAGCACATGGGAAGGGCATTAAAATACACAAAGGCAAAACTCCCAGCTAGTCAGTTCCTCTAATAAGTGAGCTTCCTGAATGCTATGCAGCCCCACCCTACAAACACATCAAGTTCAACTGTACCACAGAGAGATTATATTCTTATGACTGTGCTGCCAAGTATGATCCCATCGCATGAAAAATGCAAAGAAAAACCAAGCACGTGGTAAAAAGAGAATGAAGGGGAAAACAAATAAAACCATAAGGAACAAGCTGGAGGTCTGAGACTGCTTTGCCAAAAGCTGAGTTGCATATTTAAGGTGCATGAATTTTAACAGAACATGTTCTTTCTTTCCTGGTGTGTATGGGCAAGGAAGGGGAGAATGGGGGGGGAGAAAAAAAATTAAAGAAGAAAATGGGCTGTTCTCTCTCCCTCTCTAGCACAAATCTCTTCATGGCTAATAGCATTCTATTAACAGAACTCTAGGGGACAGAGAAAGTAGGAAATCAGCTTCCTACTTCTGCACCAGCAATATTTGACTTAAAAAAATTTTCAGTTCCCAAAGGCCATCAATCCTCCGTCTTTGTAATATCAAAAGTACTCTTCTTCAAAATGAAAGTCACTGCCTCACCAGGGGTGGGAAATAACTATTTAAAAATTGCTAAAAGTGACTGAGTACAAAAACTGAAATTTATGACTCATTCTTTTCTTTGGTATTGCTGTTTTTAAAAAAATAAAAGGATATGGCTTTACTAACCTTAAAAAAAAGGAGGAAAAATGTACCCAAAAGGGTAATATTATCATTTTACCAGGAGGTCTTTTTGTGAATTCATTAAGTGTTGATCCTAAAGGAACCATAAAAAGTCTCACCTTAAAATTCAAACCTTTATTAAAACACTATATACTGTCCCAAACATTTAAAAAGAAAGTAAATGTAATTTTTCTTTCTTAAGATTAAATTTATTGTAAAAACCTATCTGAAAAGGTATCTCCATCAAGTTCATGAATTGAGCTGGCTGCTGTGAAACTATACTTCAAAAGAAAAGTTACATAGTAAATTATGTCTAATGTTCTCACTATTTTGCCTTGTGAAGAAATGATTTTTTTTAAAAGTTGATAAAGTATTACATTGCTTATGAGTACACTCACCAAGCATATGGAATCCAGGTGTACTGAACTCATAAAAAGAGATGACCTTTTTAGTGCCTATTTAAAAACAAAAACAAAACTTTTGAGAGGAGGGTGGGTTGCAGAAGAAAAGGGAAGAGGAAATTTTCATGTTCATGTCACCTGATACTAGGAAGAAAAATATGAGATGGAATGAACTTTGAAAGAAAAACTGTCTGTGGTTGTTGGGGGAAAAAAAGAGACTATGTAACATGTTACTGCCTTGGAAACATTAGATCTTCTATGCCAGTTTTTGCCCACTGGATCCTTCCTTAAGCCAAGCTCCAACAGACTTCGCTAGAAAGCAATTGGTTTCTTTTCTCCCTCCTCCCCCTCCCCCACTAGAAAAAAAAAGCTGACTGGAAAAGTTGAATGGGTACCTCCCACGTGTGTGGAAGAGCTGAGAGAGAGCTCCAATTGATCGCATAACAAATAGATGAATCATAATGAATCCAACATACTCTGACAGACAAGCTTATGCTGCTAAAAAACTGCATGTGGGTTAACTGCCTACTCTGCAAGCACTGAGGTGTCTGAAAGCAATCAGTCTTTTAGCTCAGAGCCTAAGCTTTTCAACTAAAAAGGGGGGCTAAATTGTTTTTACCTTTAAAAAAAAAAGCAAGTTTTCTGTGTCTGCAAGAGACTGTCTATATTTAAATGTATCACAGGGTTGTGCTGGTAAATGTTTAACAACTGGCTCTCCAAAAAGAAAAAGAAAAAATACACCATTTAATCTGCATTATTAACATTCTCTCTACTACTTTCTGAAGTCTAGACAGTCAGCCTAACAATAAATCAAGCCCTGGTTTGTATTGTGTGCCAATTTTCCCAGCATGAAAGCTCACACTGAAAATTTAACAATCGGCTCTCAGGAACTGACTCCAGCCTACTCCTGAATGTGTCTCTATTCCCTATTTGTCTGATCAATCACTTCCTAGCTCCATTTGTTCCATAGACATTTGACATTTGTAACTGAAAAGATGACTTTTAGCTCCATATGTGTCTCTTGTGTCATATGGACCAAGGTAGACATGTTACTAAATGGGACAAGTTCTCCCAGGTCTTTTCAGAACAGCAACAGTGAGGAGAAAGTAGGGAAATTTGAACCTGATATATTATTGAGCTATATGGAGTAGGTACAGTCCAGAGTTCTAGAGAACTCCACTTTCACCATCTGCAGAGATAAAGTGGAATGTTTACACTACTGTCTTATAACCTAGGGCACATACTTAAAACCCTGGAACCTGCTTTTTAATTCCTGAGGACTTCTTCTGTCTTTCTATTTCTAGTTTATGACATTAATTTCTCCCAATAAATAGAGGCAGTCCAATATCCTCTAAAAATAATTTGTCCATCCAAATATACCGGGTAATTCAGCAGCTTCCCATCTTTTAATATTACTATCCTAAGCAAAACTTGCTTTTAAAGAGGCATCGAGGTGGTTTAGTCACAGACATTAGAACTAATAAAAGTGACCAACACACAGTAGGCACTCAGTAAACATTTGCTAAAGGAATAAAGGTCCATCAAATTGCTTGGCTGGTAACTCCCAACTCCCCAAGTTAAACCCAATCCTTATAATTAAACATTAAGTATCTTCTGTTCTCTGACAAGTCTATTTCCAAGCCAATATTCCAGATTCGTAATGGTGGTCCAATCAAAGTCAATTGGCTGGTATTAATTCTCTGAGTAGAATTCTCTTGGTAAGTTATCAAATAATGGTGGTGCCACAGATAGGGTGCTGGACTTAGAGACAGGAAGACCTGAGCTCAAATCAAGCCACAAACCACAGTTTAGAGATTTGGATAACATAAACCAATGATAAGCAGTCCCTGGCAGATTTAGGCTGGGGTGAGGAAAATCCCAGTTCCATTCATCGGTGGAGTAGTTCTGTAGCTCGCTACAGTTTGGGTGCTAATGCTAAGCTACATGTACAATGCTAAGCTACACGTACACATCCTTATGCACCCAATCTGAGATTCCTATGCTTCCCTAAAACCACTCCAACCAGTGTTGCAACCACCAATTGTCCAGAAAACCAAAGGAGGGCAAGGGCACGAAAAGAGGGAGGAGGAGAGAAGGGAGAGGGATGTTATATTAAAAAAAAAAAAAAAGAATCATCAGCATGGAGTGTTGAATCAAGAAGACTTTACAAAGGGTTTCCCCCCCCAACTAGTGCCCTTGATCTCCCCTCATTAAGAATAACCCTTTATAAGTTTATGCCACATCAAATCATACCTTAGTATTTATACACTTTTGATACCAGTTGACAGCTCTCTCCTCCTCCTCCCATTTTACTTAGCCAAGATGCACCTATTTAATTTTAGAAATACTTTCTCGTAAGTTAATCACTCCAGTACTTGAATCAGTGTCGTTATATCCTTCTATGAACCCTTTCCAGCTTCTTCCCTTCCTCCTGCAAATGAGATGCTTACACCAAGTTTCCCATTCCAAGCAATTTCAGTACCTTTAGGGGGGAAAAAAGTAATTATTACCCCTACAATCCTTCACATTGGTCATTTTGGTGCCCATGCTACATTGGAACTTTCTATATGATTTGCTCTCTATGATCCTCCACATTTCTCTTTCTTCTCTATTATCTGTGTTTCTAATGATTCTCCCCTACCCGCAGATGTATTAGATTAGCTTGCATGCCTTCATCAAGTTAAATCACATTTTCTTTCCTAATCAAAGTGTTCCTAATCACTGAGTCTAGTTTTCCTTCTTTTGTTGCTTCTCCCCTAAAACAACTTGTGGTTACTGTCATTCATAAATTTTGAATGAAGTAATATATGTAAAGTCCTTTGCACAAAGCACTATGTCAATGTTAGTTATTATTGTCGTTGTTGTTAACAGGGATAGGAGTAACCTTTACAAAGGCATGGCGATGGGAGATGAATGAGGAATGAGCTATTCCCAACTCAACTTTTCATTTGCTCCTTGTCTTTGCACAAGACACTGAAGGAAGTAGCATTGTCATTGCATGTCCCCAGTAAGAGAATGCCACTGCTCTGTCAGGCCCAACTAGAACATGGAATTCTGAGTGCAAGAAGCCAGCTTATTATGCCTACATGTGGCATCAGAAGTTTCCCAGAAACCTCTCGAGCTGTTCAGGTTATGTCCCTGGGGAGGATGCTCTGAACAATTAGCAGCTTCTTCCCAGATGCTTACTCCACCCCTGAAAACAGCAGCCACAGAAATATCAGATGGAGAAAACATGTTGCCAAAGAGTATTACCATGGCAATAAAGGTTCAAATAAAATTTTACTGAAGAGGCATAATCAGAATACTCCTTTTTCATTTTTCAAGAAGCTGGCACCACAATGGATAAAAAATATTTGTCCAGAGATTTTTCAATGGGTAATCTCCTCATTCAAAAGAATAATATAATATAAAGATAATAGCTTCCTTTCTCCATTTGCCTCCTTAAGAATTCCCTTACCTATCTTATTAGTTATTATTTCATAGTCTCCTTGACTTCCTACTATATAAAAACCACTTTCCAAATTAAAATGAACAATAAGCATTTCTTCTGAAAATATTGTCATTTTTTTCCTTTTTATTTTCACAATGACCTTTGAACCAAAATTTTTAACCCTCCAACATGCCGTTTATATAAACTATTTTACCTAAACACTGGCAAATCATATCACATTATCTTTTATATGTATGTTGTTATCCTTATCCTTTCTTCCCAAGTTAAAATTCTCTTTGTTCCTGTAGGTTCCTTCCCCTATACAAAAGTTTTAAATGGTTGTTTTATTTTAAATTTTTATTCTAAGAAAAGATTTCAAAAAGTATTAGAGTATCAACTTTTATTTTAAATGAGGTTGTTTTATTTTAAAGTTTTGGTAGGCATTTTAGTTGTAGGTGGTGTTCTTAAGTGAATTGTGCAAAAAAAAAAATCATGTCTATCCCCTTGGTTCTGTCTTGATGGATAGAGGATATATCCCCTTCACATTTTGAAATTTCAAGGGCCCTAACAGTTACTCTAGAATACATAAATCTCACCCCATGCTCTGGAGTAGAGAAGTAGATGAAGAAAGGTAGTTATCCCTTCTATTTCTTATTAGGCTACATGGGGGGCAATAGTGGAGCCTCACAGATAGTGTTTGGAAAGGCCTATTTCAGTATTCTTGACTTAACATCCCCAAGGTAATAGGATAAAATGCACTTCTGGGTGACATCTCATGTACTTTACTGGTTTTGTTTACAGGCCCTACTGAAACTCTCTTTCCCGTATGCCTTTCCCTTTTTGCCTAGCACACTTTAGACTCTGGGCAATTGATTCATGGGGACAAGTCGCTTCTTTGAAGTGGAAGAGAGCTTTGAAGCCAGGTCATCACCCCAGGCATGAACCAAGATGAGAAATACACCTTTAATTACTCATTTCACCAAACACTATCTTTTTCATAGGCTAAAATTCTTAAAAAGGCTACATTAAGAAAACTCTTCTCCTTCCCTTCCCCCAACAAGAAATGAGGTAATCGTTAATGGGTAGCACTACATGTCTTATTAGTTTGCATGCTCTTCTCTATCACTTTTCCTTTTTTCATTGGCTCTTGGGACTGAAGAATATTTAAATCAGCCTTTAGAACAGGTTCCAAAACTTATTAGGTACACCAAATACTATCTAGCCCATAAGATTTGTATGCTGTTCCCCTGATCATCCCTATCATCCATAACTAACCTTCCCTCCCTCATTTTACTGCTTCACATTTCACAGGAGAATTATTTGTCTGAGTGCAGCAACAGCAAACATTAAGGGAACAGAAAGAGGAGGAAAGTTACATTTCCTTACTTGTAGAATTGCTGTCTGATTTCCATTGGGTACACTCTTATTTCTTTTTAAGTTCTGGCTATATGGAGCAATGCTAGTTTTCAGGGCTAGTTCAAGGCAACATGGATGACACAGGCATATAGGTATTGTAGGATAAACAACAGACATGAAATCTAAAAGTCTGGGTTCAAATCAGGATGCTACTTACTTATTCAAATCACTTATGCTTTTGGGACATTGGTTCCTTTTTGAATGTAGAATGAAAGGCTTGAACCCTACGACCTTTAAGGCTCCTTCCAGCAATAAATTCAATGAGTTCCAAGGGCTCGAAACAGGGGCAACGTCATAATCACAGTAAATAACACGGTGTTGTGAAGATTGTTTAACAGTGACCGTTTTGTTAACAAATGAAGCTAAAGAATATTATTATAGGATGGGTGAATGTGGCCAAAGAAGTCATCCATGCTGCTGCTTGACTCTTCTAAACTTAGCTAGGGTTTAGACAGCAGACACACATATTAGTTCTTTGGGCAGTTCCTTAGGAGTACACATATTAGAATTTTGTACTATTACTGAAATTGGAGTCAAACACATTATTGAATTTCTAAATGGCAGATCCTCTAATTGAGTGGTTCTTTCTACAACCTCTGTTTTAAGAAAGGCATCCAGGCTAACCATGTCTTGATTTCTCTCTAGGCTGTATTCCTGACTTTCCCAGACTTTCTTTTCAGGGTCCCCATGCAAGGTTTCCCCACCTCTCCCTTTTCAGCTTCCTTCTATTTGTTATTTCCCACGCTTAGAATATAAGCTCCTTAAGGGCAGAGACTGTCTTTCTCTCTGCTTGCATTTATACACAGCCTGGCACAAAGTAAACACTTAATAAATCCTTGTTGACTGCTTGTTGAGTTGTCTGATTTAGGTACATTTGTAGAGATGAATTCACAAGTAGATTAAAAACTTTTCTATATAAACTCCATTTAGAAACCAGTTGATGCAGTTAAAAAGCAAAAATTTTTAAAACTTTCTTTAATGGAACACGAAAAATTAAGGACATATTTAAAAGACCTAATGGTGTGAACAATGAATATAGACCAACTTCCTAACAAGAACTTCTAAATAAGCCTTTTTGTAGAATCAATTCCCAATTATCCAAAGAAAATGGCAGTTAAGCGTAGATGAGGAACAATCATAATAAATGATGAAAGGAAGACAAAGCTATTCAACTCTTGTTTTTCTACTGTTTTCTCTATCAAGGACAATGGGCTCTAGACTAGAAAGGGGACTGGACCTAGGATTTCAGTACAATAGCTAACTCCCAAATTGACACTTTGGGGGTCAGGGATGGGGGGCAACAGAGTATTGCCTCAAGTACTGAGAGGTTAAGCTACTTGCCCAGACTTCAACAACTAGTATATGTTAGAGTTGGAATTTGAATTCAGGTCTTCGGGACTGTAACGCTATCTCTCTCTCTACTACCCCATGCTGCCTTTTGTTTAGACTGAAAAAATAAGGAGAAATGGAAAACAAGGAAACAAGTAAGAAGAAAGTAGAAGAATACTCATCTGCCCTTAAGGAGTTAATGTTACAAGACCCAGATGAACTATATCACAAGATGCTGAAAAAATCAATTAATGTTGTTGTGGTGGTGGTTGTTGTTTTTAATAGTCAAAGAGTGTTGGAGACAAAATCAAATTTACAGAACATTTGGCATGAGACCCAATTAAGCCAGACCTTCCCAAGAGCATTTAAAGATGAAATTTAAAGGGCAAAAAAATGTGGAATACTTATCTGTAACTTGGAGTCTTAGAGAGTGACCTGAGGCACTGGGACATTGCCAAGGGTCTTGCAGCTATCAGAGGCTGGACTGGAACCCAGATCCCCTGGACTCCAAAACCAGCCCTCTCTGCATTACACAATACTGATTCTCATTCAATTACATGCTGATTTAATTTAGAGGGCATTAGCACATTCTCTGATTACTATTTCTAACCCCTTATCCTGGGCAAAAGGTGCTGGCACACAAGGGATAATTGTCTTCCTGGTAGTATTTTTACTTATGCTCATCATTAGCATTTCGTGGCAAGATGATTGTCTTCCATGGATGCACGTTAAAATCAGTTCTGGCAACTCTTCTATTTACCTCTCCAAGAAGAACTTGTAAGTTGCCACTTCATTCCATCTTTTTGTTTCATTTACAGCAAGAATGTCAATAATAATGGGTCTCAGTTCTTCCAGAATTATATCAACTCATGGGTCACTGGACAGATATCTCAAATGTATCTTGAGTTGCTTTTCAGTCACGTCCAACTTTCTGTGACCCCATTTGGGGTTTTCTTGGCAGAGACACTAGAGTGGTTTGTCATTTCCTTCTCTAGATCATTTTACAGATGAGGAAATTGAGTGACTTGCCCAGGGTCACAAAGCTAGTAAATGTCTGCGGCTGGATTGAACTCAGGAAGAGCCGTCTTTCTGACTCCCAGGCCCAGTGCTCTATCCACTGCACCACCTAGCTGCCCCCATAGTTAATATCACTTAGAGAGTGACCCATAGTTAAGCGTACTCATAGTTAATATCAATGGTGAGTCTAAAACTATATGTGATTCTTAGCACCCTTAGACCCCTTTTTTGCCACTGTCACCACTGGTACAGAATGGGAGGTAAGGGGAAAGGGATAAGGATTTATATAGCATCTACTATGTCCCAGGCACTGTGCTAGGCACTTTACAAATAACATATTTGATCCTTACAATAATCCTACAAGGTAAATGCTATTATTATTGGCATTTTACAACTGAGGAAACTGAAGCAAGGGAAGGTGAAGTGACTTGCCTAGAGTCACATAGCTAGTAAGTGTCTGAGGTCAAATTTGAACTCAGGGCTTCCTGACCCCAGCCCCAGAACTCTATCCATTGCACCACCTAGCTGCAGATGAGGAGGGGACTTGTTTATACTGGATTGTAGGCTATTTTCTATTTTAAAAAATATTCATGGGTTGCCATAGCCCACCAGTAATGATCTTCTCATTCATCTAGGCGGGGCCTTAGAGAGTAAACATAATATGTCACCAGGTTCATATGCAGAAGCTATATCTTGTTAGGAGCTTCTCAGGCTTGCATTCTGCTGCTATAGATTTTGAGAATCCAGGTTCACCTCCATGTCACTATAAACCATTAGAGTAGAACTTTTAAAGAAAGTTATTTCCCTAAAACATAAACAGTGGCTTCAGAGAGATATAAAAGTGGCAGTGGAGAGAATACTTACCTTGGAGTCAAGAAGATCTGAGTTCAAGTCCGACAGTTAAGAAGAATATCAGAGAAAAGGCCACAGTGCTAGGGACAAGCCTAGGGAACAACTCTTTACGATATTTAATGTACATGTGAGATACAGAAAAAGGACAAACTTGAGAGGCAGCATGGGTTAGGAGAGATCCAAGTTTGAATTCTGCTTCTGAACCTACCTAAGTAACCACAAGTCAGTCACTTTCCTTCTCTAAAGTTACTTTTTCATCTGTATAAACGGAGATAATAATAACTGTTATAACCACCTCACAGGGTAGTTGTGAGGGTCAACTCAGATAGTATATGTAAAGCACTTTCTTAAGGCACAATATAAATTTCACCCAATTAGAATGAGTTTGCGATTAATTGACATCCTTTTGTCAATATTTCTAAGAAAACTTTTTTCTACATGAGTTCTTAGGCACAAGGATAAGATCTGGAGGGCTTGAAATGTGTATGAGTAGAAGGAATACTTACACAGATGAAATCATGGAAACATCAAAGAGTCAAAAATGTTTTTTTTTTCTTTTTCCTTTACATGCATTTTCTGTCAACACATTTTAAGGAAATAGGAGAATAGGCAAATAGAGGAAAACTAAACAATGTTCAAGTCAACTGTGCATTTAGTTTTTAAAAGAGGGCTAGTATACAGGTTGGATGAGGGAGGGCATAGTAAGTGATATTCTCTAATGAGCACTTTTCAACACCAGCAAGCTTTTCTCCATTGTGACTTTACATCCTCAGCAATATTGACCACACATAAGAAATGTACTATGTGGGTGATCCTTCCCCCCAACCTCTTAAAAAGTTTTATATTTAATATTTTCAAAGGAAAACAATTGTAATAAAAAACCACATATAGCACACCATGCCAGAAGCTCTGCTGTGTTTTACAGGAGTTATTTATCTACATTACCATAATTATCCACATCTGTTATTACAATGGTGCTTAATTAGGATGGAAGACATACTGAGATCCTATTTTAGGGAGTGGTGGAAGCTTGGCTAATACATCCCTATGTCCCATTAAAAATGAGATACTATAGCAGAACCTGGCTAATTCTCTCTAATAAAAAAATCACCTACTGGGGGCTATCACATTTGGAAAATTATCAATATAACAGATGGTTGTGATACCAAAATAGATAAACAGATGGATAGACAGATAGACAGTTGTTAGATACACAGACATATAGACAGTCAGATAGATAGATAGATAGACAGATAGATAGATAGACAGACAGATGGACCAATTTGCAGCATCAGAATATGTTCAGCTCATACACTTTGTTAAGCGCAGCTTTGTTTTTAATTATTTATGATGATACTCCATTGAATGTTTTGTAAGACTAATGAAGCCTTGGGAACATGAAACCTCAGCTATTAAGTCTTTACTGAGACTAAGCTGAAACCACCAGAGCTGCATTGGGTTTCTCTTTCTTTAGTGAAAATCATCATGTCTGCATGGAAATCAACAAAGTGAGACCTTGTCAGATCGGAGCAGAAAATCCAATTTGGGCCCTGAACTAGCAGGGGCAAAATGTCCCTGAAATGTTTTCATTTTCTATCATATCATCGCATGTTCCTACTTTTTTGCTTCTATTCATGTTATCTTTATCATTGTGTCCTGTCTGATAAGTGAATGATTTTTTTGGGTTGTGGTTCTGAGTGTTGATTAGGCTTGACAGTTGGCTCACAGGCATTACTTCCTGAGAGAATTTTGCCCAGGATTTTCATTAAGGCTTCCTGTTCTTTCCACTGCTGGTGTATTTTATGCAAATTAAAATACCCCCCAAAAGTTGCCTGTGGATGAAGTGATCCAATTCTAGCATCCGTGTTGTTGGATGCTACAAAAGCCTGCCAAGAGCTAATGATGGGCAAAATATATAATGGAAAAAATGAATCATCTTAGAATTTGTCTTTTTTTTCCTACTCCCAGTATTACTCCACATTTATTTATTCATATCCATTCTTATTTAAGTAATAACAATGGTCAAAGCAATGACCCAGGGATACAAGTTTATACTGGTTCAGAAAGAAATGACATAAGGGCTATAAAACTGCGCATACCCATTGATCCAGTAATACCACTACTAAGTCTGTATCTCAAAGAGATCACAAAAAAGAGAAGAGGGTCCACATATAAAAATATTTACAGCAGCTCTTTTTGTGGTGGCAAAGAATTGAAAATTGAGGGGATACCCATCAATTGGGGAATGGCTGAGCAAGTTGTGGTATATGGATGTAATGGAGTAATATTGTGCTATAAGAAATGATGGGCAGGTGAATTTCAGAAAAAAATACCTGGGAAGACTTACATGAACTGATGCTGAGTGAAGTGAACAGAACCAGGAGAGTATTATACACAGTAACAGCAACATTGTGTGATGGTCAAGTATGACAGACTTCGCTCTTCTCAGAAATACAATGATCCAAGACAATTCCAAAAGACTAGTAATGAAAAATGGTAACCACATCCAGAGAAAGAACTATGGAGTCTGAATGCATATTGAAGCATACTATTTTCCTTTTTTTTCCTTTTTGTTTTTCCCTTTTGTCCTAATTCTTCTTTCACAATAGAACTGACGTGGAGATATGTTTAACATGATTGTACGTGCATAACCAATATCACGTTGCTTGCTGTCTTGGGGAGGAAGAAGGGCAAGGAGGGAGGGAGGGAAAAAAATTTGATATTCAAAATCTTATAAAAATGAATACTGAAAACTATTGTTACATGTAATTGGAAAAATAAAATACTATTAAATGAGAAAAAAAAAGAAAGAAATGACAGAGATCCCTTCTTTACCTGGTGAATTCTTACTTGTTCTCAAAACTAAAAATTTACATCCTCCATGAAATTTTCCTTGACTCCTACTTGGTAACAATCTTTCCCCTCAAATATTTCATAGCACTCATCATACTCCAAACACTCTAATGCACTTACAATGTTTATTACAGTTAACTGTGTTTGTGTCTTATCCCTCTATTAGACTGTAAGTTTCATGAAGGTAAACTAATCGGATTAAAGGCTTTGGGGATACAAAAACAAAAACAATGAAATAGTCTCTGCTCTCAGGGAACTTAATCTCTACTGGGGGTAATATGACATGAACATAAATAGTTATAATACAATGTAGGAAGAGATAGGGACAAAGGTGAGATCAAAAGTACATTAGGAATATTAGAAGAGTGAAAATACATTTTCAGTTGGGGACATCAAGGAAAGATGGAGGAGATGGCACCTAAGCTGAGCCTTGAAAAAAAGGTAAAGACTCTGAAAGGCTAAGAGAAGTACATTGTAGGCATTGGAGTGGAGGAAAAGAGCATAGCCTAGTGAATGAAGGAATGGAGGCGAGAGGTAGCATGTTGAATTTGGGGAATAGCTAGGAATCCAGTTTGGATGAAATACAGAGGCTATTAAGTACAGTAATGTGAAAAAATCATGGAAAAGTAGGTTGAAGCCAAGCTGAGGAGTCTGTATTTTATCCCAGAGATAATAGTCACTGAAAGTTTTTAAGCACTAAAGTAACATGGCCAGATATAGACCCTAAGGTAAGATTATTTTGACAGCCCTGGAAAGGATGGACTGAAGAAAGAAGGGACTGTGAAAGCTGGTAAGATTGAAAGGGAATTTTAATAACCCAAGGGAGAGGCAAGGAGAACTTAACCTTGAGTGATGGGTATGTGGACAGCAGGGGAAAGAGACAAGGGATTCTGTCAATTCAGGTAAGAAAGGTGAGACGTGGGGCAGCTAGATGGCACAGTGGATGGAGCACCAGCCCCGGAGTTAGGAGGACCTGAGTTCAAATTTGACCTCAGACACTTAGTAGCTGTGTGACCCTGGGCAAGTTGTTTAACCCCAATTGCCTCAAACAGACAAACAAACAAACAAACAAACAAAGGTGAGACAGAAAAGGGTCAAAGATAATTCAGTGGTTTTTAACCTGGTGACTGGGAGCCTGGAAAACATAGAACAAAACAGAAGACTCTTCCAGAATTAGCTTTCATATTAAGCCCCAGTTGTTGAAAATGTTTCAACTTAACACCATTACCAAATAGCTTCCTTTCACACTGCCCTTTGCATTGGCTCCAATCCTTTCCCACACAGTAAATGCCTGTATCTCTTATTTGCTGGTCTCACCCCAAGTCTCAACAAGCCTGATATGAAATGTTCTGTGCTGGCTACTGCTTCAGTAATTGTTTGACCCTGGTACCACCCATACTGCTGACTCACATGGTATCGAAACAATACATTGCACAGGAAATTTGGCAGGAAGACCACAGAGGGTTATGAGTATCTAAAGATGGTCACACTGGGGACTCTACCATGACAAATCAACTTAGCAATGTTTAACACTGAGCATAAGGAAAGTAAAAAGACAGTGGGAGGTGGGGAAAGGAAACAAAAAGGAATAGAAAAACTGAACTTGTAAAAATGGGCAATTAACTAGATGTCTATTATGATGCTACTTTCATTGCTAATTGTACCACTGGGTAGAGAAATAAAGCACTTTTCCCTCTGATCTCTCATGATGCTTTGTACTTTTCCTGTGTACTTCTTTTCTATTAAAATAATGATACAAACTTGTGAAAACTGGGCCTTTAAACCAGAAAGGAAGTAGAACACACAAATAGACCGTAACAATCACAGACTTAGCTCTGGAAGGAGCCATTGAAGTTACCTAGCTCAACTTCTGTGATTTACAAGTAAGGAAACTGAGGCTCACCAAGATGAGTTAACTTTCCCAGGGACACACAAGACAGTGAGTGGCAAAAACATAATTTGGACTCCGGTTCTATGATTTTAAATCCAGTGCTCTTTCCACCAGACTGTAACATGCTGCCTGTTTAAATACCCAGCAGTATAGAGCCTGTCTAATAAGGGCTTCTACCAATTCCTATGTTTAGGCTCATTAGATATAATCATTACTAGAGAGGATTCAAAGACAGCTGCAATGCATTCACCATACACCGGAGTACCCATCTTCCTTTGTCTCTGTATAAACTAATATCTAATATCTGTGGCTCACCTAGAACTTGTCAGTTGTCTATGCTGAACCATAAATCTCCTATTTGGCTGTGCATGTTCTCTGGATCAGGCTAAAGTCGGGGTTCAGGATGACAGCAGGGCCAGCATATCTTGTACCCTTCTTATGTGACTATGTCCATCTATTTGCATATTATACAATTAATTCTGTTGAACTTGTTTGAATTGGTGAAGAATCATTTTTCTTGTGGCTACCATGAAGGAAGTCATGTTTGTACAACCATGGTGAGCTGGAAGTGAGACCACAGAAAATTTGATTATCTTGGTTTGCCACAGCCCACCCTTAATGTCAAAGAAGTAATGAAGGATCCCTGTAGGATCCCTACCATGGAGCATTCACTACAGAGATAAGATGAGATGAACCAAGCCAACTCTGTTTGACAGCTCTCACTCAGTTAACTTACCCCATACAAACGCAGCCTTAGAATTTCCGTTTTATGGATTCTGCAAGTTCATCCTCGGCCCACCCATGGTGCCCACACACACATAGTTTGTTAGTGGATAAAGAGGAAGAAGAAATAAAATGCTGCTGTCACCAAACACCAGAGAGCTCTCTGTGTAGATTACTTTGGAACTTTTGGGTGGCAATGAGGCACAGCTGTCCAGGAGGGAAAAGGAGTTTTGCTCGGCAGGAAGATGTGCTGACTAGCAAAAGCCAAATCCAAAGAGGTCAGATAATGCCAGGAGGTATAAGAAGATGCTGAGACACAGAGAATAGGGGGAGGGGGTTTTAAGGAAACAAGGATACAGATTAGGAGTTAAGGAACAAATGGTAGGAGGATGTCAGATTCTAGGCAAGGGAGCCAAGGAATAGATGTGGGGCATCTATAAGCCAAGCAAAGGCTTTATGTGAAAGGAGCTACAAAGATACTTCATGCCTTGAGTCAGTAATGCTCTCAGACTGTGAGTCATCCCCAAAGGGAAGGCCTCTAAGTATAACATGTTTGTGTATATAAACACACACATACATGTATATATGTATGTACATAGAAGCATTCACATATTACATATGTGTGTGTGTCTGTGTGAGTGTAATCCTATGTTGTTGTTGCAAGCAGGGTTAAGTAACTTGTCCAGGGTCACAGAGGTAGTAAGTGTCTGTAGCCAAATTTGATTTTCCTGCCTCCAGGCCCAGCACTCTATCTACTGAGCCACCTACCTGCCCAAGTGGGGTATGCTCTATGTTACATATAGTACATAATATCTGTTCAGTCTTTTTCAGTTGTGTCCAACTTTTCATGACCCATTTGGGGTTTTTCTTGGCAAAGATACTGGAGTGGCTTACCATTTCCTTCTCCAATTCATTTTTTTTTAACAGATGAGGAACTGAGGCAAACTGGATTAAGTGATTTGCCTAGGGTCACATAGCTAGTAAGAGTCTGAGGCTGGATTTGAATTCGTGCAGATGAGTCTTCCTGATTCCAAGTCCAGTGCTGTATCTACTGCACCACCTAGCTGCCGCAATACATAGTTTATTACTTGGCTATTATAATATATTACTATATTATATAGTATATGGCATTATATATTTTATAGCATATTACTTCTCTATTGCCATAGGCTTCCCTGTGTATGAAAATAAACTTTTACAGAAGAGTATGTATAGAGAAGCAATTATACTTTTATGGAATATTGATAATATGTAGTATTTCATTGCATTTTTCTTTTATTTATCCTATCATCATATTATGTATATGGATTACTTATCTATCTTAATTTGATGTATCTGTATATTTTCCTATCATCAGGTAACTGTTTATAAACCTTGTGAAGATCACTGTATGATTAAAAAAATATACCTTTAAGTCTGTTCACTTTGAGTATTAGTTGAATATAGTATATTACTTGACTATTCTAACAATTATCATATTGTATAATATATTATTTGGCCATCATAATATTATTTGATTAGTATATTATAATAGACAGTGTATTACTTGGCCGTATTCTGTTCAGGATGTTCATCAACGCCATGGATAAAGTTAAGAGACAGCATACTTATTAAACTTGTAGATGGCAGAAAGCAGAGGTGAGTACAGAGAAGGACAACTAGGATAATGAGATGATGGAAGCCATGTCACATAAAGAGAAACTCAGAATGTTTTAGTCTGAAGAAAAGCATACTTCCAAGAGACATGGTTGCTACCTTTGCATTTTTAAGCTCATAGGAACATAGATTTAGCACATAAACTGGGGTTTATGAACTTGTGTTGTTAATATTTTGATAATTCTTTTAATATAATTGGTTTCCTTGGTAATATTATGCATTTTATTTTATGCACTTATAAACATTATTCTGAAAAGGGGTCCATACTCGTCACCAGAATGCCGGAACCAAGACACAAAAAATATTAGGTATCCCTAGTCTACAGCTAGAAGCTACCATAGAATTCAAAGCCCTCATTTTAAAGATGAGTAAAGCCTATGGAAGTTAAACAATATGCCGAAGGCCACACAGGGAATAAATGTCAAAGGTCAGGTTAGAGACCAGGTCCTCTCGCAACAAAGTCTTACCTTCCAAGAACTATCACATTTAAGAGGGATTTGGTTTATTCTACTTAGTACCATAGAAAAGAATTAATAGATTGACATTGGCAAGAATCCGGATTTTGGTTTAATGTGAGAAAAAAAAAATTGCCTAACAATGAGAGCTGTCCGAAAATGAAATGGCTTGCCTCATTAACTCCTGATCGTGGTTGTTCAACTTAGAGTCTTGTTAAGGACATAGTTGTGTTGAAGTAAGATTTATGATGGAGCCACAATGCTTTCCAAGGCACAGGCCCCTCTCTCAGGGCAAAAACATTTCCATGCAGCCAAACCCTTCACAAAGAGAACTCTCCCCAAGGCTCCTACCAGCTTCTCCAAGATCAGTGGCATAACTACATTGAATATCTTGCAGCACCAGAGACTGAATCAATACTTTTCAAGATGGAAGGAATTTATACTTCAGATAAAGGTTGAACCAAAAAACCCCTGAGGTCCATTCTAACCCTAAAATTCTTTGACTCCATTACCTCAGTCTATGGTACAGACAATTAAAATCATCTAGTTGGAATGTGGAAGTGAGAGTATGGAGAACAGGACAGTTCCAGACATTGTTCTTTCTAACTAATAATTTTCTCATCAAAAGCAATGAGGCCATCCAACAACATCTTGGAAAATATCATTTAACTTATGTGATATACATAAGGTCTGCTTAACCAACATCATTTCACAGTAGGATAAAACATGAATAGGATAAAACAGTAGGATAAAATGAATCCTACCATAACATCACAGATTCTTACCATGTCATTCTTACCCCTTATTTATGACATCATTGCTACATAATTCAGTGCTTAAAGTTTGACAAACATTTTGTGGCACCAATAAACAATGTTATATACTGTACATCTAAAAATTAATACACCTTGTTTTTATGATACATGTTTAAATTACAAGAGGAAATAGGCAGTTTTGAGGTAAGGCATCATTTTTCTAGTTTTTAGCTCCAGTGATAACCTCATAATGTCTAGAGAATTCAAGGAAGGCTTCAGCACTTTAAGTGGACCCCTTGTGGAAAATTTCTGGGAGAACATGGACAAGAGCCACATTGAATGGCCAGATTTAGATGGGTTGTGATTTGCATAGTTGGAGAGAATATTCACATTGATAAGATCACAGATCCGTTGAAGTTTGGGGGCACAAGTGACCAGTACTGCATAATTTTCAGCAACTGAGCTGGGTGTCCTCATACATAAATACAGGGCTAATGTCTCCCAGGCATTTATGAGGAAAGTGATTAGTACAGCACATACAGGTCAAATTATTTTCATATAAACAGCATTCTGGAAATAAAGAATGGCAGTCCTGATAGGGTTAGAAGCCTTTTGTTTTCTGATATATATTCTATGTAGCTCAAGAGGGTGATATGTTCTGGAAATTTAGGCATTCCAATAAGCCTAGAAAAATTCATCAGATGATCCAAGAGACAGTCAAACCTTTTAGGCAGCTAGGGTGGGCACTTTCCTGAAACAAGCTCAGAGAAGAATAATGATACATTCTGCTTCTATTGGGGTTGAAAAAACAGTCTCTCACAACACTTTGGCACAGTCCTGTTTTGAGTTTAGGTGATTGTGTAGGGTATAGAGAAACTAATCAATTTCCAGACTTGTAATTCTGGTGGTGTAGTGGGTGAAAACTAATGCTCGCTTATGTTTTATAGAAACACAAAAGTCATACAAGATAATTAGAGCTTGGGATAAGGCTTGCATTATTGGGCTGGACCCTAATTAAAAATCAGCTAGGGGAAAATCTGCACACAACTATTTATCTGCTTTTACTAACCCCCAATATATCCAAAAGATGTGACAGATTTAATGGGTTTTTTCCTCCCCTGCCTTTCACTTAAATCATTCAGCACTACATCTGTAATAGGCTCTGCCTGTATGCAACTGGATTCTCTGCAGATGCCTTTTGAACTAGAAAGTGTCGCACATGCAGTACATGCACAGAGATTGATGAAATACAAAAGATAATATAGTACGGACTAATTAAATTGAATTTGAAGAATATTTTTAATCCCTGAGTATTAACACAGTGCTCTCTCCTAGATCTAAACAAAAATAATTCCCAACAATGATTTTATGCCGGCTTAAATGCTGTAAATTTTTTACTTTTTCTACTTTTTAAATTCAAGGAAATGATGTTCCTCATTTCAAGCTTTTAATACATTCTCTAAGGAAGGAAATTGGACAAGTGACTAAAGATGCCTTGAGCTCTTAAGAGTCTCAATTCTTAAATAATGGAAGAAGTGGACTAGTAATACATAAAGCACTATGATATTACTATTGCTCCTGCATAATGATTTAATCCAGGGTTAGTCCTCATAGCTCTAAGGAAAGTTCTCTTATGACCTAAAAGAATCCTAAGTTCATATTCCAGCACTTCTTTAAAGGGAACACAGAGCCTCTATACTAGTTTATACTTGTCAACATACTCAATGAAATACATGCAGAGGGAGGGCCACTGGGCACAGATCTACTTATTCTTACTTGCAAGCTGTTGATGCAGTTGGAGTGATTACTAATTGAACCCTACGGGGATGAAAGGTATTAAATGTCTAGTTAACAATCCATAGAATCCTGTTTAAGATGAACCTTGAAAGAACATTGCACACTTTGTTCTGCCACATTTCTCCAATATGTAGGCACTTCCTTAAGTAGAGAAGAGCCAACGAATAGTTGGTTAACCAAGATGATTAAATCATCTCAACTTAGAACTACAGCTAACAGAGACATCTCCAATCTGGATCGTAAATATGGGCTTCATTTCATCCCATGTTAAAATAAAATTATCTTCATGAAGGTTAGATAATTATATAATTGATAGATAATTAATGTTCCCAGGGGATCAAAGAAGATAGCATTCATTCTTAGATCAAGGAGAATGGAGAGATCATAATCAATAAACCTAATCTAGCCACTTTCAAAATATGCTACCCAAAATTCCAAAGTTCTCCCCAAATATATGCAGAAATAAATCTTGTGAATGACTATTTCTTGATAGATAATTAGTGTTCTCAGGGAATTAAAGAAGATAAATACTCCTGAGATCAAAGTGTTTTGAAAGATTGTGATCAGTAAACCTAATCTAACCACGTTCAAAATACACCAACCAAAATTCAAAACTCATTCTCTCCCCATCCACCCATCACCACGTAGAATACATATTAGAGTTGGAAGAGACCTCTGAGGCCATCTAGATATCATTTATAAATGAGGAATTTGAGTCCCAAAAGGGGACTTGTCTAAGATCACATAAGTAGTAAATGATAGAGTCAGGCCTGACTCCAGGTTTTGTGACTATATCTAACATGCTTTCCACTGGACCACAACTGCTATAGTTTACATTCAAATATTTTTTTAACTGAACTACAATTTCTTCTATTACCATGATCTACGGTTAAATTGTATATTGGGATTATAACAACATAAATCACTTTATTTGTATTTTCTAGACCTCAGAACCAGTGGCAGACAAAATGAATTGTGGTAGGTAGGCTGTGGTTAATGATCAAGAATTCTCTCCTTATTTTCTCCAGTAGAAAATAGCTTATAGAGGTTGTCTCTAAAGTCTTAGTGCAGTTTTAAGCTATTAAAGCTATCCATACTATAGCTTTTTTGTTTCTTCTTTTAAAATTTCTTTTATTTCTTTTTATTTTTTTAAATTAATTTATTATGAATTATCAACAATCACTTCCATAAGCTTTTGAGTTTTAAATTTTTCTCCCCCTCCTTCCCCACTTCCCTTCTCAAGATGGCACACAATCTGATATAGGCTATACATATACATTCCTATTAAACATATTTTCACATTAGTGACGTTGTAAGTAAGAATTAGAACCAATAGGAGGAACCACCAGAAAGAGGAAACAAAACACAACAGAAATAAAAAATAGCAAAGAGTATGCTTTGATCTGCATTCAAACTCCATAGTTCTTTCTTCTTTGTGGATAGTATTTTCCATCATGAGGCCTTTGGAGATGTCTTAGATGCTTGTATTGCTGAGAAGGGTTAAGTCTATCAATATTAGTCATCACACAACGTGGTTGTTATTGTTTACAACAGTCTCCTGGTTCTGCACACTTCACTCAGCATCAGACCATACAAGCCTTTCAATGTTTTTCTGGAGTCTGCCTGTTCATCATTTCTTATAGCACAATAGTATTCCATTACATTCATATGTATGCTCATATGCTCATATGAGCATACATATACATTCATATGCTCATATGAGCATCCCCTCAATTTCCAATTCTTTGCCACCACAAAAAGAGCTGCTATAAATATTTTTGTACACGTGGGTCCTTTTTCCATTTGGATGATCTCTCTGGGATATATCCCTAGAAGTGCTATTGCTGGGTCAAAGGGTATGCACATTTTTATAGCCCTTTGGGCATAGTTCCAAATTGCTCTCCAAGATGTTTGGATCATTTTCACAACTCCACCAACAATGCATTAGTGTTCCAATTTTCCCACATCTTCCCTAACATTTATCATTTTCCTGTTTTGTCATGTTGGCCAATCTGATAGGTGTGATGTGGTACCTCAGAGCTGTTTTGATTTGCATTTCTCTAATCAATAGTGATTTAGAGCATTTTTTCATATAACTATAGATGGCTTTAATTTCTTCATTTGAGAACTGCCTGTTCATATCCTTTGACCATTTATCAATTGGGGAATGACTTGTATTCTTAATGACGCCCTTATCAGAGAGACTGGTTGTAAAAATTCTTTCCCAATTTTCTACTTTCCTTCTAATCTTGGTTGTATTGCCTTTGTTTGTACAAAAACTTTTCAATTTAATGTAATCAAAGTTATCCATTTTGCTTTTCGTAATGTTCTCTATCTCCTGTTTGGTCATGAATTCTTCTGTTCTCCATAAATCTGGTAGGTAAACTGTTCCTTGCTCTCCCAGTTTACTTACAGTATCTATGGCTTTTTTTGTTGAGAGATACATGTACATCATAATTACTCTGATACTTGATAGATTGGAAAACACTAGAACCAATTAGCTTTAATATAAACTGGGGGGGGGGAACTAATAGAGAAAAGAGAAATAAGTAGACAAAGGGGCAGAAGATATAGTACTCTACTCTCTGCAGTATACAGTTTATTACTTTCTCACATACTTGAGACAGACAGCAAATTGACAAGGAGTTAGGCTTTAAACAAAAGGAACAGCCTGGATTCCTTATGGGAAACTGCAGAACTCCTGTAATGACTCCAAACTTCTCCTTAAAATGAAGGCCCAACTTTAAAAAAAAAATCAATATTCTACCACATGACTGCAACTCATGGAACACTATCGTCTCTTACAAATTAATATTGAACATCACCCGAAAGGTCAATGGAGAGGAATATGGTGGGTATGAACAGGCTGTAATAGAAAACATAAAAGAAACTATAAAGAATAGTAAAGGATATAAATTATATAAAGAATAGGAAAGGATGTTATCAAAGAAGAAATGCAGGATAGGAAAAGGAAATGGGCTGGTAATGTGGCAAAAGCAAGGTCTAATTATTAGATGTCCCATGTCCTACACTGGTGTCCTCATTGAGTTAAATTAATACAGCACACTGAATAGACCCTTTGGGTAAACTTATGGAGGACATAGACAACAGTTACACAAGATGGACACACATAAATGGATTACAATCTGTAACACATCAGAGAACATCTTCGTTAGAGATCTTAAAACATTTGTTAGCATCAAGTGTAAGTTTCTTCCCAGATTATTTCAAGTGTGCACATTTTGAATCACCACTAGGATTGTAAAATCTTTGTGGATAGAGATTACGTCTTATATACTTTTTAAAATACTCCAATCATAGCTCATGCTAGGCACACAGTAAATGTTCACTGAACAGTTGCTGACTGAATCATTTTAAAACAAAAGAGATGGGAAAGAGGACAGAAGAAGTCACTCTAGGAAAAAGGTAAGGGGAAAGGTAAGACAGTAGAAGGATGAATATATGGAGCTTAAAAGTTAAACTAAAGAAGCCATAATGCTATAAAGATAATCATAAAAATGGAGAAGGGATTATAAATTATGTATTAAAGATGCTACACTGCATGAAATTTTTGTTGACCAACTGTCTTGAAGGAGAGACAAGCTCCTTCTCTACCTTCTCTAATAGATAACCTTTAAACTGAGACATTAAACAGATGTTAACCTTATGGCAGAAATACTTGTAGCACAAAAGGTGTGAGTGACCTTTGTGGGGGTCAAGGTGGAGGAAGAGATCATATTCATTCATTCCATTCATTTGTTCATTCAATAAGCATTTTATATTAAGTATACGCTCTATGAAAAGGACTGTGCTTATCACTGGAGATTCAAAGACACTTCTTTTGCTTTGCCTTGAGCCCACAGACAAAAACCGAGGAGATACACTCTACTTAATAGCCTAACATTTCCCTACTTGTAAGCACTTTGGACACAAGATACTAAAAAACAAAACAAAACAAAACAAAACAAAACACAAAACCACATTTAATGCTGGGCTCCTAACAGGTCTTCTTACCTCAAGCTTCTCTGCTTTCCAATCCATACTCCACACACTTGCTAAAGAGACATTCCTGAAGTCTAACCATGTCATTCCCCTACTCAATAAACTCGAATGGCTTTCTACATCTCTAGAATCAAATATAAGTTCTTAGGTTTAGCTTTTAAAGTCCTTTACAACTTGGCTCCAACTTATCTTTTCAATCTTATTATACATGGTTTCCCTTACTGCACCATATGACCCAGCCAAACTGGCCTTCATACTGTTCCTCATACATCACACTCTATCTCCCATCTCTACTTTTTTGCACTGGCTTTCCCCCACTCCTGGAATGTACTCTCTCCTCACCTCCATCTCTCATAATCTCGTTTTCCTCAAAATTTTGCTCAAGCAGCATCTTCTGTATGAAGCCTTTCCTGAACCCCCAGTTGTTAGTGTACTCCCCATCCCCCCAAATTATCTTGAAATTATCTCTGTCTGTCTATCTATCTATCTATCTATCTGAACACTTATATACATGTTGGTTTCCCCAATGGAATGGAAGCTCCTAGATGTCAGGAATGGCTTCATTTTTGTGTTTGTGCTTGTACGCCCAGTACCTAACATAGTACCTGTCACGCAGTAGGCACTTAAGAAATGCTTGTTCTTAATAACTTAATTAGTGTCAGTAATGGCAATAATTCATGGGTTCATTGCTTTAAAAAACTCTGTTGTTTATCTTCTGCTATCAGGAACTAATAATTCACACACAGCCACACACTACTTACATCAAATAGTCAACATGCTTTTCTTAAGCATCTACTATGAGCTAAGCACTGGGAACATAAAGAAAGACAAAAGCCAGTCCCTTCTCTCAAGGAGCTCATAGTCTAACTAGGGACATAACATACAAACAACTATGTAAATACAAATAAGATATTTACAGAGTAGATTGTAGATAAACCATAGAAGGAAGGCACTAGCATTGAGGGGGATGGGGAAAGACTTCTTGTAGAAGATGGTGGTTTAGCTGAGACTTGAATAAAGCTAAGGAAGTTAGGAAGCAGAGATGAGAAAGGAGAGAATTCCAGGCATGAAGGACACCCAATGAAAAGGCACAGTCCAGAGATGCAATGGTACTCAGCAAAGGAGGACTGTGTCAATAGGTCAAAATAGTATGTGAAGGAAAGTAAGGTGTAAGAAGACTGTCAAGGTAAGAGGGGCCAAGTTTTGAAGGGATCTGATTGCCAGAGAATTTTCTATTTGCTCCTAGAGGCAATAATAGGAAGCTACCAGGGTTTACCAAATAGGAGGGTAACATACTCAGATTTTGGAAAGAACATTCAGATAACTGGGAGGAGGATGGATTGGAGTGGGGAAAAGATCTGAGGCAGGGAGGCCAATCTGAAAGTACCTAAATAATCCAGGTGTGATGGGATGAGAACCTGTACCATGTTGGTGGCACTGTCATAGGAGAGAAGAGGACATACATAAGAGATGTTGCCAACAGGATCTGGCAAAATATTGGATATATCACTAATTCAAGTCTGAAATCTAAAAGATACAAGGAATTGACACAAATATGTAATACCACTAGCCATTCCCAAATAGACAAGTAGTCAAAAGATAAAAACAAAGAGCTTTCATAAGAACCATTACAAATTTAAACAACATATGAAAATATGATCCAATTGCTAAGAGTAAGAGAAATGCAAATAAAAACAATTTTTCAGTTTTGCCCCAAGCAAACTAACAAAGATGACCAAAGTCTGGAACATTATTGACAATGTTGAAAGTGCTGTAAAAGACAGTCTTGTTAATGAACCCTTGATAGAACTGCAAATGGGCTGAATCAATCTGGAATTCAATAGGGAATTATACAACAAAAGTGATTAAACTGTCCATATCATTCCACCCAGAGAGACCTCGTTTCTGGGCACATACCAACAAGGAAGTCAAAGTCAGAGACAAAGGTATGATAACATGCCAAAATATTCACAGTAGCACTCTGAGATAGTAAAGAGCTAGAAACAAAGTGGGTGCCCATCAATTGGGGAAATGGCTGAAAAACTACGGTATATACATACATACATACATATATACATACACATGTGTGTGAATATCACTATACACCACAAATATCAGGAACAATTGTATGAACTGATGCAGAGTAAACCAAGAACAAACACAATGACTACAACTATGTTACTGAAAAAGAAGTTTAACTCTGAAAACTCTTGAAAAACCAATGAAGGTCCCAGAGAAATAACAATGAAAGATGGCACTCTCCCATAATGGCAGAGAGATGGGGGATTACTAGACCAGAAAGTTATTTGCAATGTTGAAGTAATGTTATTGTATCAGATGTTTTTGGTTATCTTTTTCTTTGGACAAGGGTGAGAAACAAACTCATATAATAGACAAAAGACATCAATAAAACAATTAAAAAACAAACAAAAAAAACTACAGCAATTAAAATAAAATATTTTAAGAATGCCTCTAAGGGAAAAAAAAGGGGCAAGTTCCCTGCAAGGTCACATATTTCTTGACCATTGGCTTCTTCCATGACTACATCCAATCAGCACCTCTTCCCCAATACATTAGGGATTTACAGAAAAGAACAATGGGAACTCCCTTTTTGAGCTTGTGTACCTTTTTTCAGTACAGCACGTTGCTCTAATTTCTGAACTTAGTGACTTCCCTCAGATTATTTCCAATTTATCCTGTCTATGTACTTGTTTGTACATAATTGCTTTCATGTTGTCTCCCCCATTGGACTTTGAGGGCAGGTATTGGCTTTTGTTGTTGTTATTTTTCCCTTTCTTTGTATTCTCATTGCTTAGCATAGTGCCTTGCACTTATTAGGTGCTTAATAAATGCTCTCTGATGTGTCTTGGTTTGCTATAGGAGGCTTCTCCTTCAATCTCACTAGTTATAGTTACACGAGCTGGGAAAACTATCCCCAGGATACATACACACACACACACACACACCCCAAAGCCTTAGCTCTGACACTTGCTAGCTGTGTGACCACAAGCATCATAAGTCTCCCTTCACCTCTCTAAGCCTTGAGATTCTCATCTATATAACTGGAAACAATATCGCTTATATTTCCTGTCTCACAAGACTCACAAATGAAAGAAGCACTGTGTAAAACTCTAAGTATTATATACATGTGAGTTATGATTTCTCACATTCTAGCTCTCTTGGTGTTGTCATACTAGCTACCATATGTCTTTAATTCACCCTTATAATGTACTGACCCAAAATATTCAAATTAAACACACAGACACATACTCAAAATCTCCAAATTACAAAGGAATAACATAGCAATGATAAAAACAGACTCCACAGACAATCAAACACATCAGTTATATAGATATAATTCTCACTTCTCTCTCTCGACTGTGATGGCAATCTGTCTAAGGAGACCAAAATAAAGAATATTTTCTAGCCTTCACTGATCAAGTCAGGCAATCTTTTAAATATGTCAGACTTATTATGTGATCAAAATATCATTTATAGCCAAAAGACATGTTTTGTCTAATACATAGCACCTATAATTATCATTAGCCTTAAGCTCAGTCAACATTCTATATTATATTTTTTTAAACATCCTACATGGCCACCACCATGCCAGTTCTCTTATATAGCTCCTAAAACTGGAGAGGGTGGTTTCTGACTTTAATACTTCATTGGTCCCTGCTAAAGGCTAACTCTTCTGAGTACTTTGAAAATAACTGTACACACTAGATCAGTCATTATACTATAGAACATTATACTATAGAACTTGTGAAATAATAGATTATAGAATATCAGAACTAGATGTCTCCTTACAGGTTAGTTCATCTCATCCTCCTCCTTGTTTTACAAAGGAAGAAACTGACCCAAAAAACGTTTCACAGCCACAGGATGACTTGCCTAGGGTCATACAGGTCAGTACATGGAACCAGGATCTGAATTCTCATTGTTTGACCCCGTCCAGTGTTTTTTCCACTATAGCACACTACCTTCACAACAGAAGGGAAAAAATCTGTTTCTGACTGAACTAGGGAAGAGAATTTATGGCACAGTGCCCTAATAGATGAAAGGCAGAGAATAAATACATGCCATGAGAGAACTCCATATTCTGTGCCATAGCTATCCCCTAAAGCTAACAAGTAGGGCCCCCTCCCCTACCTTGCCACCACTCCCACCGACTTCCAATTCTCCATGGAGAAGAAAGAAAAGAAGGTAAAACAATCTTAATTCAAGTCAAAAATATCATTGCTGTTCACTGTGCTGGAAGGTGGGGATGCATGAAAAGAAGGCAAGACAGGAAGTATGGAAAGGGAGGGCATCCTGGGGAAAGAACCTTTTCCCACATGGGCTGGAAAAGGCATGCTAGAGTACACAAAACTCAATTTTAGACTAAACCTGGAGTAGATATTTTGCATTTCCAGCTGTATTGTTGTTATCTTAAGGATCTATGTATTCTATGTATTCTATGTAGACTATGTATTCTATGTAGACTATGTATTCTAGCCTCCCACCTGTGGCACCTATTATAATGCTCTGAAGACAGTAAGCACTCAAGAAAAGTTGTCAACTGACTAATAATGTATCAGAACGGCAAAAAATAAAAAATGAATAACAGGAGATTAAAGGGTAGGCCAGAGTCTAAATAATCCACAAAGATAATCTCCTAAATAATTGGAAAATGACAATAAAATCACTGTTCTCTCCCCAGAGAAAAAGGTATCTATTGTCTGTCAAAGTCTTCTTTACATCTCAAAACCGTTACAGTTTTTACCACAAAGGAAGTGTGCATTATGCAAGGAGACAGCATACTTACCAGTCTAATAATACTCTGCATATCAGCAAAGTTGGTAGGCTTTTTGGCATATGTCAGTAATGTCAACTCCTGTAAGTTACTTAGAAAAATTAAACAATGTACACAATTAAACAATGCATATAAGTCTAGATTTATTATTAAAAAGTAATAAGAATAATATATTTAAAGCCTTCTTAGCAAATGAATATTGGAAATTAAAGTCAGGAAGATATAATGTACACTGTGTTTATGTAAGTGGAGTTTTACATACATCATGTAATTAGACTTTTAAAGTCTCTAATGAAGAAATTTTTATGACTGCAATATGGTATGTGACAAAGAAAATAATTTTTTATTCTTTAAAAGCATATCAATTTGCTGATAAGTACTTTTTTTAAACCTATATCTGCAACTGTTATATGTGGGTAAAATGTGTAAGAATGTGTTAAGAAATATAATTTAAAAGCATATTTATGTAGCAGGTATGTACGTGTGTATGTGTGTGTGTGTGTGTGAGTGTGGAGGTAAAGTGAGGCAAGAGTATAATTCTTACAAAAACAAGGACTTTATACCATCCATGAATTCCTCATAATATATGTTAGTGATAGAAAGAAAAGGCAAGGGCAACAGTAAAATGATGAACAGGAAAGGAAAAAGGTAGGCAACTCCTTGTATTCCAAAAGGGTTTCTTGGACTTCCTTCTGTACATCATTCTCTCAGCTTTAATTAAGTTCAATTTTTCTCACTAATTAGAAACAAAGGCATCATTTCAAAAATTTTTTTAAAAAGGTCCAGTTGAAATCCGGCCTCAGACACTTAACACTTACTAGTTGTGTGACCCTGGGCAAGTCACTTAACCCTAATTGCCTCACAAAAAAGCAAAAATAAGAAATAAAAAAAGGTCCATAATTCAGAGCTAAAAGAGTGAGATTGTTTGTTTGTTTGTTAATGCTGTCCTAGGAGTTAATCGGGAACATTCAAGTCATCAGCTTTCCACCTTCCTACTGAAATAGGCTAAAGTAGGCCTGTGTATCTCTTATGTTGCTAGGATTAGTTTAAAATGAGTCCCTTGCAGCCCTGTTCTCTGTTTGGATGGCTCTGTTACTAAAGTCCATTGTCAAAAATCTCCCAGATGTGTTTATGTGGCATGTCTCCCCTTATGACTGTGAGGTTTTCCAGAAAAAGCCCCAGAATTTTTGTGTGGTTTTGTGTGTGTGTGTGTGTGTGTGTGTGTGTGCGCGTGTGTGTATCTTTCTTCTCGCTGAGAACAGAATCAAATCTGACAGAGGTCAGAGGATCAAACATTTAGAGCTGGAAGGATCTAAGAGGTCACCTAATCTAACCTCCTCATTTTATAGATGAGGAAATAGAGGTCACAGAGAGATTAAATAATTTCCCAAGATTACATAGGCAGCAAAAAGGCTGTCATATTTTAAACCCCAAATCTTTGACTCTGAATCCAATATTCTTTGCATGGTACTACATTATCTTTTTAGTCACTTATTGACTGGCATTGAGGTAAGTTTGTTGTTATGAAGACATTTTTCAGATTCTAGGTATTATTAAACTGTTTTCTGGATGATTTAGCAGGGTTTTAATCTGGCCTATAATCAAACTTAATGGTGTCAAATTATGCTGAATCATCCTCACAGTATCATTTCGAATTTCTAGTTTCAAGTCATTGATTCATTCAACGCAAACTTATTAAGGGCCTACTATATGCCAGGGTCTGTGCTGGTTGCTCTGGAATCAGGAACAGAAACTCAACCATTCCAACCCTCAAAGAAGTTACACTCTATTGGTGAGAACAACATGTACACACATAAGTAAATGCATAATATATGCAAAGTAAATACAAAGTAATTTGGGAAGGTAGGGAATTAAGAGGTGGAGGTAAAGAGGGAGTGCATGAGAATGGGCATGAGAAACAAAGGTGTCAAATAGAATGCTGAGTATGAGGAACAGAGAGGTCAGTTTGACTGGAAAATAGAGTCAAGGGGAATGATATCTAATAAACCTCTTAAAGTAGACTGGGGCCAGATTGTGATTTTACATGCCCTCAAAAAGCATTTTTGTACAAATTCTCATCCTAAAAGCAATAGGGACAGCTCCTTTAGCAGGAGAGTAAAATGGTGTAGCGGCTAGACTCTAGCCTGTACTTTAGAAAGTGGGAGAAATTGTAGGGGGATTCACCATCATAACTACTGGTTATAGTCCTCACTACTAGACTCTTCCTCCTGACCCAAAAAAAAAATGCCCTTAACATTACTTAGTATGGTGGTGTAAGACCTCTTGTACCCCCTTGTTCCTGGCCTGCCCTCTACTCATCACATTTCTCTGAAAATAAGAACCACAATTAAAATACTGTAACTTACACAAATCTTCACATGGAATAAAGCATAGTTTTCTTGTTGTTTTCTTTCCTTTCAATTTCTTTTACAAATATTTACTGTATTTCACAAACATCTATTTATTAGAAAATTGTAGTTTTTTCTTTTGTAATTGTTTCAATAGCATCTATCACCGATCATGAGTATTCCATTGGAAACTACTTGACAAGGTAAAGATGAGAAAACTTATCAGCCAACCTTCTAGATCCATAATGGAATTCAACACTGTGATGTCTTTCTCTGTGATGGAAGAAGAATAAACAAGGAGGAATCCCAATTCAACTCAAGAAACATTCATTAACCCCCATTCTGTTCCTCTGAAACACCATAGACAAATCTTATGCTTACGTTTTATGCCAAAGCAATTGTTTGCCCCAAAGCGTACATATAATCATCCAGACACATTATTCTCAAGAACAGCCATCACACATAGCTGAGGTCTGGGATCTAAGCCTTTCCTGATTCGTGGTCAGAGGAGCTGTGTGAAAAACCAAGCAAAGGTTTCAGACAACTGCTATCCAGGCACATTTGCGTCCATAGTCGGGGGGGGGGGGGGGCAGTGGAATATGTCATGCCATCAATTGAAATATCAAACAACCAAATACAGGATGGAGAAACCTGAGTTTCCAATGCCATGACCTCACCTAGTATGGTTAGATAAGTGAACCAATGCATGATGCAAGTGGGGTCAACACTACTACTTCTATTTCTGTTCAGAGCACTTAGCATTATAAAGAAGAAAACTCATTTCCATAGTCCCAGCTTAGCCTTCCACTTTACAAATACATACTGTTATTCTTGATAGAATACAAGCTTATTCAGTTGAGAGCCTACTTCACTTTTCTTTGTATCCCCTCCAGTGGCTAACCCAGTGACTGGGGTATGAATAATAAATATTTAATATGAATAATAATAATTCATAATTAAATTAATAATTTAATAAGTATTGATTGGTTGATCAAAAGAAATGCCTATAAAATGCAGATGGATTAATATTGTTACAACTGAGAAAATTACTTAAAAATTAGTCTTAGATTCTTATGTCTCATAAGCCTCCATGGTCTAATAATAATAGTTCAGCAACATCTTCATATTATATAGCACTCATCTTTAAATGTACATAATACATATTATTATCATTATTATTATTGTTATCATTTTTCTTCAACTTTAAGCAGTGTGGTTAAACTGAAGATAGGTATGTTAGACATGAACTTTCCAAAGAGAGCCAAAAAAAGAACTCAGAGGTCGTCTCATTCTCTAGTTGATGGGGAGGGTATCTTTAAAAGGAAAGTAGACTTACTATGACATATATACTCTGAAGATAGTAGTTACAGGCAGAAGTCAATGAGCAGTCATCTCACATATGCAGCATGAAAGGGATGGCTGGTCTTCATCAACCTTATCAGCTACACTCAAATATATGCATAGCAACACCATTAGCAATGCCCTTTCTAATGCAAAGAACAACAAATATGAAAACACAGATAGGCTGATGCTTAAAACATCTATTTGACTCTGTGATTCCACTGAAATGAGATGATTACCTTTACCCCAAAAGAAATAGAAAAAATGAAATTTCATGCCATAGAGTGGTACTGCTCTACATTCAGAAATCCCAGTGTTGTGGTGGTAGTTATTTTCTGGGAAAATAATAGAAACAGTCCTTGGAATCTCCTTTAATGATAAAGCCCTCACACAAAGGGTTTTTAATCCTCTGTACCAGTGGTGTCAAACTCAAATAGAATCAATGAACCACATACTGACATATGAAATGAAAAATTACTATTACCTATTTTGGATCATATTTTTATTTATTTTATTAAACATTTCTCAATTATATTTTAATCTGATTTGGGATACTACTGCTTTAGACAACAGACTTTCACAAAGTTGGAAAGCAAAAACAAAGAAGAAATAAAAATTTGGATAACCTTGTGCAGTTCTTCTAATACTCTAATGACTATGAAGATCACAGAGAAGAAAAGTCCTCTGAAACCAAGTCCTCTAATGCAGAGTTCTGGAGTTGACAGAAAATGAATGCATATTTTATAAAATTTAATAACTTATTAGAGCCCCATTTCACTCAGTCCATCTCTCACTGATGGCATTGGGAGTTCCATGTGAGGCATGAAGAAGGAATATGGCCCTAAGTCTAAGCGATTACAAAACCATGAAGCAGCTCCCTGACCATTCCTAAATGAGGTAACCAGTAATAAAAATGCCATATTAGTAAACCAAGAAAAATTAAAGTGTTATTCTTGAGCTCTGTGAGTAACATAGCCACCTTAAGGAGAAAAGAAAGTTAGGCCATAGGGAGAGAGGGAAGATGTTTGAAATAAACATAACAATGTTAGCAATTAGACATTGCCTTCTGCAACCTGCTCACTAGGAAAGGAAAATATGAAAGCCCATCCGTTCCTCTCTTTCCCTGGGGACATTAATGCAATGCAATGAACTCAGGGGGCCATGGCCCAGATACCTAACACTTAAAGCTCATTTTTCATCATCTACACTCTAGGAACTAAGTGTTGATACAAGTTTATCGGGGGTACATGAAATGGGACTTAAGATTTTAGGATCACAGAGCTGGAGCCAGAAGGGGCCTCAGAAATCATTTAATACAACACCCTCATTTTTCATTTGCAGAAACTGGGCCCAGGGAAGTTAAAAGTTCAAGCTCAAAGGGTAATTTGAACCTGGGCTCCAAAACCAGAACTAACTCCAAAGCTAAAAGCTCTTTCCACTGTACCATGTTACCTTAGGATATTCATTCTTGCCATTAAAAGCAGGAGATAATATTGTGTTTCTGTTTTATTTTTACACAGCTTCCATGTACACAATACTAGTGAAAAACAGCAACAGAGAAGCTGGGGATAACCAGTGGGTAAGAAATGAGAGTCAAAGAGAAAAAGATCTGAATCTTGTTACAGGTTTGGGGAGAAGCAGTCCTGAATGCTCTAGGAAGCAATACTGATCAGACGATGAATCTAGCTGCATACTGGAGAGAGAATGGGAATGATATACCCATGTCAAGGTCAGAGTTTATATACCATCCAGAAGGCCATTCAGGAAGCTCTAAGAAGCTAGGTGGTACAGTGGATAGCGTGCTGAACCTGGAATCAGCAAGATCTTAGCCTGAATCTGGCCTCAGACACTTACTAGTTATGTGATCTTTGGCAAATTACTTTATTTCAATTTGCCTCAGTTTCCTCATATGTTAAATGGAGATAATAATAGCACCTACTTCCTTGGATTATTATGAAGATTAAATGAGAGCATGTTTGTAAAGTGTTTTGCAAATCTTAAAGTGCTACATAACTACTATGGTTTATTATTATTATTATTATTATTATTTTAAACAAGAATTTTTCTTCTAAGATTTGCAGAAGTAGACAATGGAAAGTTTACAACCATAAAAGTAAAAGGTGACTCTGGAATAAGGACAAAAATGACAAAAAAAATGTGTGTGTGTGTGTGTTTTAAGCCATTTGTTAAATATAATATCAAATATTTTAAAGAAAAGTAAGACATGGATGAGAAAAGTCTCTGTGGAGTAAAGGTTGGGGACTTATAATCACTAAATGTTTAAATAATTTTAATTTCATCCTAAATGAAGATTACATAGTTTTTCTAAAATATCCAAAAGCAAGTCAAAGTGAAAAACCTTTGAATTACAGCCATAATTACAGCATCAATAATCTCTTGTCTATAGTTCTTCAATCACAGAACAAGAAAATTAAATGAACTTGAAATTAATGTAATCCATACTTTCTATCCCTGAGAACAACCTTAAAGTATTTTACGTGACAACAAGGTTGCCTGTTTTTAAAGACTGGAAGACAGGAAGATTTCACAACCTGTCTATGTATTAATCCTGTCACTTTCAGTAAAGTTTTCAATAAGTCCTAACCTAAGTTTAGCATGGAACTAACCTAAATCTCTCATGCTTAAGTTTTGGTGCTGTGGGGCAACTACGTGGCATAGTGGATAGAACACCAGCCCTGAAGTCAGGAGGACCTGAGTTCAAATCTGGCCTCAGACCAAATACTTGACACTTACTAGCTGTGTGACCCTGGGCAAGTCACTTAACCCCAATTGCCCCAACAAAAAAAGTTTTGCTGCCGACTTTCTTGTGGTTTTCTCAGGGAACATGGAGAACTATAGGTCATTATTCTCTTTTGATGTGAATTTCTATTTATTATACTTACTTGAAATTCTAGGTTAATTAATCCCACTATTAGCCCTAGTAAGTGAGCATTTTTTTGGTTCTTTCTTCAATTCCTTCTAAACTCTCCTTTCCCCTATTGAGAAGTAAAGATCCAAAATGGGAGTGTTCTAACAAAGATTTAACTGATATTGAAATGACAGTAGTGATAATAATCAATAGCAATAGCATTTATATAGTGTATCAAGGTTTGCAAAGGGCTTAATATACACGATATCATTTTAACGGAGCAGTAGCTTCCACTTTTAGTAGCCTAAGGTCATCTTACTTTCCAAAACTGATTGTGCACCTCCCTTAGCAAAGTCACATAAATAATAGGAGAGGATGGGGTTGGGGGAGAGACAGAGACAGAGACAGAGAAAAAGATGGAAGGAGGACAAGCAAGGGAAAGAGAAAGGGAGTCACTGATAGAAAGGCAACTATTTAAGCTTGATTTACTAAGTTACAGATGGATTCAGTTGGTGGATGGCACTCCCATACTCACAGTACACTAATATGTACTGACATATTATATTTTATTCTTTCTGGATTTCAAAGGACTAAGGATTATGTCCCTGTCATTCCTCCTAAAGCATATCCAGGATTCACAGTTTGAAGAAAATACGAGCTACTACTTTAAAAAAAAAAAAACAACTACCCAGATATCCTCACCCTTGACAAGAATATTAAACTTAATCAACAAATATTTATTGAGCTTACTTAGTAGAGCTGCTTTCATTATATCCATTATGGAGGGTAGATGTATAAAAAATTGAGTCTTTGGTATTTTTTTAAAATGAGAAAATATACTGATTGATAATAACATTATTATGGTAATTTATTGCATAGAGTTCAAAAGCATGAAGAATTACTAGCTTAAGTTCTCTGAAATGTACTAGGGACTGTTCTGTCTAGTTTTTTCCTTGTGCATAGAATAACAGTTTTAGGCACTCCGTGGTTTGTCAGAAATACTGGTAGCTTGAACATATGTTTCTATGTCGTCCTCTTCTACCAAAAAGGACCTAGAGAAAGCAAGAGAATTGAGATGTGCTGGCAATGTCTCTTCCAAAAGTAACTATCAGAAGCATAACAGGTGCTTCAAAGGGAAACTCAGGTATCAGACATGAATTTTTCCTCCTCTAGGATGAAGTGCAAATCAAGTCTCAGTCTAGGTGCTTAAGAAGTTGGGGTTTATAAGGACTTTTGTGTCAAAGTGTAAAACCTAGTACAGCATAAAAAAAAAAAAGCTTAGCTTTTGAAAATGGAGTTGACAACAGCTTTCTGGGATATGTATGGATTAGTTGAGTTCCTGGAGAAGAAGGCATCTACATTACTAGTTTAAAAAATAATAATATTATTATATTTTTTCTTTCCTGGACTGGCAAAGTGGACCAAGACCTTTTCATACTTGTCACTAAGGCTATGTGCTGTGGGGGATACCTGTCCTCAAGGATTATTCCCCTGAGCAATCCTATTGGGGGCAAGGAAACATATGCATGTGAAAAAATAACAGTAAAAGGTAATTTACTGTATCATACGAGTGACACCAACAACAAATACGCTAGGAGTGCAGAGATTCAAATCCATAAGATTATCTTTCCAAAGTTGTTTTTAAAATGACAGATCCACAGTCATGTTGATTGCTTCAGGTATTTTATGTCTCTCTTTTTATTAAGAGCCAACTCAAGTGGGGCAAAGTCAGTGAGGCAAGAATAAGTCAGAAGAATATACGAGGAAAGGACAGGCTACCATAAAATGTCCTAACTATGGATATTTCCTTTTGAAAAAATAACCTGAACCAAACAAAGTCCAGCGTCATGTACATAGGGAAAGAGGAACAAGCATTTATTAAGTGCCTACTATGTGATACTTCGTGTAGCAGGCACTGGGGTAGTGCTTTGTAAATATATCATTTGATGGTCAACCCATTGGGGTTCTTATTGTCTCTTATGGTTTGGGATAAAATGGGGGTTTTATTTTTATTTTATTTTACCCCCATAAAGGAGGATAGTATTGTCCTCATTTTTTCAACTGAGGAAGCTGAAGCAAATAGAAGTTAAGTGACTTGCCCAGGGTCACACGGCTAGTGAGTGTATGAGCCAATATTTGAACTTGGGTCTTCCTGACTCCAGGCCCAGTTCTCTATCCATTATATATCCACTTTGTCCCCTAGTTACCTTTTGTGCCACCTAGTTGCCTAGTAGGCACTTAATAAATGTTCGTTGACTGGATTTGGCTAAGTGCATAATACTTAACCACTTTTATCGATAGCTCTTGATCCTGCGGTTAGTAAAGGAAAATGTTAAGTAAGAATTAGAAGTAAGTTCAAACTCAAGACAAATAAAGCAACCAAGTTCTGGGGAATAAAGGAAGTGAGAGAGAGGAACACAGATCTGTTACTTTCCTTAAAAAATTCAAATCCTTTAGATTTCATGTATTTCATAACTTTGTAGGGCAATCTCAGATATATAATTTGACACAAAGTTGGGGAAGAACAGGCCTTTACTTCTGACAATATTTGAAAATTCATTAGTACCCAGTCAAGGACTTATGCTAGAATGTAGCATAAATACAGCCTACGTTACATTCCACAGCTACCATTACCTTTGTTTCCTCTGGCTCCCTGTGGCCAATTTCATATTCAAGCAGAAACAAAAGCAACACCAATATTTTGGCATGGTATATTCACAACTCAAAAGTCACTTTGCAACAAACATAAATACTAATGTCTTGATGTCTTTTTAAACAGTTATTTCAACATACAAGCTAAGACATTTTTGCAAAAAGTCATTTGCCTTTGAACCCAGAGCAAATATGGTGGTACAGCAATAAAAAACCGAATTCAACAAGTAAACAGTAGAGTTTATTAAGTACCTACTATGTACAAGACACTGCTGAAAAACTTTATTTATGTTACGATTTTTTTATTACATGCTAACTAGAATGGAGTGGTTTTTTTTGTTGTTTGTAAAGATGGTCCCACTCAGTTATAGTTGTCAACAATTAATTGCATTAAAAGACATATGAAACTATCAAAATATTAAGAAACCATTGTATCATCTCTATATAGATAACATATATATGCATCTCCATGTATTTCTATATGTATATACAAACATTTACACAATATATACACATATATCCATATACACATATAGGTATATAGATATCCCTAATCTCTCTCCTGGACTCCAGTTATGCATCATAAACAACCTGCTGGACACATATTCTTGGATGTCCCAAAGTTTTTTCAAATTTAACATGTCTACATGTGAACTAATTATCTTTCCCATCAAAATCAATCTTTCCCATCAAAATCAATCTCTCCTCCAAACTTCCCTTTTTGATTGGAAGACCACAACCTCCCAGTCACCTAGGTTCTTCACCACATAATCATTCCTGCCTCTTCCTTTTCCCTCACCCCTATATCCAAGCACTTGCCAAGTCTTGTGAATTCCTCAGCCAAACCATCTTCAGTATCTACTCCTGTCTCTTCACTCACATACACTCAATCCCACTTCAGACTCTCACCAACTAAGAGCATTTTGTACTACTCTAAGAGCTTCTTAATTGGTGTCCTCTTCCTCGACTCTCTCCATTCTCCAAAACACCGTGTCACCCTCCAAGTGCAAATATTTCCTAAAGATGCCCATTGCCTTTAGGATATGACATAGACCTCATTCGGTCAGACCAGGCATTTAAGGCTTTCTGCCATCTAGCTGCCACCAATCTTTTCAAGATTATTTCAAACTCTATTTTCCAGCCAGACTATAATATTAACTATTCCTTAAACTTGAGTGTCCAACTTTCTGAATTTGCACAATCTGTCCCCGTACCTGAAATACAATGACTTCCCTTCTTCATCCCATTCTCTCAGAATCTTTTTTTTCCCCTTCAAGGTTCAGCTCAGGTAGTCCCTCCTTTATGAAGCCTTCCCTGATTTCTCTACTTGTTAAATCTTCTCTCCTTCCTTAATTTTCTTAATATCACACTTATCAGAGTTTAGGTTTCATTTTTGTCTATATCCTCAGCTCTTGGAATAATGCCATTGCATATAGACTGGTATTTAGTAAAAGTTTTTTTAAATGAATTTTTATTCAGCTCAGATATTATTAATTTTTTGGCATGTGTATGGTTAGTCTCTCAACTAGATTACAAACTCCTTAAAGGTAGGCCAAGCTTCTTTATATCTCCCAAAGTATCTAGCACAGTGCTAGGGACACAGTAAGCTCAATAAAAATTTCCTAAATTAAATTAAACAGGTCAACAAATTTGAGCCTACAGGCCTGGCATTCAGCTATTTATAAACTTCATTAAGATTGTATTAGTCTTATTCTCAGTTTTGAAAAACAAAAAGTCTTTCATTAAGTTCCTACTCTGATGCCTGATGATGGCACGATTTCCCTGGACTCCTGAAGCTATGCCCCCCAAATTCATGCTCTGGTAGGTCTACCAAGCTAGAGAGGATTTGGTTGAGCATGGGCCTAAGGATAGATCACAAGTTTGTCATTCAAGGAACTTTAACTAAACTTAGCAACTTAGCTAAATCCAGACAGGCTTATTACCAGGAGATTGGCCACCAAGTGATTAAATTTTTGGCAACAACTTTTTATTAAGACAGTGTGAGGTTGTGATCTGCAGACATGTGTAGATTAAATAAGGAACACAAAATACATATGGACATTGTAGGGCATCATAATAGCAGTAATCATATCCTGAGTGACGAGGGTACTTCCACAGGCAGGAGTTAAACAACTTAAGGAATGGGAAATCATTATATACGTGGTCAAGTCACAAAGTAGTTTGGAACATGGTCCGTACCTAGATGTTTAAAAATTTTAACAATAGATGATTATGCCTTTCTTGGCAAATGCTACAGCCAGATGAATTTTTATATAAGAGTTGGGAAACAGAAACTCTTAGTGCTCCCAAGAAACTCTCCAAGATGCAAAACAGTTGCCACTCTGAATTAGCCAGAGATCTCCCCACATCAGTGAAATTATAGGTCCATACCAAAATAATAATAAATATGATAAATATCATTGATCTTTATCTCTGGGACCAAATGCCTCAAATTCCTAGAATTATCTGTAAAACATTAGATTTATGAGAACAAGGCAAATTACAGCTAAAGTAGCTGACACCAAGGACTCATATCTTCCTAACAACTTTGTTTGTTTATATAGGCTTACCTGAATCGTCTCTCAATTAGTCAGAATATAACTTAATCACACCAACCAGTTCTCCAATCATCCTGAATAAATGGGAGTGCTTATTAATAATCAAAGAAGAAACCTTTCAAGATTGTCTCAACTGTTACTGAACAAAAAATAAAAATCTATCGCAGCAGTATAAGACGAGGCAGAAACTCCACAGAGAATCTAGATTTGACAACTAGAAAATCCATTCTTAAGTTTTAAATGTCTGATGCCCAGAAAACTTGGTAGCCTACTCTAGCCTGCTATAATGGCCCAAATACTCAGCATCCTTGACTACCTTCTTTGGCATACCCAGTCAAACAAACAAATAGTAATGAGCATCACAAAATTATGACTTTTAAAATACTGGAGGAATCTTCAGCTCTTGTTTTCTTCCCTGAGAGTTTTGTTGTTGTCGCTGTTGTTGTTTAATGAGCAAGGTTATCTTGGAATGAACTCTGTATTCCTATAAGGCTTGGTAAGAGTAGTCACACTTCATTAAGCTTACATGGGAGGATGTTGGTGTATGAGAATATAACCAGTTAATAGAAAAAGAAAAGGGGAAAATCTTGATTTTCTATTGTTTAAATGTGAAATGCCTTTTGAGTGGTAATTTAAGCTCAAAGTAGATGGAATTTCATTATTTTGCCTATAATTCTGCTTTCAGGATTGAATCACAAATGCTACTGCATACCAGGGGATTACACCTTCATATATCTTTCATTTTCCCTGACTGAATAGAGTTCATAGAATCACAGAACCACAGAGGTCATATAATTGAATAGAAATCAAAGGAAGTTTAATCCTTAACTTTAGATTACCATGCATTCTTATTTCTTTCCAGAATTTAATGCTGTGATTAAAGATGCTCAAACACCTCTCAAGTTACAGAATATATCCTATTAATCAGAGGTGATTCATTCTCTGTGGCTTATTGTAGGTGGTCAGCTCCTGCCAAGCATAAAACTACCAAGGAATCAATTCAAAGATGGTCTCTGATGTCAATATAGAATTACTCTATACCATAGAGTACCTGAACTTTCACTAGCAGAAACCATTCTATTTTCTTAATTTAGAGAGAAGACAGATGCCTCAAAGGCATAGATGCCTCTATCACCCTGGGCGGATCTTATCTATTTTGCTGCCCTAGGTAGATGCTGAATTGTGCTGCCTTGATTTCATTTTCAAATCTAGACATATGTACACACAAACTACCTCCCTTATTCCCAAACCTGAAATGAAGATGATCAAGATAAGGCATTTGCAAGAGCAACAAACCCCATAGTGAAATTCAAATGTCTGTATGAGCTTGTATTAAGCCCCTACTATTTTTCAAGGCACTATGCTAGGTGTTCGTTATTGTTGAGTAGCTTCAGTCATGTCTCTCAGTGATCCTATTTGAGGTTTTCTTGGCAGAGATACTAGAGTAGTTTGCCATTTCCTTCTTCATTTTATAGATGAAGAACTGAGGCAAATAGGGTTGAGTGAATTGCCCAGGGTCATACTGCTAGTAAGTGTCTGAGGCCATATTTGAACTCAGGTTCTCCAGACTCCAGGGCTGGTGTTCTATACACTGTGCCATCTAGCTGTTAGGTGCTGGAGATTTTGGGGGGGAGGTCTGAACTGCTGGTATCTTTGATGTAGGGAACTTCTAGTAAGGAAAATTCCAGCCAAGAAATTAGTTCGACAAGTTGCTATTAAAGTTTTAGTCTCAGAGAGTTTCCTCGAGTCCTTAACCTGCGTGGTTAAGTGATTTGCCCAGGATCATGTGGCCAGTACATTTAAGAGAAAGGATTGAACCCAGATCTTCCTAACCCATATTGCCTCTAGGCAGTAGAAAAATGAAGACAAGAAAAAAGAAAGAAAGAAAGAAAAGAAGAAAAAAGAAAGAAAAAGCAGTTCTTGACCTCAAGGAACTTAACATTCTCCTGGGAGTAGCATGACAGGTACATAGATAAGTATGATGCAAGGTAGACGGGAAAGGGGGTCAGAAAGAGGGCAAAGTGCCAAAGGAAAATCTGAATTATGATACCTTCCGTGCCCTCTGTGACTGCCACTTTGTACGGATTCACATGCATCATCCTCCATTCAACTGCCATTAGATATCACCACATCTTTAAGTTTTCGTCCTAAAATTCCTCACAGTCTGATCTAATCATGGTCCTTTCTCTACTTCTTTCTAAACAGAGTTCTGTTCCTTAATAAACATACTACTAGATACCTGCAATGTTTATTTGTTATTGTTTAAAAATAAAAAACTCAAAAATGTGTATTTCTTGCCTAACCATTCCTAGTATTAGTTTAGAAGGTGCTACTGACTTTCACAAGTGTTATCTACCTGAGGGTGTCACGTTTGAAGGACGACACATAAATCTGGGCAAAAACAAATGACAAACTGGACTGTTTGAAAGAAAATTGAGGCTGCAAACCTCAGAAAGGCCAATCAGGAAGTTTAAAATTAAACCAGACACAATGGCCCTAAGATGCTTTCCTTTCTTTGTAAATGAAGCATATAGTGTGTGAGCTAAGACAGCACAGTCAGCTTCTCTTTGAAGTTTCCTGGCTTCAGTCATTTTGTGTCACAATTTCAAATTGGTTAAATCTTACTTTGGAGTTCAGGTTTATACAAGCTGGAAGCCAACCAACTTCATGTCCATTTAATATGCCACAGCAAAAAACACCTTTAAAAGAAACAAGCCTACCACATTTACAATAATACGTTAGCATCTGGCTTTCCTGATGACACTGGAATATTAATAAATAACCATGCTATTAAAGTACATCTCCTACAAGTAACTGACTGTTCACTGGACATCTTTTTGGGGAGGGCCAAAAAAACTCTCTATATTTCGGAAGCTTTTAAAGGACCATTGGCAATGCAGTAGTGTTTTTATCATAGGAAGTGTAAAAAAAATTAGCAAAGCTTACCTTATTGTGTTCATACTTGTATGGGATTTTGAGTGTGTCCATGGCTCTGATCATAGCCTGCATCGCTGTAAATATGTTCTGATACACCAGTTTTGTGAATCCTCTTTTGTCTTCATCGGAATAACCTGATCCATGGATGATTCTCATCTGCTTGATGAATGTGCTTTTGCCGCTCTCTCCTGTACCTGAAAGACAGGCAATAACAATGGCTCATCTAACTAAAACGCTCAGGCACAGTTCTTCTGATGTAAAGAAATCCAATCGGGCTGAAAATTGTGGTATTGATCTGAGGCCACATTGCATGAATTGTGCGTAGAGGGCTGGTCTTGCCTTTAAGAAGACCCAGGCTCAAGTCCTGCTTCTGACACTGACTGTGACCATGGACAAGTAACCTAAACTTCCAATGCCGTGGGGCAACAATCTGAGTTTGCAAATCAGAGAAGTTGCCAATTTGTATTGGAGGAAGGAGTTCCCTACAACAACTAAATCTTACATTGGAACCCCTCTCTTAACAAAATAATAACAACAAAATCCTGCAGGCAACAAAGACTTAAGGTCAAATCAAAATTAGGTCAGAGAAGGGAAACCTCTAATGGAGATGGAAATAGTACTAAAGGGGGCCTTTGAGAAGTTACCTCCCCAAGCAAGTGTTTGTCCAAGAACTATACCAAATGCTCTCCTTTGGAGTAAAGCATCATAAACTGTTTTTTAGACTAAGTTTTAGTCATGCTTTTTGTTTTTTTATAACACAGTAATTTTCAGATATACCCTCCTCTGACACTGACCCCTCCATTATAAACAAAAAAAACAGTTATGCAAAAAATACTTGTCCCCTAAACCCGGAATGTCCTCCCTCCTTCCTCCTACTTCTTAGAATCCATTAGCTTCCTTTAAAACTCAGCTCAAATGTATGACCCCCTACATGATTCTCTGCTGCTAATGCCTTCACCACTAAATCATTTTATATTTACTTGGCATGTTTTGTATTTACTTATGTATGCGTTATTTCCCCAAATAGAGGGTAAACTCCTTGAGGGCAGCCACTTTCTTTTTCTTTTCTTTTTTCTTTCTTTCGTTCTTTTTTTCAGGGAGGTCTGTCTCTCCAAAACTTTTGTACAATGTCTGGCACAGAGTAAGCAAGCACTTACAAATTCTTGCTGACTGAATAAACAATGACCACGTCTGATGTCACAACATTATGAATGATGGTAGATTTTCGACATTCATTTAGCGATCGGTTAAAGCAGTATTTCGTAAAGGATGTACCCTAGCTTGAGCTTCACTAGATGTGCCAACATGCCTCCCCATACTCAGGGACTTCCAGATTACTCCCAGTCCAGGAACCAACCCACTCCACCTCCAGCTGTGGTTTGCTGCTGGCTCTTCCTTATTTGGTGTTAGGAAGGTCAAATAGTAGCTCTATCCATGAAAGCACAAAGTCCTTCATTGAGAGTCGTGAGAAGTAAAAAAAGAATAGGTAAGGAAGTGGAAGATGAAGAGAGGCAGAGGAAGAAAGGAGAAGCAATACAAAGGGGCCAGTAATTGGTCTCAAAGATGGACTGTCCAAAACCCTTCTTTTGTTGACAACTTAAAAGTTCAGTGTGCCTCAGTTCCTCATGGCAAAAAAAAAAAATCCTGTGCAGTCAGAAAAAAAGTTTGATAACCATTGTTAGCACCATCAATGCCATTTTTAAAATAACAAAGTAAAAAATGGCTTTTCCCCACAAAATGAAATTTTAACAAGCCTTCCTTCCCATGAAAATTATGAAAATCACTTGAAAAAATCTGGGCTATTTGGGTAGAATTTGGATTTGGAACCTCTCCTAACATCCTCATCTCAGTCCACTCATGAATTCCTAGATTCTAAAAGATTATTCCAGCAGAAATGTGCAAGTCCTACCAAATCAGAAAAGAGAGGAACATATGAAGAACAAAAAGAAACTTGAACAAGAAGAGATGGGGGAGGAAGGCAGTCAGGGAATGCTTCACGGAAGAGGTGGAACCTGAATTGGTTCTTAAAGGAACAAAGAACCTTGAACAGAAGATGAGGATCTATTTCACGCATGAGAGATGGTGTGAGCAAAGGCAGATGGGTCAAAGGATCATAAATGCAGTGCCAGAGGGTATCCCGAAAGTCATCTGCTTCCACCCCCTCATATTACAGAGGAGAAAATTCAGGCATGTGGAGATTTAATCATGCCTAAAGTCACACAGGTATTACCAATTACCCCTTTGGGATGGGTTTTGAACCTAGGTCATCTACCTCCAGAGGCAATGCTCTTGAATGAAGATTCATTCTTAATTCCTAAACATCTCACCATAACTCAATATATCCTTTGGATATAGTAAGCCAGATTATATCTCTTAAAGTTCCTCCACATAGATCTACCTATGGGAGATTGATCCCAAGGATATGAGAAGGTAGCTTCATTACAAAGGTGAGAGACTACGGACATGGAACACCGCATTTAATTAAATTAATTTATCTTTTTCAATATGTTGGTTAGTTTTATCGAATGTCTTATTCCTCCACCCCCCCCCATTTAAAAAATTCTTTGTTATAAGGAGTGCTCTGGGAGGTAAAAGGGGAGGGAGAAGGGAAAAGATACATTGGGGAAGGAAGGTGATGTAAAAACAAAAGATACCAATAAAATTTACTATTTAAAAAAACATTCATGGAAAGAGGCACTGGAGGGACTCGGGAATTATTATAAGGAACTGAAAACATTGTCCTTCTTGGTCCTGATCTCATTCCCTCATAGGGACTGATATTATTAGAGACTTCCTCTCCACACGACCCTCCTGATCATCTCTGTTATCTGTGGAGGTGACTTCTGTCTCCATACGCTTGTGGCTTGCCATGATTGGCTACAGAATCAGGCCTTTATCACCATGTAACTCAATCAAGTGAAGGCTGCTGCCACTGAGAGTGAGGAGATGCCACTGTCACCAATGCTACTATCCTGGTCTTTGCACTAGCCACAGCCCTAACCACAGTCCCCACAGGCATTGGTCTGGAAGCCTCCTCACCCCCAGGCACTCCTTACAATGGGATGGATGACATTACCATCATCACCACTTTGTGTCACCACATAATCCAGGCTGGGAAGATGGAAAGCCACTGAGAAAAGGGGAGGTGGCACCACCATTTTGATCTCGTCTATAGCCCTGGCCCTCACTGTCATTGTTCCCCTTACACCACATTTCATCTCCCATCTCCATGCCTCTGCATAGGCTGTCCCTTGTGCCTGGAACATGCTTCCTGCTCATATCCACCTTTTAGAATCCCTAGTTCCATCAAGCCTCAGCTCAAATATACTACCTTGCAAGTGCCTTCCTTGATGCCTCCAGTTATGAGCACTCTCCCTATCACTAAAATTACCTTATATTTCCTTTGAATATAAGCTCTATTTCCTTATCTGTGTACATGTTGCCCCCTCCCCAAACTGTTGAGGGACTGATTATTTTTATTTTCATATTAGTATCACTAGCCCCTAGCAGAATGCTTTACTTGATACACAGTAGGTAATATATGCTTATTGAATTTAACTGAAATTAAGTTAAGACTGAATTTCAGTCACAGAGAATGAAGCAGCTCTTCCTTTTCTGAGGCTCATCTCTTCACTTGTGTCATTGACACTAGCCATTTCCAGACCTCTCCAGGATCTCATTCCATCAAACACTTCCTGTTTCTCACCTCCAACCTTTCTTACCTAGCTATTCTTTCCCTACAATTTACAAGTATTCTCAGTTCTCCTCTAATCTTGACAAAAACCTTCACTTAAGATGTCATTCTTTCAAGTTCTATATCACTATCTCCCCCCGCCATTTTTACTACTGAGCATCTAGACTTGCTGCCTCTAATTTACCATGGCTCACTTCTTAAATCCTTACACAATCTCTCTTTGACCCCACTACTCAAATAAAACTGCTTTCACAAAAAATACCAACAATATCAATGGCTAAGACCACCAGCCTTTTCTAAACCATCTTCCTTGACCATTCTGAAGTTTTTAGCGCTGTTGTCTAACCATTTTCCTAGATATTTTCTCCTCCCTTGGCTCCTGCAGCACTGGTTTTTCCTGCTTCTTTTCCTACCCATGTTAATATTCCTTCTCAATCATCATCCATCTCCTAACCAACAAGAAATGAGTAGCACCCAAGGTTCCATCTCGTACCCTCTTCTATTCTCTCTTTATACTCTTTTCCTTTGTGATCTCATAAGCTCCCATATTTCAATGATCATCTCTATGCATGGGACTCTCAAATCTACATATCCATTCCTGATGCCTCTCCTGAACTACAAATTTCCCTCTTCAATCCATACTTAGTAAAGCTTCCAAAATAATCTTATAAGATATAGGTTTGATTTCATCATTCCATTGTCCCCATTGTAAATTTAAAGTTCCACAAAGAAAGGTAATATTTCATTTTGTCTTTGTACCCACAGCACCTAGCACACAACAGACAAATTAACACGTCTGATGAAAGATTGAATGTATTATAATATCCTCACAGTATACCATACAGCCCAAATTCCTGCTGTTGTAAACCATGGAAATTAGAAGGCAGCACAGTGTAGTCCCAGGTTGAGATTCAGGAAAACCTGGATTCAAATCTCTCCTTACTTAGCTCTATCACCATCTGTGTGCCTCAGACTCCTTATCTGTAAGATAAGGAGAATCACAGGACTCACGACACTTATCTCGAAGGATTACTGTGATGTTCAAATCAGATTATTAATATTAAATGTTTTGAAAACCTGAAAGAATTATACAAATGCCAGTGACAAATATAGGGCAGAACCTCAAGAGGAAGGGCATCTCATTCATGATACATTTTAATATATTGCATTATATTCAAATAACCCCAGAAATACATCTGGGCATTTTCCCATATCTTTGATACTTTGAGTGATCTATGATATCACCAGGGTAGATTATCCCACCCTTGGTAGAGATCACAACCCATCTATGTCTTTTAATTCCGGGCAATCCTTGCCCACATCCTCCCACAAATCCTCAACAGAAGGTCTATTCATTGTTCCAGAAGTCTTCATTGAGGGTTTTTTAATATCTCTTGGACATTAATACAAGAGTCAGTCAACTAATATATATTATGCATCTATTATGTGCCAGGCACTGTGCTAAGGGGAACTTTATAATACTTCACTACATCAGTGTCATAAAATGTCACTGATATGGGGGCTCCCTTCAGTGGTATAGACCGCCATATTGTCTTGTTCTATATGACTTATGATTCTTGTTCATGTCCCCCATAAAGGTTGAATAAGAGGGTCTACCCAATGGTGTGGGTACTTTCCTCTAGTTCTTTTAACATTGAATGGCTACTATTGCAACATTCAGGCATCTGTTATCCTTTATTCTGGCTACATAAGTGCTCCATCTCCTGATTCTAAGTATTTTCAGTAGCCGTTCCCCATGCCTGGAATTCTTTCTCTCTTCATTTCCACCTCCTCTTGGCTTTTCTGCTTCCTTCAATTCTCAGATAAAATTCCATCTTCTACAAGAAGCCCTTCTCAATCCCTCTTAATTCTAGAGTGCCTTCCTTCTGTTTATTATTTCCAATTTATACTGTATGTAGTTTGTCCATAGTAGTTTGCATGCTGTCTCATCCATTAGACTTTGAACTCCTTGAGAGAAAGGACTGTCTTTTGCCTTTTTGGTAGCCCTAGAACTCAGCACAGTTCTTGAGATAGAGTAGATGCTTAATAAATGTTTAATTATTAACTTACCAACCGGTCCAACTCCTTTTCTCATCACTTATTTCCCAGAAGACAACCTTGATGCTATTTCTTTTGTGTGTGTGTGTGTGTGTGTGTGTGTTTGCTTTTTTTTTTTTGGTGAGGCAATCAGGGTTAAGTGACTTGCCCAGGGTCACACAGCTAGTAAGTGACAAGTGTCTGAGGCCGAATTTGAACTTAGGTCCTCCTGACTCCAAGGCTGGAGCTCTATCCACTGTGCCACCTAGCTGCCCCGATGCTATTTCTTGCATGCAAATTACCCTGGTAAAATGTTACAACTTCTGATTCAATAGAGATTGTTGTGTTCTTGTAGGCAAGTCACATTACCAGGAAATTGGTATCATTAAAAAGTGTGGTTTTCTGTCAGGAAAAAGCCTGGGGTCATTGAGAATGTCATTTAATTTCCCAAATGCAATCCATCCTCCTTTTTTTTTTTTAATTTCCATTCAATTCTGTCCAGCTCATTATCCATCTCCAATGTGTAAGAGGTATCAGCTGATGGATTGGCTCAATATACTGTCCATCTAATTTCATATCCTACTATAAATAATAGGTATTTTAAAACTATTTAGTTTTTTCTATTTAGATTGTTACATTTAACTCTTTTAATCTGGTTATGGATTTCACTGAAGAAAGTCCTTTGGTATGTGGTCCTTGATGCAATCAGCAAATGTCATCCTCAAACTGTAATTGGACCTCTTCACTACCTCTAGGAAATCCCTCTTCCATTTGGATTCTGAGCATTACATCCTCGATGACAGTTACAAACATAATTAACAATCACATGCTTGATGTAAACAATCAGGTTTTAATGAGCATTATCTATTCTCTCCCTTTTTGGGAAGAGAAACTCTAATCAAATCACCAAACAAAAAACTTTTATAAAATCTGTTTCTGGATTGGTTTTCAAAGTTATGGAAGATCTAAGCTGGCTTGTTTGCTTTCTCAATTTTATTTTTCTCACTTTTTAACTTTCCTCAAGATTTAAGGAACAACAAATGACTTTGTTTCCCCAAACAACGTGAAAAAGTGAAAATGCCTATTGAGATATTAAACACAGAGGAGGAAACAGAAAATGCAGGATCACTTTATGACCCCTGTTCTCTTAACTGTTATTTCCTCTCTTCACCTCTCTCACATTTTAAAGAAGGGGTGGAGAGGGGAAGAGAAGTAAAGGGAGGGGGAGGAAGAACCAAAAGTTATGACCAAAGCATTTGTCCTAATTTCAGTTTTATCTTTTGGGTGGCTGGATTTCATTACTATCTTTATAAACAAAAACTAATAAGTCAAGTAAGTATTAAGACTTTTCAGAAGTCCCCTTAAGTGATTGCAGATGTTTCAACAAACACAATACTTGTACAAAAAAGGAAAAGGAAAGATGGCTATTAGTTTGTTAGTTTCCCTTTGCTATATTCAATTATTTTTTACATTTTTTTTTCTATTACTATTCCTCTGGGGATTTCAGAGTGCCTTGAAAAAAATTATTCAACTATACAATGTGAACATGACCATCTCCATCTTGTATGTGGATCTAACTATATTCTGACAGAGTTAGAGGCAGACAATATATAAAATCATATTTTAGTTTCATAATTCCAACACAATTTGGAACAAAATGGAAGAATGCACAGATTTTTCCGTAATTCTAGTTTCAACTTCCACATATCTTATGGGACGCCACATTCAAGACAAGTATTTTTAAAATGTTGAGGAACTGAGATATAGAAATAAGCCTGTGAAATGGGCTGTTCTTCATATCTGAGATCCAGTTTATGAAAACTAACAAAAAAGCATTTTCACTTCCCCTGTTCCATTTGAACACTGTACTTGGAATCAGAAAAGCCCTGGGTTTGAATCCTGCCTGCAATACTTACCAGCTGTGTGGCCATGGGTAAGTCATCTAACTTCTCTGAGTCTGAGAGCTGACTTTTACGTACACAAAATCTATAAAATGGGGATGACAATGGGATTCTCATGAGGTTAAAAAAAAAAGATAATGTGTGTCTGGTGCTGTGTAAACCCTGAAATACTATATAAAAATCAGCTATTAATACTGTTGTTATCATAGTCCCCTTACCCCATTTTCTTTAAACATATATAGGAGGGCATTCAAATCATCTTCCTTAAACAGTTTCTAGAGCTTGATGTTCTTCAATACTATTAAAAGAATCAATCAGCACATCCAAATCATGGTAAGATTCTGTCACAATGAGAACCAAAGTAATTCTAATAGACTGTCATCAATGGTGTGGTAGAAGATGGGGAAATGGATGATTACCTCTCCTCCCTGTATTATTTGAGCAATGTTTGAGTACCACGCCATTCAACAAAATAACAGTAATAGGCAAAATGGAATTTTTCTTGGCTCCTGTTACATTTAAATCATATTAATTGGGATATAAAATCAAGGATGGGGAGAAGGGATAGGGGATAAAAGGGAGAAAGGGCCAGGAAAATAAGTATAGGTAGGAAGGAAGGGAGAGAAAAAAGGAAGAAAAGAAGGAAAAAAGGAAAGAAAGAAGGAAAGAAACAAGTCTTACAGAGATTGAATATGATGCGCTTGCTCTTCCTGTTCATGAAAATCTGTGTCTAGTCATTGGAGGGACTGAGTAATACAATGTGAAAGACCTGCCTGCAACACATACTGGTCATATGACAATTGACAAATCAGTGCCTAAGGATATTCTATGAGTCTATAAACATTAGTAAAGGGAGTTCCCACACAAATAAAATCACAAGTCCAGAACAAGATAAACAAAATCTTCTATTAGTATGTGCTTATATTCCCTCTACTTAGTGGTAGATGGTAGTGGAGAATTCTGTCCATCCTCCTCTCTATCTCCTGGCTTCTTTCAAGTCTCAGCTAAAATCCTATCTTCTGCAATAAGCCTTTTTTTGATTCTCCTTAATACTAGTGCTTTCCCTCTGCGATTATCTCCAATTGATCCTGTATATACTTTGTTTGTATTGATCCTGTATATATTTTGTTTGTACATAGTTATTTGTGGGTCGCCTCCCTCATTAGGCTGTGAGCTCCTTGAGGGCAGGGACTATTTTTGCCTTTCTTTGTGTCCCCACTGCTTAGCACAAATGTCTTTCAAATAATACTAGTGAGAAGGACAACCATCCGATTGTTGACTTGACTTGGTAAAAAAGATTAGATAAGATCTAATTTTCAAGAATCTGGGCACCCTAGTGACCTTTAAAAAACAACAACAATAACAACTCTTTCAAGGCTTGTGTGATTTGCCTTAAGATTTTAAGAAAATTAAAAAGATGTTCTTTCTCTTCCTCCCACTCCCTCCCTCTTCCTCCTGTTTTGTTGATTGTCTAGACTTAAGAAAATAATGGAGAAAATGTTAATAATGTGGATTATATGTAAAAGTATATCGGGGTGTTTTCAGAGAGTTGATTGTTAAACATTTACCAGCACAGCCCTGCCTGCACTGTCCACTTTCATTGTCTCTCTGAGGCATGTGTACATAAGAGTCAGCTCTATGGGTTGTTCATGTTCCTGTGCATCAGAGTTTGGACAATAAGTTCATGCACTTAGTTTTTCATTTGAGGATAGTTCAGACGAACACATCTTGGAAAACTCTACAAGGTACTCGAGTTTGATGCAAGCAGCACAACATCATTTGGAATCAAGAACATCTGGAGGACCTCACCCTCTAAGGAATTCTTCCATTTAGACTCTGTGCTAGATAACCTGACATTAAAATCTTCAGGAACGCTTGTAGTTATAGAGCATCTATCATAATGTGGACCCTAAAAAGAGAACAAATTTGTATACACATGATGTCAGGATAACAAATGATTGAGTGATATCCACTCTTCAGCTAAATCACTTGTTTCATTTATGTCAATCCAATTGAATTGTTGTTTCTATCAGTGAATCAAAAATGCCAAGCAAGCAAAAAAATTCAGCTCCCTTTTATTTGCTAACCAATATTTTCTACCATGGAGACAAATATGTCCAACTTATAAAATTGGTAAGTTAGGTTCAATGTATCTCTTTCCTCTGTTGAATAGTACAATTTTCTCATTTCATTTTTATAATCTGTTCATGGTGACTGTAAGATATTATTTAGCACTACATGAGAAGCAGCGCTTCCTATGTCAGATAAAACCAATTATGTTTCCTCAGCTGCCATACAAAGTTTAATGAGACTTCCATTATGCTTTATCCCCGAAAGAAAGAAAGTAGAACTTTCCACTAGTAGCAAGCTTTGCAGTTCAGGTTACATCTAATCTGTCAAAGCAAAGGGCAATGAAAGGCACCAATAACTCTAGTGTCTCAAAGGGAATATTAAACTAATGTTTCCCATGCCTTTGATAAAATGAAATAGATCAAACTAATTTACATAAAATGGAGAAAGAAACACACCTAGTTTTCAAAGTTGCACATTTCTGCCATAAAATTGCCTAATAACTTTAAAAGGCAAAGTAAACACACACTCGGGGAAAGTCCCATAAAAACTAATGCTTCCTTTCAGGCAAATTTCTTTGGAAAGTAAGGCAAATAACTTTCCCCTGGGAAATCATACATATCTTCAAGTTCTGAGGTTTAACACCTCTGCCTTCTCTAATTCAACCCTAATTGAAGCACCTAGTAATAATGCTACACAATAATCACTTCATCAGGAGAGAAGCTTTATCTAAAGCATATAACTGCTTTGGAAAGAGGCTGGATTCTTTGTTTTTCTCTTCCACTCTTCCTCCCAGGACAAAGCAGTAAAATCTATACCAACCCCCTTATTCTAGGCAACATCATGTAATGAAAAAAAGGGACTGGATGCAGAAGACCTAGGTTATAATCCTGACATGATAACTTTTTGCCTCTCATTTTGGGAAAGTCGCTCAATTTCCCAGTGCTTTTCTTTCCTCATCTGTATAATGGGGACAATGATGCATCATCCCCTATCTACTTGAAGGAGTTGTTGTGAAGATCAGGTGAGAAAATATATGTGAAAACTCTTGGAAAGCTTTAAAATTCTACACAAACATAGTTTATTATTCATCATCTTTCCATTAAAACAAAATATCAGCTTTAAAAATGGAGCTAGTTTGGAGATTTTATCATTTGATGCTATTACATTACTGTGAAGAATACTGATGTTGTTAATATCCCCTATTTCCAGAAGGAAAAAAAAAGCATCCCAAGACACAATCATAGAAGCATCAAGCAGTAATAGACCTCAAAAGCTAGTTTAGTTTTCAAGCCCCCTGGAAGTACTGCAACAAACTGCATGTCAGAATAAAAATAGATTAGGAACAAAACCTAACAGGATTATAAATCAGGTACCAAACTGTAAGGCCGTTAAGTTTATTCCACTGGACAAAGATAGCAAAACTGTAGTGTGAAATCTTAGTAACTCCAAAGCCCAAGTCAGGGACTACTTCTAGTTTTCCCATAAAGATATATGCTGTATAAAGCACAACAGGAAATTTTAATCAAGAATTTTCTTCCCCACTCCAATAAACCTTTAAAGAATCTTTAAAGAATCCACAAAATTTATGCACAAGTCCACAGATCACATGGTTTCAATATTCTATCTGCTTTTCTTTTTCTCTAAGCAGTCTCCCTTCTCTGCATTATCCTACAAAAAAAGAGTTACCATTCTGTGTTTGGGACATCACAGTATGCAACCATGGAAATAACTTTGATGTCACCATTTCGGCATCCAAATTGCCATATTGGGTTAGATGGAAGGAACTAGGTTTTGACATGGCATACAAGGATCAACTGAAAGAATCAGTGGTTTTTAGACTGGAGAAGACTAAGGGTGACCAAATAGCTGTCATCAGTGTTTGAAGGACTGTCACATGAGAAAGGGACTGGATGAGTGGCCAAGTGGCACAGTGAATCGAATCTCAGACCCAGACTCAGGGTGACCTGATTTCAAATATTACTTTAGACACGTATTGGCTGTGTAATCCTGGCTAAGTCATTTCTGCCTCAGTTTCCTAATGTGTAAAATAGGAATCCTAATACCATATACCTCCCAGGGTTGTTGTGAAGATCAAAAAGAGAAAATGCTTCTAAAGTGATTTGCAAACTTTGAAGTACAATGTTAGCATTATTATTATTGGATTTGTTTTGTCCTCAAAAGGCAAAAGTAGATGGCATGGATAGAAGTTACAGAGAAGCAGTTTTGGTTCATACATGAAAAAAGCTTTCTACAACTTTTTTATTTTTATAGCTTATTAAGAGTAGAATAGACTGCCTCGGTAGATACTAAGTTCTCTATCACTGAAAGTATTCAGACAAAGGCTGAAGGACCACTTGACAGAAATACTGTAGATGGGATTCATCCTTAGTTCCAGGCTGCTTTTATATAAAGGGGTTTTAACTTGAGTCTGTTTTGAGAAATTTTGTTTTTAACTTCAATATTTGTATTTCAATATAGCTGGTTTCCTTTGTAATCCCATGTAATTTATATTACCTAATTTAAAAAAAAATTATTCTGAGAAAAGAGGCCCATAGGCTTTCCCAGACTGCCGAAAGGGTTTGTTACACAAAATAAGGTTCCAAACTATTGCCCTAGGTGCTCTCCGAGATCTTTTCCAACTCTTATGAGTGATTGATTCTAACAAGATGAAAAATATCCAAAGAATTGCTAGGTTAAAAAAAAATCTAAAGACAATCATTCCTCCCCTCCCCTCCCCCCATACTTTAAAACTCTGTCTATAGAAGTCAAGTTTGTATTATTTGACCAAACATATAATGGGCTTTGCTTTTTTCCTCCTTACATTCTCTATCATGTTTCCAAATAGAATGGACTGAGCAAGTCAATGATTTATGTTGAGTGATTTTTGTTCCCCCAGCTCAAGTGGTTAACTGATACACAATCACCTCTAGTTCTGTCTCTGCTTCCGCTTTCACAATATTTCTATTAATATTTTTATCTGGCCCAAAACTACTCTAAAATTCTACGCCCTGTCCTTGCCTTGCCTACCATCACATCTGGACTTCAACTTGTCCTGTCTCAGATCTAACTGGTGAGATCAGGTGTAAATTCCTCTTGGTAACAGTTTTAGGCTGAGATAGTAAAAACATAATAGCATTTTAAAGAGGAGTAACACTAATTTGCCTGTTATGCTCTTATTTCCCATGTAAATTCAAGTGCGAGAACAATTCTTTTTTAAATCATATCATAAGCAGGTAGGTACTTAACATATCATTTAAAAGGAATTTATGAAACATTTGTTGCATGTGTACCAGAGGCACAGAAAGATGTACATTAAACAGAAAAAACTATTTCTGTCCTCTAAGAAACAGTCTTTTTTATACCCAAGGATCCTCTGTATTTTTAAGCTGCTACTGAATCCACTTCTTTAATAGATGAATCAGAATAGGATTTTGTTTAAAAATTTTAGTCCTAATCTTATTCCTAGTAAGAAAACTTTCCTTCAGTTTATTTGATTTGAAGCCCTAAGTTCCTCAGTATGCCATCTGTAAAATGGGAATAATGCTTCTTATCCCCTCATTGTCAGGGTTTGGAAGCTGGTGGAATAATGTTTGTAGAGTAGCTTCAGGATAAAAGGGTCTGTGATTTCATCAGCCCTCTCTCCACCAATATAGACCACTATAGCTGACCTCGATGTACATGTATAGAATGTATGCTGTGCACCTGCCCATTCTCTCTGAACATATATAACTTCGGAAGAGAAGTCTTAGTGCATATAAAGACCACAGGGACCTAATCTTGGACAGACAGAGAGGTGAAGTGGTTTACCCAGGGCATACTGCTTCTATTAGAGGCAGAAAACGAATCTAGATTTTCTTCATTGGAAGTCCAATATCCTTACATGATACAATGCTGCCTCTATAATTTTAATTTAATGTAGCATAAGACCAAGAACCAGAAAACATTGATTCTTCTCCTCCCTAGCCATGTGACCTTGAACAAGTCCCTTAACAAGTATCAGTTTTCTTTTCTGTAAAATGAGAACAATATCTGCCTTGCCTAGCTCACAATATAAATGTAAAGATCATATGAAATAAAATGTGAAAGCACTTCACAAATTAAAATACATAATTCAAATGTGTACTTGTAATAAAGTACTTTAATTCAAATAATAATGGTAGTGGTAACAATAATCTCTAAATTTTAAAAGAATGTGAAACCTTTTAGACTTTAAGTATTCTACTCACAATATTTTATCACATTAGGTAGTTCTAAATGAATTTATGAATGAGAATATCATATACATTTCAAATCCAAATTTTAGATCACACACAAAAATTGCATATTGAAAAAAATGGTGGGTGGAAAATTTACAATTGTATTTTCTAAAAGTCTTTTCAAGGACTTGTTAATAACCAAGAAGTATACCCACAGGATAAAAATTGGTTTCTATTAGATTGCCTAAAAGATGACTACAAATCAAGAAGCAGAAAAATAGTCAACAAAGATGGATCCAAAATACCATTTTTCGCATTAGACAAGAGATTATTTTAATCCTGCATGAGTTTTTGATAACTAAAACAATATGTCACCAATAACAAGAAAAGCTCAAACAGAAAAAAGTATGCTCCTAAAGCTGTTTTCCATTGTCATAGGATAGTCTACCCAGAATTCTCCAAATGTTCCTAGCTGAAGATGACATTTTGTTGATTGCATCAAGCCCTATAATATTTTAGGACCCCCTCAATGAGATCTTCAGTCACTCAAGAGATTGACCTAACAAATCACAGAGGAAAAACAAAATGGATAAAGAATGCAAGCATTCAGTAGACAGGGTAGTCACTCAATTAGTCCATCAATGCATATACTGTGTAGGGATAGAGAAAGACAATAAAGATGAATCAGTAATTGGATATGAAGAGGGAAGTAAATTGTACTGGAGAAATGGAACACCCTTTCAATGATCCTAGTAGTCCTCTGACACCAAAAAACAACTTTTTAACATCAATTTTTTCCTAGTGATGTCATTTGACTGCAGATCATAGAATATTCATATTTTAAAAGAATCAACATTGTGATTAACTGAATAGGCAACAGCACAATCCATGGGAATTGGGGGTGGGGGGAGTGGGAGTAAATAAGCTCCAGCATATTACATCAACAATGATTCTTGCATAAAAGTCATTTAAAAAAAAACTGATAACAGTTTCTTCACTGGGAATTCTCCCTATAATTGAAATTATAGGTCCAGTTAAAAGAAAAAAAAATTTAACCCTTAGATTTTTCAATAGATATGTGATCACATTGATTTGACAAATTTTTCCATTAATGGAGATTATTGAATATTGAGGCACAATTCAAATTCAGGTCTTCTATACTAGTGGTATCAAGGGGAGCAAGTCACTTAATTACTCTCAGCTTTGGTTTCCTCATCCATAAAATGGAGATAATAGTAGCATTGAGGAGTAAATGATATTTGTAGAGTGATTTGCAAATATAAGTGTAACTTTTACATTATTATTATTAATTCTTTGGAGACTATAATATGGGTAACCATGGCTTGCAGCCATACTGTATCACTGAAAGAATATTTTATGCAAACTATGCCAAACAAATAGATAAATGGCAAAGAAAGTGAGCCAATCATGGACCAAGAACAGAGCAAGGACATGGACGGCCCAAGTACTATGACAATATCTATGAAATATTAAAAGTCTTAGAGAAAAGCCTCCAAAGTTTGAGCAACTGATTTGTAAAGCCTCCATGGGAGGATATGGACAGAAATTACACAGGATGGGTAGGCATGGGTGGTTGTGATCTTCTCTGGTAAAGGTAGTAAGGTAGCATAGTAGGTAGAGAGTTGGACCTGGAATCAGGACAGATTGCAATTCAAATAGTGCCTCAGTAATTTACCATCTGACCCTGGGCAGGTCACTCACCTCCTCTTAACCTAAGCATACTTCTCTGTAAAATGGGGATAACAATAGTACCTAACTCACAATATTGTGAAGATCAAATGAGATAGCACGTGTGAACCACATTACTAGCTATTATCATTAGAAGGCCATTGTTACTGTTGTGAGTCATTTCAGTTGTGTCCAATTCTTCATGAACCCTTTAGGGTTTTCTTGGCAAAGATACTAGAGTAGTTTGCCATTTCCTTCTCCAGATTATTTACAGATGAGGAAACTGAGGCAAACAGGGGTAAGTGACTTGCCCAGAGTCACATAGCCAATAAGTGTTGGGGCAGATTTGAACTCAGGAAGATAAGTCTTCCTCACTCCAGGTCCTGTACTCTATGCACTGTACCACTTAGCTGCCCCATTATTAGAGAGAGCCCCTACGAATGTCATGAGTGGATAAATTCTCATGCTATTGTGCAGAGCAAAACGTGGGTAAACAAATTTTTCATGAAGCCGAGAAATGCTTTTGCTGTTATTTACTATTTGCTAAAATATTAACAGAAATGAGTTGACTGAAGACATCTCTCTTTCAAGGTTAACGCGTCAGGACTTTTTTTTTTCTGCTATGACTCTTTACTGTGAGCTGACTAAAAATAATTATCTTTTGAAAGAGACTGATAGAGGAGCAGTAAGGGAATTAAACTGCTGTGGCAAGAGAACAAATAATGTTCTAATTAACCCTTCAAAGAAGAAGTGGGCTACATACATAATGCCAGAAGTATCATTCTAACAAATAAAGAGAAGGGGAAAAGTTAGGCATACTGTGATTGATCAGAATGAAAGTACAAAATAATACTTGCTGAAAGAACATGTTATAGAGAAAAGGGGTGACCAATTTTGCTTTCTGTGTTTGGCAGCTGATCGAGCTGAATAGAAGTCCTATTGTCCATGAAACATCTGAAGATCTGAAAACCAGGTCATCTGCATGTCAGGCATTTAGACAGTTAAATATAAAATCCAAATTGGATACAGGTAAAACTTCCCAGAAGCAAAGAGTGGGCACTAAATATTATATGTATTTGTATATGTGTGTGTATGCATGTACACACATATACACATACATGCATGCACATATGTGCATATATACACATACAAACACATACATCACACACACACACACACACACACACACACAGAGTTGGCGCAGTGGATAGTGTGCCTGGCCTGCAGTCAGGAAGAATCATCTTTCTGAGTCCAAATCTGGCATCAGATATTTAACTAGATATGTGACCCTGGACAAGTCATTTAATCCTGTTTGCTTCAGTTTCCTCATCTGTAAAATGAGCTGGAGAAGGGAATGGCAAACCACTCCAGTATCTTTGTCAAGAAAACCCCAAATGAGGTCATGAAGAGTCGGACATGACTGAAAAATGACTAAACAACTGAACACATCCACACATTTGTATATACAAACTCTCTTTACCACTTCTAAGCAAAAATGATGCCTAGGAACATTAAAATCCTACCATGTTACTAATTCTGTGCTAGAGATTTTACCACTGGCATATCTTTTGAACTTAACCATTCTCAAATCATTCACTGACCACACTAGAGAGAAGGGCGTTAGGAAATCATGTCTCTCACTTCCCAAAAAGAACAAGATTTAAGCTGCAGAGTACCAGTAAGAGTGGAACTCTTACCACATATGAAAACACAAGATCATCTTTTTTTATGGCTGTTGTTAAATATATAGAGCACTTAAAAGACAGGGAGATAAACAGAAAGATCCCTACTCTTTAAGGGCTGACTTGCACAGAAGCTCACTGAAGAGAGTTTATTAATTCACATACAGTAGTTGTCGTTTAACATAGAAAAAGGAAAACCTATCTGGAGATATCAAATAATGGCATGAGCTATTTCTTGAGCACTTGAAATGTCAGTGTGTAACTTATTTTTCAATTTAAGCTCTGTTCTTCCAATTTGTTTTGCTTAATCTCCATGTGTTCCCACCATGTTGAAAGGTCTGACAACCAGCAACAAGAATACAAAAGTAGCCCCCATCAAACCTCTTCCCTCCCTTCCTCCCTCTTCCTTCTCAATTACTTCAGACGCATTTTAATGGTTAAATTGAGATATCAGTCTGAATAAAATTTTAATAGAAAAGATTCTTTTTTACACACTCTTCAGGTAAGTGATGCCTGAAAACACTGCTTTCTAACATAACAAAAGGAATGTTGTGTAATTATGACTAAGTTTGGGCTCACAGAAGAAATGAGAAAATGTAACTCTCTCCTTTCTTTGCAGGAGTGGGAGACTATGTCAGTCAACCAGCATTTATTATTAGGATATGCCAGGCACCATGCGAGGTGCTAAGGACACACAAACAAGACAAAAGACAGTTTTCCCAGTCGAAGGGGATTCAAGTACTCAGACATTGCACAAACACTTTCAGATTCAGTTTATGTGTTGGTTAGTTTTGCTGAAGGGCTCCCCCTTCCCTCCCACCTCTCTTTCGGATTCTTTGTTACAAGGGATAGCTCACTGGGGAAGAGAGTGGAAAGGAATATACTATATTCAGAAATTATATAAAAATGCTATCAATACAAATTTAAAATTGTTTAAAAATATTGCTTTCTTTCTGAAAAGAGGATACACTCTTTCCATTGAAGAATGCTACCTAGAAATTTATAACTGTGGGGAGGAAGGCCGGGGGTGGGGAGGAAAGCTCTAGTTTTAGTACTAAATTTGGTCTTGTAAAAGGAGGAACTGTACAAGGCCATATTGATGCTTTTTTATTTTTGGCCTGCTTGCACACGTTATGATTTCCTACCACTTAACTGATAAAAAGGAACTGAAATCAATTACCCTTTTAATTTAGGGCCAGCCTCTTCTCTTGCTCAATGGCCCATGGAATTGGTCCAAGGAGAGAGGAAAAAGAAGAAGGGGGCAACCAATCTAACACCAAAATCTGTTAAGAGTTCTCAAATTTGGTGCAACATCTGAGACTCTATGACCCAAAGAATGCAATGGACCTAAGAAAGGTACTAGCACAGTATTAGCCTTAGGGACTCTTCCTTAACTGATCTGAGTACATGCACACTTCTATACTGATGTGCACAAACACACCCCGTGCTAGGAAAAGGATGTTGGTTGGCAAAAGAGATTTTGGCAGAATGAGAATGATGACAGCAATTGTGTTTATGGGCAAGCTTTTCCCAAAAAAGCTCCACATTCAATGGGAAGGGGGAAATGACTATGCAACAGCATCTAATGAAAGTTGTGCTTCATGCAGGCTGTATAAAGGCTTGAACCAATAAAGAAAATAATTGAGAAGCAAAGGGTGGAATGCATATCATTATAACAAATAACAACAAGAAAAAAAGATGGAAACAATGAATCACTATGCTTTGCAAAGTCAAGTAACATCCTCAATTATAGAATTAATTCCTGGCAGGGGGTTAAACTATCATTATTATAGAATCAGACACTAACTGGCATGCAGATTTTATAGTTTGGGACCCTCACTGTTTCCTAACCTTACAATGGCATCAGAGATATGATTTGTTCAGTGTTGTCTTCTATTTCACAGAATTGTAGAGCTAGAGATGGAAAGGACCTTAAAGTCCATATAATCCAACCTCCTCATTTCACAGATGGGAAAACTAATACCCAAAGGGATTAATTAATTGCTCAAAGTCATACAGGCAGCAAGAAACAAGATTAGGATTTGAACAAAGGTCCTATGACTCAATTCTACTGTCCTTTGCATCAAGGTGTATTTTAAAGCATACCCTCTTACCCAGGTATAAATTCAAAATGGTCCATTAACCTAAACAATGCTATTAATATTATCTTACCATGTCACATTAAATGAGACTGATAATATGACCAAAATTAACAAGCACAAGGTTTTCCGCTCTCAGTAAGTTACTTTTCCCAAAAAAAGGTCTTCCTTGGTCATGTTTCACCTTTAAAAGAAAGGTGTTTACTGAGTATCTAGTATGCATGAAGCTGCAATAAGTGTCTATGGGGAATATGAATATTGCACTCTGTAGAGTGTCCCATTATCCAGAGTTCTAAAGTACTACTTTACTTAGGGAAAGGAAACAAATCTACACCAACTTGTCATCTGGGCATGTTATGCTTTCTCTCATCTTCAGATCACTGACCACTGGCTTGTCACCAAAAGATTAAGTACACAGTGTTCACAAAAGCCTACCTGTGGCCCATTTCAGGCCATGAGTTTGAGGTTTGGAGCACCAACTCAAAGCTCTAATCACCACTAATGCACCACAGGGTGCGTTAGAGATCCTCCACAGACTCCTCGTGATATCAAGAAAAAATTGCTACCAATCAGTTATCAAAAGTGAAATGGGTTGGGGCAGCTAGGTGGTGCAGAGGAGAGAGCACCGGCCCTAGAGTCAGGAGGACCTGAGTTCAAATCTGGCCTCAGACACATAACACTTACTAGCTATGTGACCCTGGGCAAGTCACTTAACCCCATTACCTAGCAAAAAAAAAAAGTGGAATGGGCTATCAAGAGGTGGTGGGTTCCCTCTCCTTTAAATTTGGAGGTCTTGTAGCAGAGGCTGGATAGGCATCTGTTGGCAATGTTACTGTGAATATTTCTTTGGGGGTATGGTTTAGACTAAATGGGTACAGAGGTCCCTCATAGCTGTCACAGAATCAGAATTTTAAGCATTGGGAGGGAACCTCAAGGACACTCAAATTATGTAATTCTGTGACTTGAAAGAGAGGAAGGGTTTTAATAAAAAGAGAAAAAGGAATTATATTTCATAAGGAAAGAAGAGCATGAGCAGAGAGAGGTACAAAGGTGGGAAAACACATGAGATGGTTGGAGAATAGAAAGCAGCTAGGTGTTGAGTCTAAGTGAAATAATGTAGTCGGAAATAAGTCTGAACAGGTGGATTCACAGACTTTTAAACTTGATAAGTCTTCTTCTCCAATACCTCCTCCACACAGCTATCAAAATAATTTCCCTATGTCTTAAGTCTACGTTACTTTCCTGCCTCAAATACTTCCAACAGCTCCCCAGTGTCTCTAGAATAAAATCCGAACTCCTCACACAAGCATTTAAGATAACCCACCTCCCCAGCCTTATTTCACATTATTATTTCCCTTTCATAAATGCTACCATCTGGTCAAACTGGTTTTGTAGTTGTGCGCAGAACTCTTCACTAAATCTCCCTTCTTTTTACTAATGCACCAGTAGTCATCCTACACTCCTGGAAAAATACTCTGTCCTTGTCTCTGCCCGTCAGAATCCTTGTCTCCTTTCAGAGCTTAGCCATGGTTCCACTTCCTCTGTGAATCCTAAACTCTATCACTCCCAGTTGTTAATGTTCTCTCCCTGCTTAAATTACAAGAATTGCAGATTCATATCTCCTTTCCCCAGGTAGGCTGTAACCTCCTTGAAGGCAGAGAGTATTTTGATTTTTGTCTTTGAATCTCTGGAATCTTGTATGAGGCCTCATACCCAGTAGCTACTTATTAAATCTTTGTTGAATTATTATGCTGAATTATTATATTAGAAGGTCATTGTAAGTGTTCTTTGTACTTTGTACTCCCCAGTGCCTAGCACAAAGTGGAAATGTCCATTGGTGGACAAAGTACTTGAACAAAGCAAACTGGAACTGAGGAGAAGGGGTGAAACTGGAGATTCTGATTTGGAAATAATTTGCAAATAGCTGAAAATGAAAACTTGTGAATGGAGCCATTTCTGCCCTTGTGAGGCTAGATATACCTGTAAGGCAGTGAACAAATGAGGACAGGCACTCCCCCCCAGGCCTGACTGCTCACCAGGATTTAAAGGTAGACATCTGTGGCATCAATAGATAATGAGAGGTGTAGACAATAAGGATTCCATTGACTGTTGGAATTTCGGCTGTGACCTTGGCTGTCATTAGCAAATAAGGGAAGCTGACATACTAGTACACTCCCACTTGTCTGATTCTCAAGCACATTCCTGTCTCCAGTTCTTCCCTCCTTGTCCCAGCCTGCAAAGAGAGGAGAGTATGACAGCCGCACGTACTTTGGGCTGCTAAAGCATCCAAGAAAGTTCCTGAAAGAATCCCTTTACTGCAAAGGAGTATGGGACCACATATCAGTTGTTCCCCCTCCTTGACTAATTTCATTATGGTAAATGTCTGAATTGTGAACCTTCTCTATAGAGTGGGTTATCCTTTCACCTGAATGTGAACTAGCTGGCAGCAGCCCAATTTCCCTTCATCAAGTGAAAGCTTAGTAGAGTTGACAGTTATATATGTAACAGGCACCATTCTGGGCTGCTCCATTTCAGTGTTTACTGAGAGGAAAGATACTCTTCCTCAGTCACTAGACTCTGACAGCTAGAAGGATGCCGAGAAACAACATCAAGGAGTACTGTGATGAAGAGGCCTCAGGTTCAGGAGATCTGAGTTCAAATCCAGACACTGACAATGGGCTAGTCATTTAATTCAATTCAATTCAACCAATGTTTTAAGTGTCTGCTATTGTGCAAAGGCCTGTGTCAGGCACCAGGGACCAAGACAAACAGGAAACAGTCCCCATCTTCTAGGATCTTCGATTCTACTGGGATAGGGATTGTATAGAAAGTAATAGAAAGTATTGTCAAAAGGAGGAGAATACTGACAACAGGAAAGAGAACAGGGGAAAGGTCTCACACAAGAGATGGCCCCTGGACTGTCAGCTAAGAGGTGAATATGAGAAATGTACATTCATGACATGGTGAAACACTTGTGGAATGATAGACAGGAATGTCTTAAATAGGAAATTACTAGTAAATTAGTCACAAAGAGTGTGTGTAGGGGAGTAGTGGTGTAATAGATAGAATGCTGGACTTGGAGTTGAAAGATCTGAATTCAAATCCTGTCCCTGACACTTACTAGCTGTGTGCTGTGTCAGAACTGTGATCCAGAATGAGTCACTTAATACCTCTGGGCTTCACTTGTAAAATGGGGGGGTTAGACTTAAAGACTATCCCTGATAGCGCTAACTCTATGACTCTCTCTCTCTCTCTCTCTCTTACATATATGTGTATATATATATACATATATATACTTTTCCCTATTAATTCACCATGCTTCTAATCCATTTTTAGAAAATGTATATTACACTCTAAATAAGGATTCTTATCTTGAATGGGAAAAATTATATCTTTATTTCAATAGAATTGATTTCCTTTCTAATCCTATGAATTTTATTTTATGCATTTAAAAACATAATTCTGAGAAGGAATTCATAGGAATTTATCACACTGCAAAAAGGATCCATGATCAAAAAAAAATATTAAGAACCCATATTATAGAGTAAATCAGACCCCTTCCTTCCCAATACTCCAAGAAATCAACTGCATAAACCACAACAAAAACCCCAACAAGCAGGGGAAAAAAACAATTAGCAAAAGTGTGTATAACCCTTCAGACCTTTGTCATCATGTATATGAACCATAAGTCATTGGTCAAAACTAAAAATCCTCTTTGGAAAAGATTTGGAAAACTACACGTAACTTCAATACTTGAAAGCTCTGGGTTCTTGTTGGTGTGGGCCTCCCTATCCACCAGAATGTCTGGCAAGCCTATCCAATCTTAGCTAGTTTGCTTCATCACTTGGTATGTCCTCAAAGTCCATCTACCTTGACGGGACCTGCCAAACCCTGGGCTCTGCTGGCATAACCTCAGAGAAGCCAGAGTCATTTCTATGCCATGATGAGATACTTGGAGGAGGCTTTCAGAAAAGATTTGGAAGCTAGAGTTCCCACTAGTCTGGAAAGGAAATGCCAACTACTAAACATCCACCCTGAATTAGTAGATTTAATGCATTTAAATGTAAAAGATATTAAACTAAATCACTTGAAGATTCCTTTTATAAGATTTTTAAAAAACTATAATACTATATTATCTATCATCTTCCATAAAATGAACAAGACTTGCCTCGAACCCTGTCACCCTCACCAAGTCTCCCACTGGAATTCAACTGAAAGTCCGCTGACAATAAAAGAATCAAAGTTCTCTAAATGGAGAAAGGGCTGGAGAAGAGAATCAAGGAAAAGGAAGGAGAGAAAAAAATGAAAATATACAGACTTTGGATTAAAAAAAAAACACCTAGGTGCCAATAGCAGCTATCCCAGTGCTCAGCCCTGTTGTTTTCAGGGAAGAGCCTATCAAGTATTATCCTACCCAATGACCTTTTTAGGTCCTCCTTATTAATACAATGAAAATAGGATTTACAGGTCAAATCTTGCTGAGCAATTCTGTCATTTTCAGTCTAGGAGACACTGAGGAAGTCAATGAACCTCAATGAGCCTGGCTTTTTCTCTACAATTGATACTGGCCATTTCTACCTCAGAGCTTGGTTTTTGCAATAGTGGACTGGAGCCAGCTCAGACATATTCTGCTGCTTGTTAAATTTTCAGTATGAGCATTCCCACCCAGGAAATCAAGATTTGATTGATTGTTTTGTTGACTGTCTAGACCAGGGATTGGCAAACTATGGCCTGTGAGGCTCTCTGAGCTAAGAATGGTTTTTACATTTTTAAAACACAATAAAACATTATTTTAAAAAACACAAAATTTAAAAATAGAAAAATCATTCACAAGCCCTAATAAAACAGGCAAGAGACAGATCTGGCCCCTGATAATCCCAGTCTAGACTTAAGAAAGTGATGGAGAAAAAGTTAATGATGCAGATTAAATGTAAAAGTGTTATCTAGCATGTTTTTTTTTAAAAGAGCCAGTTGTAGGGGTGGAGCCAAGATGGCAGAGTGAAAGCAGTGACTTGATTGAGCTCTCCCCCAAACCCCTCCAAATACCTGTAAAAAAATGTCTCTAAACAAATTCTAAAGCAGCAGAACCCACAAAAAGGCAGAGTGAAACAAATTTCCAGCCCAAGACAACCTGGATGGTTGATCTGAAAAGTATATTGCGCCAGGTGGGGAGAAGAGCACAGTGCAGCACGGGCATGCAGGCCACAGCAACCCTGGAGCAGGCCTCAGAGAACTGAATCGCGGGCAGTTGTGGTGGTTTCCAGACTTCTCAACCCCTGAATGCCAAAGACAACTTAGAAGGTCAGTGGAAAAAGTCTGTAACTGAGTGAGAGGTAGAAGCTAGATCTCAACCACTCCTCGCCCCGTGCCTGGGCAGAGGCTGCCTCCTGAGCTTCCAGCCCACCGACTGAGGGGGAAATCCAGTTGCTGATCAGAGGGGGATTGCAGGGATCTCTTTGCCAGTGCTGCGGTAGGAATCTTTTGCTCTGCCCATGCTTGGATCTGGGTCACAGTTCTGAGGGGTGGTCCTGGGGCAAGAAGGAGCACTGGCATGGTGCAGCTTGTTGTGGTGGTGGAGAGGAAACACCTGGCCCCTTATCATACCACCTTGGAAGAACTGAAAATTTACAGGTCCCTAGAAGTACCTCGGAAAACAGTATAAACCCCCTGAAGTGTGGGACAGTACATTCTCCACATTGGAAGCAGACTCTTACCTTAACAAAGAGTTTAAAACTCAAGTAATTGGCTAGAATCATGAATAAGCAGTGCAAAAAGAGTCAGACTATATTATCTCACTTTGGTGACAAAGAAGATCAAAACATACAACCAGAAGAAGACAACAAAGTCAAAGCTCCTACATCCAAAGCCTCCAAGAAAAATATGAACGAGTCCCAGGCCTAGGAAGAGCTCAAAAGGGATTCTGAGAAGCAAGTAAGAGACGTAGAGAAAAAACTGAGAGTGATGCAAGAAAATCATGAAAAACAAGTCAATAGTTTCCCAGGCAGTTGTGAAGTATATAAGAGGCGGGGGGCAGACTGTCCTGCTAGGCAAAGATGCCGTTCTCCAAGAGCTGGGTGTGTCGGAAGACATAAATGCCGCAGCGGCCCTTCCAGAAGTTGTGCCTGTACCAGGAGCTGAAGCTGATCAGCAAGTACAGGTTCCGCAACAAGCGCAAGGTGTGGCGAGTCAAGTTCACGCCGGCCAAGATCCGCAAAGCAGCCCGGGAACTACTCATGCTGGATGAGAAGGCCCCGCGGGGGCTCTTTGAAGGCAATGCCCTGCTGCGGCGTCTGGTGCGTATTGGCGTCCTGGACGAGGGCAAGATGAAGCTGGACTACATCCTGGGTCTGAAGATCAAGGACTTCCTGGAGCGGCGCCTGCAGACGCAGGTCTTCAAGCTGGACCTGGTCAAGTCCATACACCACGTGCGCGTGCTCATCCGCCAGAGGCACATCAGAGTCCAAAAGCAGGTGGTGAACATCCCCTGCGCTCACCCTACAGGGGCAGCCAGGCCGGCAGGGTCAAGAGGAAGAACACCAAGAAGGACCAGGGAGGGGCGGGCACTGGTGATGATGAGGAGGAAAATTAAATGCACTGTCCCTTCCTGCCCCCCCCAAATTGGAATAAAGCTCTTTAACTTGTGAAAAAAAAAGAAAGAAAAACAAGTCAATAGCTTGCTAAAGGAGACCCAAAAAAATACTGAAGAAAATAACACCTTAACGAATAGCCTAACCCAAATGGCAAAAGAGGTCCAAAAAGCCAATGAGGAGAAGAATGCCCTAAAAAGCAAAATTGGACAAATGGAAAATGAAGTCCAAAAGATTACTGAAGAAAATACTTCCTTAAAAATCTGAATAGAACAATTGGAAGCTAGTGACTTTATGAGAAATCAAGACACTGTGAAACAAATCCAAAAAAATGAAAAATTAGAAAACAATGTGAAATATCTCATTGGAAAAACAACTGACCTGGAAAATCAATCCAGGAAAGATAATTTAAAAATTATTGGACTATCTGAAAGCCATGATCAAAAAAAGGGCCTAGACATCATCTTTCAAGAAATGATCAAGGAAAACTGCCCTGATATTTTAGAACCAGAGGACAAAATAGAAATTGAAAGAATCCACCAATCTCCTCCTGAAAGAGATCCCCAAAGAAAAATTCCTAGGAATATTGTAGCCAAATGCCAGAGTTCTCAGGTCAAGGAGGAAATATTACAAGCAGCCAGAAAGAAACAATTCAAGTATTGTGGAAATACAATCAGGATAACACAAGATTTAGCAGCTTCTACATTAAGGGACTGCTAGGCATGGAATATAATATTCCGGAGGGCAAAGGAGATAGGACTACAACCAAGAATCACCTACCCAGCAAAACTGAGTATAATCCTTCAGGGGAAAAAATGGTCATTCAGTGAAATAGAGGACTTTAAAGCATTCTTGATGAAAAGACCAGAGCTGAATTGACTTTCAAATACAAGACTCAAGTGGAACATGAAGACATAAACAGGAAAGAGAAATCATAACAGACTTATTAAGGCTGAACTGTTTACATTCCTGTATGGAAAGATGATATTTGTAACTCATGAGACCTTTGTCAGTATTAGGGTAGTTGGAGGGAAAAAATTATATGCATGTATATATAAATAGATAGATAGATAGATAGATAGAGGGCACAGGGTGAGTTGATCTGGAGAATAAAATTAAGGGGTGAGAGAGAATTATAGTAGGAGAAGAAGAAAAGGAGAGGTACAATGGGGTAAATTTTCTCACAAAAAAACAGAAAAGAAAAGGCTCTTACAGTACAGGGGAAACAGCGGAAGGTGAGAGGGAATGAGTGAATCTTATTCTCATAGGATTTGACTTAAGGAGTGAATAACATACACACTCAATTGGGTATGGAAATCTATCTTACCCTACAGGAAAATGGGGGGGGGGGAGGATTCAAGGGAGTAGGGGGATGATAGAGAGGAGTGCAGATTGAGAAAGTGGGTAATCAGAAACAAATACTTCTGAGGAGGGACAGGGTCAAAAGAAAGAATAGAATAAATGGGGGGGCAGGATAGGATTAAGGGAAATAGTGTTAGTTTTTCACAGCATGTCTACTATGGAAGTGTTTTGCATAACTGCACATGAATAACCTATATTGAGTTACTTGCTTTTTCAATGAAGGTGGGTGGGGAGGGAAGAAGTGAGAAAATTTGGAACCCAAAGTTTTAAAAACACATGTTTAAAAAAAATGCTTTCACATGCAACTGGGAAATAAGAAATACAGGAAATGGGGTACAGAAATCTATCCTGTCCTACAGGAAAATAGAAGGGGAAGGGGATAAGAGAAGGGGAGGAGAGATAGAAGGGAAGGCAGACTAGGGGAAGGGGTATTCAGAATGCATGCCAGCTTGGGATGGGGGGAGGGGTGAGATGGGGTGAAAATTTGGAACTCAAAATCTTGTGGAAGTACATGTTGAAAACTAAAAATAAATAAATTTATTTTTAAAAAATGAAAGAAAGAAAAAAGGGGAAAAAAATAAAAGAGCCGGTTGTTAAATATTTACCAGCACGCCCCTAGATTTAAGAGTAAAAGTTGGGGATGTCTATGAAAGTAGTTGATAACTTTAAATTGTTATGTAAATATAAGTTATTTGTAAATGCCATACCTGGCCATTAGACTTTGTACTTCCTAGGACAATGCAGCCTCAGCCTCACCCTAGTCTTTTTCAGCCTTGTAGCCCAAAACATACCCTTTCCATCCTCCACTGGCTTTCTAACAGTCTTGCTTTTATATAGTATACCAAGGGCTTAGCACAGTGCCTGTCATAGAGTAATTAATAAATGTTTTCTCATTCATGTTATTTTCAACTTATCCCCAAGCACATCAAGCAAAGGATGCAACTCAGTGTAGTAAAATGAAAAGGACATAGACTCTGTAGTCAGGACCTGCGTTCAAATCACACTTCTGATGCTTACTACCTGTATGACCATGGGTAAGCAACTTAATCTCTCTGGTCCTCAGTTTGCTCATCTATAAAATGATAGGGTTGGACTTGATGGTGTCTGAGTTTTAGAAATGTGATCCTATGATCGCTAAAAAGTGAACACACTCTCAAATTAAATGCTGCCTTGAAAATAGGTTATCTCGTAGTTATACGTAGAATATCTGTCATAATAGATCTTCTGCATAGTCCTAAGACCTCAGCTGTCACTTGTTTACAGATGACTCTCAATTCTCTAGCCTCAACCTTCTTCCTGAGTTCCTGTCCACATTTCCAACTGTTTGATGGGCAGCTCCAGCATCCAGGAGAATGTCACTAAATTCAACATGCTAAAAATCACAGTAATCACATTTCTATGGCACCAACCCCACAACTAGCTCTCTCAACCTGCCGTTACTGTTTTTATTAATGTCAAAAAAGCTTCTCGTAGTCACCATGAATCAAAACCTTAAACTAGTCTTTTGCCTCCTACTAGGATGAAACTTTGTTAAAGACGGATACTTTCTTGCTCATTTCTATATCCTCACAGAGCCTTGTAAATAAAGGTACTTGAAAAAAAATTGTTGAATTGAACTAAAAAAAAAAGATACTAAGTGGTCTCTCCTAGATGGTAGAAAAGATCAGAAAGTAAATAGTAATGACTAGAATTGATGTAGTGCTATAAAAGTTTACAGAAGACATTCCTCACAACCCTGTGAGTAGTAAAGATATTATCCCCATTTTTCAGATGAAGGAACATTGAATGTCAGAGAGATAAAGTAGATTGCCCACATAAAGTCACATAATCAGTAAGTAGCAGAACTAGATTCAAACCCAAATCTTTTAGTTAAAGAATTATTGCTCTTTCCATGACCCCATAATGCTTTTTCTATAATAAACCGAAGTCAGATTTTTTTTTAATCCCACCCTGTATTTTTCACCATTGGGTTCTGCTTACTCCCTCTGGGTTTGTTTATCTAGATATTTTTATATATGAAATCTAGGTCAAGGTGCCCTCCAAATGTTTCTCATGTGACTTTTCTTGAAAGCTCAAAATGAGCCTTAAGTTTATTAAGAAAGGAAAAAAAAATGTTCACACTATGGAGCAAGGTTTTTAGCAGCGTTTAATTACCTAGGTTAGGTAAACTGCATATTTAGGGAATAAAATGGAAACTGGATCCCTTTAAGAAAAAAAAATGGCTGCCTTAGGGAATCCATGGATGATCTAATTAAAATTTTGCTCACAATCTAACAAAGTTCATAATAAACTGTGAAATAGAAACAAAAGAAAATTCATAATAATCCATAACCTAGGAGTCATGCTGGATTCCTCACTATTTTTCAACCCTTAGTCCCCCATATCCAAGCTGCTACCAAGACTATAGATTTCGTCTTTTCACTATCTCTTGAATATGCTCCTTTCTCTCCTCTGATACTGCCACTATTTGAATGCAGGCCTTTATCTGACACCTGGATTACTAAAATAGCATTCTGGTGGGTCGGACTGCTGAAGTCTTTCCCCACATCAATCCATTCTCCATTCAGCCATTACAGTGATTTTCCTAAAATGCAGGACCAATCATGTCATTTGCCCCTCTCCCCAGCCTCTCTCCCCCCAATAAATTCCAGTGGCTCCCTATTGCCTCCAGGAGTAAATATAAAATAATCTGTTTGACATTAAAAGCCCTCCCTAACCTAGCTCCCTTCCACCTTTCCAGTCTTCTTATACCTTACTCTACAATACATATTCTTTGATCCAGTGACACTGGCCTCCTGGCTGTTCCACGAATAAGGCACTCCATCTCTTAGCTCCTGGCATTTTTTTCCCTGGTTGTTACCCAGGCCTGGAATACTCTCCTTCCTCAACTCTTTCTATTGAACCTGCCCCAGCTTCATTTAAATCCAAACTAAAATCCCACCTTCTTCAGGAAACCTTCCCTAGCCCCTCTCAATTCCAGAGCCTTCTATCTATTAATTATTTCCTGTTTATCCTGTTTATAGCTTCCTTTGCATATATTTATTTGGACATTATCTTCCTCCATTAGATTGTAAGTTTCTTAAAGGACTGTCTTTTGCCACTTTTTATCCCCCAAGTGCTTAGCACAGCACCTGGTACATAGCAGGTTTATTTATCAATAAATATTTATTTATCAATAAATGTCTATTGATTGATTGATTACTGACTGAATCGAAAGAGGAGCAAAAACCTCACACTAACTGGTGACAACATTGCTTGAGAATCATACCCACTTTCAAAAATTCTCATCATCTCAACAGGAGTCATATCTGAACTGTATCAACAGCACAAAATAACCTGAAACAAGAAGATTTTCTTAAAAGAAAAAAAAATTAGAAGACCTCAGGTAAAGGAAGAGTTACTTTCTAATTAATACAGAGAAGATGATCAGATGAGACAATGGATGAGGAGTCCAATAGATGCACGGAGTACAACAACAATGGCACAATGGATAGAGTACTGAGATTGGAGTCTGGAAGATCTAAGTTCAAATCCTGCCTCCAATATTAGCTGTGTAATCCTGGGCAATTCATGTAATCTCTGTCTGCCTCTATTTCTTCATCTATATAATGTAGATAATAACAGCACCTCACAGGGCTGTTGTGAGGATCAAGCAAGACAGCATAAGCAAAATGCTTTGCAAATCTATATAAATTACATATAAAGATAATGTATTTATATAAATATATTATAAAACATATAAATGATAACAAATCTATTATATATGTATATCATACATAAATAATAATAAATATAAATGCACTATATAAATGCTAGCAATAATGATAATGATGACCATCCTGCTACCCAGAATTACACTAAAGGAGAAGAAAATAATAAAAATGAAATAAAATCACAAAACCTTTCATAAATATTGGTTATTTGTCTAGAAAACTAGAGACTTCTGTAGAATTATAAGGTAACTGAAATGTCTTTAAGGATAATCTACCTAATAAAGAGAGGGGAAAACTTGCACAATATAGCTAAGTATATTCTAAAATCACAACTACCCATTAAAAATTTGGAATATCCATTTTGCTGTAAAAGGCATTGAAAATAAAGAGGGCAAAACACATTTAGGTTGGTAGGTTACTGTTGTTTTCAAAATACTGAATGAAGTGGACATTGTCCTGAGATTTTTAATTAATAATTCACTCTAATGTAAAGGGAAAACCAGAAGGGCATCACCTCCAAAGTATCCATGACTTGCATGTAAAACATCTTTAAAGGTTCCAGGGACCTATGAAGACCACAAAAGAATTATCTAGGCAAGGTCCATGTTGGTCAGAGAAGAGCAATGATGTAATATTGTTCAGATTTTTTGCACCTCAGATTCAGGAGAACCTGTTGGATAATAAGAGATAACTAATATTTTTCATCCATCACCATAAAAATTCAGATATTAAAAGTGGCACTGGGAATTTATAAGTCAGAAAGGCCCACTAATGGTCACCCAAACCAAAAGACATGCACAGGACATTACAGTCTAAAACTGAAAAATGCAAAGACCTAGTACTATACATATTCTAGACACACAAGATTTTGGTAGTTCTATGCTTCTAATGGTATTTTCTCATGGTATTTGTTAAATGACTTGCTGAATAGTTTGATGGTGTCTTGCATAGTCTTTTAATAACAAAAAAAAAATCTCCACTCACTACCTCATACACATAAATTCCATGATTTTTCACAGTTTGAATGCTTATGGAAAGCCCCTAAAGAAAAAAAAATAACCTACCTTTCCTACCAAACAAATTGAATGTCCATAGTAATCGAGGTAATCAATACTACAGAATCAAGAAAATGTCTTGAATTATACAGGAGGGGCACTACTATGGGCATCTTTCCCAAGCCTGGAAGTCAATTCTCTATAATGAAGTACAGGCAGTGTTGAAAATCATTAATATTAAACTGATGAAGCTATTTCATATGTCTTAACTCACATCTCTTTGAAATCTTCAACCCCAATGGAATCCTTATTCCACCTCCAGTATCTTATAACTGAAATCCTCATTTGTTTTTAAAAAAAGATTGAAACTTCACATATAAACCAGTATTACTATTTCTCTCTTCCTGATCTCTATTGTTTTCCCTCTCTCTCCTTTTTTTTTTAATTTTGGGGTCAATGGGGGTTGATTGACTTGCCCAGAGTCACACAGCTAGCTAGTAAGTGTCTGAGGCTGAATTTGAACTCAGGTCCTCCTGACTCCAGGGCCGGTGCTCTACCCACTGCACCACTTAGGTGCCCCCTTTCTCTCCCTTTCTTTTCTCTCTCTTCTTCCTCCCTCCAGAAAAGATCTCCATATCCACTTGACCTAGCTTACCAACCCACTCCAATTTTTAATCCCAGACCTTGAGATCTTCAATCCCAGTACTTTGAGCTGATAAGTTCATTGATATTTCTTGGACTTTATTTCCTGTGTTTTCTTTTCTGTCTACTCTTGGCACTTCCTTTAATTAGGTCATCTTTTTTTTCTGAATTATATTCTGTACTTTTCTTCACATCATACTACTTTTCTAAAATCTTGTTTCTCTCTTGTCAGTCATGAATGCTTTCACTGAGGTTATATCAATTCCTTGACCAGCTCAAAAACCTTTACTGGATTGCCAGTATTTTGCATTCCATAGGACTTAGCAGCTATTTCTTTCCCTATCATGAACCTCTCCCTTCCTACTACTCTCTCCTCATTTCCCACCAGCTACATTACTTTTGGACATCTTTGGAACTCTCCATCATGATTCATCATTAGGAAATCTCATTATGAAGCAAGATAGAATCTGCCTGGTACTCAACATCCCATCCCTCTGCCACTTTGGCTGGACCTTTGACTAGAAGGCAGGGCCATAGGCTCCAGGGTCTCTATCTAAAGCTGGGGCTCAGCACAGCCCCCTCTTGTATGCTGTCTTCTTCCACTAGATTGTAAGTTCCTCAAATGTGAGAGAAATGGTTATTAATAACATCTTTGATTTTTCTTGTATTTGTATCCCCAGCACTTAGCATAGTGCCTGAACATGTAGGAGTTTAATACATTTTTATTGCCTAACTCCCCTCCTTGTATAGGAGGCTTTACTTGATCCCTTGGCTTCTATACTGACTCCTTTACTTGTTTTTGTGTCTTCCTCACAATTTCCTCCTTCCCTAGATAGACTCTTGCTCTCAGTCCAAAAAGATCTTTCTCCTTTAAAGCCTTGATAAGAGGCTAGCTCCTAAAGCAAATATTTTTTTTTTAATTTCATCATAAGAAGCACAGTCATGCACCATTTTCTGTGTTTGTACTCAACCAGGTATCTATTTAACTTCTTGAATGTTTTGTTTTCTTGGTATGTTGAATTGCATTGACAGAGTTGGTATTATATCTATGTATAAAGTTCATATCTCTATCCTGGGGCATTTGTACAAAGTATGCTATAAAATAGTGACTGAATTTTAAACAAACATAGCAGAATTCTACATGTAAATGAATGTTGTCCTTTAAACAAGTGAACTTGGGGAACTTACTTTCAATTATTCTACCAGGTAGCTAAAAGACTGTTAAACTCTTTTTTTTTTCGTCAAAAGTATCTCCTTCTACAGAGGATATCCAAAAAAACATGTCCCAGACTCAGAAGGCATTTTCAAAGTAGAGTTCCAAAAGGGAATATGTATATTTTCTCAAAGTGTTTTCTTTGAAGAGATCAAAACTTACTTGGATGTATAAGTTCTAATAAATAATATTTTTTTAAAAAGCCTCATTACTTCAATGTCAATTTATATCCTGCACCAAGTACCTAGAAGCATCATAGCATGCTAGATATAGAATTAGAAGACCTGGGTTCATATTTCACTTCTGATACTAACTGTGTGGCCACAGACAAATCAAATAACTTCTCTTTTTTTTTTTTTTTTTACAAGTCAGCTTACTGACTTGTAAAATGGGGATCAAAATACAAACAAACACTGCAGCATGTACCTTACAGAGTTGTAGTGAAGCACAGAGCAGATAAGGTCCACCAAACACTTTGTGAACTTGAAAGCACTCTACATATTTACTTGGTTATATACTTTTATGTACTCTGAAAGGTTAACTAAACTGAACTCAGGATTTAACTATCAAATTTAATCAGACTATTGCTATATGTGGTCAAATGTATGCAATTATGCTTTGTTATTCTCATTCTTATTCTCTCTCTCTCTCTCTCTCTCTTCCTCCCTCCCCCCCCATCTCTGTCTACTGGTTTCTTTAGTTTTCTTCAAGTCTCAGCTAAAATTGTACCTTCTGCAAGAAGCCTTTCCTGATCTCCTTTATTGCTAGTACCTTCCCTCAGTGATTATCTCCAAGTTGTCCTGTCCACATCTTGTTTGTACATAGTCATTTGGATGTCATCTCCTTCCACCGTATTGAGATCAGGGACTATGCTTGTATCCCTAGAATTTAGCACAGTACCTTACATATAGCAGGCTCTTAATGTATTCTTGTTGACTTGACTAAGGGGAGACAGGAGACATTTCTTCAAATATCCAGCTTGCCATATGGAAAATGCAGAGAGCTGACTTACTCTTTATTATTTCAGAAGCAGTTGTAGGACTAGTGGGTCATGGAGAAGCAGATTTTACATCAGTATAAGGAGAAATTTCACAAAAAATTGTATCTGTTCAACAAAGAATGGGATGTTTCATAAAGCCTTGAGCTGGAAGAATTCCAACTGCAGAGCCCTAACAGAAACCATCACTCAAGTGCTTCCTGACACACAGGTTTACAGTTCTACAGCTAGATAGGCCTTAGAGATCGCATGTCCAACCTCCTCATTTTACAAATGAAGAAAGTTAGGTCTATAGAGGTTAAGTGACTTACCTATGGTTATACAGATACCAAACAGAACTTGGATTTGAACCCAGGTCTTTGGACACCATATCCTATGCTCCTTCTACTACATGCAGCATATTGTATTCCCAGTAACCAACTAGCAGGGAAAATATAAAGCAAAAGTTTCTAATCAGGGATTTGTGAGTAAATTTCAGGGGTTCCATGAATTTGGATGGAAACAAAAATACACACTTATTTTCACTAACTTCTAAATGAAATTTAGCATTTATGACATTAAATTCAAGACTCATAGTTTCTGGATAATTAGTCATTTTATTAATAATGCCAGCATTTTAATAAAAAGAGGTCAGTGGCACTCTTGAATGTCAAAAACAATCATGGTGGCAGGCTCATGGGTTATATGCCCTTGGGAAGAAGGGTGTTCCTGAGGGTGGCAATCAACTCTGATTGGTTAACAATTAATGAGAAAACAAATATTACAATGAGGTGCTGGGTTTATTCTAATGACCTTTGACTATGTCATTTACTTATAAGTTACCCCCAGCTTTGGGCAATCTATTAAAAGAATTTATTCCCACCCTAACCAGAGTAGAAGGTTGGGTGGGGTCTGACCAAGACTGAGGAGAGTTAATTTAATCTCATTATCAGTAATGTCCTTCAAGAGACTGAACTTTGAAATGGGGAATATGGAAAAAGGGGAACTCTGGATCTCCCCAAATCATTGGTTATTAATAACCATTTCTCTCACATTTCCTTCCATTATGAATGTAAGCAACAATCACAATAGCATTAAACTTAACCAAACTGCCAAAGAGGTTCATCATACATAAAAGGTTAAGAACCCCTTATATAGAGGGACCTCAGGGTCTTCATCTGTAAAATTAAAGAATTGGCCCAGGTGATCTCTAAGGTTCCCGGCAGTTGTAGATCCTCTGATGCTATAATTCCAGCAACAGAAGGGAGATTGGACCTAATAATGACCTTGAGGTTCTCTTCTACATTAACACAACTCTATGAACTGAAAACTGTAGGAAGGAAGGAAGAGGCAGTGGATGAGATTATCCATCAGGTTTAAGAGGTCCTACTGCATCGAGATAAAGTAATCTTATGCTACAAAGTTTCCTAAATCATATTTTCTTCACCATTCCTAATACTTCTACAACATATATCTGATACAAAGTTTATTCACTGATGGGAAGAGAGGGTATATCAATTAAATCTGGGTTGATTATCCATCTGTTAGACCTAGTATCACAGCCCCACCTTTATCACATGTGCAAAAGCTAATCAGAGGCAGTGCCTGCTCATTAAAATAGGCTGCAGGCCCCAGAACCTAGGATATGAGAACTCATAGGCAGTGTGAGCTCATACATATTATCAGTAATTCCTCCTTGTCTGACTCTTTGGCTCCAGCTTCCCAATATCACTTCCTGGATCTCTCTTGTCAGAACACCCTGCCCTCAACCCTTAGTCCCCCCCTCCCACAGATGGATCTCCTTGGCAACATTCAGCTTCCAGAAAGACACAGCCTTAGCTCAAACTATCCTCTATCAACCACTACTCCCAGGGGTCATATATACACCTGTCTGTTATCCCCCTCAAAGGTGGCAACAGGTAGATAAAACTTTAGTGTGTCTAATTTCCTATTTGTTAAGAAGTTTTGGAGGGAGAAGCTTTGTCAGTATTTGCATATTTGATGTATCCATTTTCCAGAAGAAGGATATTTCATACTGAGGATCAGTTAAGGTAGGGAAATGTACCCAGCTTTCATATTTGTATAAGAATTTTATTTCATGCTACACACCTATTAACTATTAAAGGGTTAATAATTAACTGAGTTCTGAAAATCTGAGAAGAGAATAAATTAACTTTGAACAATGTGCTTTTTTCCTATATATTGCCGAGTTCTTCCTGGGCAAGCTGGTAGCTTTATGTTGCAAAGGTGATCATGGTCAAGACACCACAACTCACAATTAAAAGAAGTCCCCATAGAGTTTAGGTACACTTGGGAAAGGTTTTTTTCTCGTGTCTACCTGAATCTTGGACATACCTGACTGATTCTCTCATTCCTGATTATTGGCCCCTGTCCTAATTCTCTGCTTGGTCTCATCTGCATTCTCAGCTGCTCACTCATTTCACCTCAGCCCAGCCTATGTGATGGTATCTGTTCCAGTCCATCTGGCATCCTTGGCTTTTGCTCCTTAGCTCCTGACTCTCCATGTATGGACACAACACTACAATCTGATCCTGATCCATGACTCTAGGCCATCGTGTATTGCTATTAATTCTTTACCTTCTATGGTCTCACTGCAGGCACTTACAGACACTGGACTTGGAGTTGGAAAGACCAGGGTTCAAAACCCACCTCAGACATTTACTAGTTGTGTGCCTCTCTTCTATAAAATAAGTGGTTGAAACAATGGCCTGTAAGGTCCCTTCCAGGTCTAAATCTATGAGCCTGTAACATGCCATGCATGTCTCAAATCAACAGAAAATCAGTCATAAATGAATAATTCTTACATACATTAATCTCACAAACATATTCAAGCTAACAAATACAACATAAATAATTATGGGGAAGAAATTTTTAGAAGAATAATCATACTGCTTTATTTCTACAGTATCTTTTTTCCTAAGGGCTTTCATACCTATTACTTTAGTTTAATATCAGCACTAGGTATTAGTTTCACAAAACATTTTGAGATTAAAACTTCAAAAGGACTTATATAAAAGGCAGTAATGCTGTTTTAGGCTGACGTAGTTAACACTAAGATCATTCCTTAGGCTAAATATTCCACTGGTTAAAATGGCCATTGACTACTCCATCAGGAAATGGAGTCTCCAAACATAGAAAACGTACCATTTGACCATTCTTCACAACAGTTTGGTTAGCTGTTTTTTATTGCTTAATAATTCATAAGTCAATATCTAAGAAGTCTATCAATAAATTATGAACGTTAGCATAATATTACATTTCATGGGAATGACTCATCTCAAAAGACTAGACTGGCAAGACACAATATCAACAATAACAAAAGCTCTCTGAAGTAGAAAGCTTAGAAGGTATTGTATATTCAGTCACAATGATCCCAAAATGAGTAATTATACTCTCCAAGTTATTTTTCCTTAAGCTATAGCAACAATGTAAAATGAATTTTGAAACTATATAAACAACAGAAAAATTTCTTATAGGGATATATACTTATTTCGCTTTTTTATCTGCAGAAAAGGATTTCCATATTTTAAAAGGGCAGAGATTTCATTCATTCATTCATTCGTTCAATAAATATTTATTATGTACTCATTATGTGTAATCCCAGATGTGCCAGACTTCGAATAAGATACAAAATTAGTAAGACATGGTATTAATCCCCATGGACCTTAAAGTCTTGATGTCGGGCAGGAGGTGGGGGCTTATACTAGAAGGTACCAAAGCAGTTTCTTATACTTCTAATTTTCCTTTATGCTATTTATATCTCAAGACCACTACTCCTCCTCCACCTCCTTTTTGAGGTGGTGAAATTTTAATTTAATATCAGGATGACTACATGATTGAGACTATAAGGTAAAGCCTAATTGACTTGTCTTTCACCCTGTAAAATGAAGTCTAAAAGTCCCTTCCCAATCTGACATTCTATGAAGACATTACCATTTGCCAGTCAATGCCTGCACACCCAAGCACATCAGCTGATCTTTTTCATTTCTTAGAGAGAGAAAAAAAAAGTTCATGAATAGACAGTTCATCTGTGAATGTTTTATTAAGCAAAGTAATCCTCTTACAGTATTTAATCTGCCTATGTTTGAAGAGATAATGAACTTTGCTCAGTACTTTACTACAGTCATCAAACCAAAGGGAATAAGTCAACCCAGATGACAGGAGCAGTGACAGTGTAATGGACCACAGCATAACAATTACAAGACACCTTAAACTTGGACAGTACCCTGATCCTTGCCACTGGCATAGAGCTTCACTTGAAACATATTGCTACCCAGTGGATTTCATCTCCCCAAAGAGGAAGAGCACAATTCATTAAAACAAAGTCCTCCTTACATACACTGCTAACTTTGCCTCACGCTGCCTCATAGAGAATTTACTACTCCTTAGTGTTCAAGCCATAGCAATAAACTGAAAATGAGTGATTTGTATGCCACTTAATTAGAAGGTATAAAAGTCATATTTCTATTTTTGTTTGGAAACCACAAAACAGAGGATTTCATTTCCTTATCTCCTTGGACCCCTATCAAGAGATCTTGAAAAGTCTAGCTAGCTTCATCCTTTTTTTGCTGTTGATATCAGGAAATGTTCATGTCATCACCGAGAGAGAGAGACAGCTGGATTTCATTAAAAAGAGAAAGCTTACAACTGGATTTCCATCCACTCAAACACTTTGCCCTTTTTTCTTTATAATTTGTGCAGCTGAACTGTACACAAAGCAATGTTTGGAGGACCCTGGTGTCTTTCAAGTCAATGGGAGCTCATCTCTCTTTCCTTCCATAAAAATATCCAAGAAAAGAAATGATGTGCCAAATACATTATTGTGAGACCAGCTACAGCAACAATATTTGTCATTATTTTTTTTTCCCTGAACTACTCAAGTGCCATGATAGCAAATGCTGAGAAATAGAAGAACAAACATCACTAGCATCATTAGGACTTCATAGATCAGATGCACCCTGACATCATGCTGATTTAGGAGTGTGTAGTACAGAGAGTCAAGCAGAAGAACACTACTTAGCCTATCATCAGCATCACTTCCTGAACTTTCCTGAGGCTTTTTGAATGGTTTCACTTATGGAGGAAGGGGGTATGTGTGATGGTAAGGGAGGATAAATACCCATACAGGTTAACAAAATTTTAGATACTAGAAGCCTTTGACTACAGTTATCTCCTTGTATGCCTAATCATTCCCACCACCCTGGTGAAGGCCCTCATGAACTCATGCCTGAATTATTAGAATAACCTTCTGATTGGTCTCCTTACCTCAAGTCTCTCCCCTCTCTAGTCCATCCTCAATTTACCTATCTAAATGATCTTCCTAAAGTTCACCTCTGCCCACGTCACCCCCTCCCCCACTCCCATTCAATAAACTCCAATGGTTCCCCATCACCATGAGGATCAAATATGGATTTTAAAGCCCTTCATTACCTGCCCCTTTCCTATCTTTCCATTCTTCTTATACCTTATCTCCCTCTATGTCCTCTGCAATCCAGTGACACTGACCTTCTTATTCTTCCATTTCCTAAATCTATGCATTTTTAATGGCTGTCCCCCACTCTTGGAATGCTTCTTCCTTATCACTATTTCCTGGCTTCTTGGCTTCCTTCAAGTCTTAGCTAAAATCCCACCTTCTACAGAAGACTTTCCCAGTCCTCCTTAATGCCAGTTCCTTCTCTTGGAGGTTATCTCCAATTTCCCCTGTATATATTTTTTTCAACATAGTTGTTTGCATATTGTCTCCCCAACTAGACTGTGAGCTCCTTGAAGACAGGGACTGTGTTTGCTTTTCTTTGTATTCCCATAACTTAGCAGTGCCTGACACATAGTAGGAACTTAATAAATGCTTGTTGATGTGTCTTAATCCCCTTGACTGTTAGTGTTTTGAAAACAGGAACTGCATTTTATCTGAAATATACGCCCATGGGTCAGATTCTTAAAATCTAGCCAGTATGAGGGTCACAAATGTTCAGATTCCTTAAGATTCTGGCCAACATGGCAAATCTTTAATAAACCTTGTCTTTGGCTGAAAAAAAAATATGTCCACCATTACATAATAGGATGTTAAAAACAGCTTGAGGGCAGATAGGTAGTGCAGTCGGTAGAGTGCCAGGCGTAGAATTAAGAAGACTCCCCTTGCTGCATTCAAGTCTGGCCTCAGACACTTACTACTATGTGACCCTGGAGAAGTCATTTAACTCTGTTTGCCTCAATTTTCATCTGTAAAATGAGCTGGAAAAGGAAATGGCAAACCACTCCAATATCTTTGCCAAGAAAAGCCCAAATGGGGTCACAAAGTGTCAGACAGGACTAAAATGACTGAACAACAACAATGAATTGGAAAGTGGGAAAATAACAACATACTAGCTTAAATGGTCTAGGAATAGCAATTAGCACTATGAAAGGCCTCCAAAAGAATTTTAGAACAAGAAAAGATATTAAAGATTATATAGTACAACCGTCCCATTTTATACAGATGAGGAAACTGACGCCCAGGGAAGTTAATAATTTGCCAGACACATCCAGCTCACTTTTGAGGCTCCAAATTCTGCTTTCCTTATTATAGGGACTTCTATGAGAAAACTGGCTTAACCAATGAATATTGGCTCCTGTTCTATAATTCAGTCTTAGAGAGTTGTGTACCAAACAAGAAACTTGAATGAAAGCCTTCTCTATCCATGTCCTGCCATGATGTCTCTCCACTGGAAGAGGGGGAGAGGGACAGGGATTAGAATCTAGATTCCTGATTCTCAGATCAGTTAAGTACTCTTTTCACCACCCTGGTTCAGCCTAATATTATTTCAGCAGCCATTCCACAATAACCACCCTAACAAAAACAAATAAATCCCTAGTTGAAAAAGCAATATCCAGAGCTCCAAGTCACATGCTCAATTGTATTATACATTATTTTTGTCCACTGCTTTATTTCTGCTAGATGAGGCTTTGTATTTTCTTCTAACTGTAGTAGGCAAACATAAGATCTCTAGATAAAGGACTTAAAAAAGACACAGAAGCAGGCATTCCAGATGCAAAAGTCAGTATGTTCACTAGTGCTTTGGGGAAGGATCAAACTCTACTGCAGTTGGTTTGTTTGCTTGTTAACAGAAAGCTTTCTGAGACCCATAATAAGACTGTCGGTAAGAAAACAGAAAATAGGGTACAATACTGAAGCTACTCTCTAAATGGGAATGTGACTTCTAATCCTATGTATGATAGTTAAGGGCACTTCGTAAATAACCACGATTAAAATATGGCTTCACAACTAATACTCAAATTGTAAATATTTATATTATATTCATGGAAAGTCTGGGAGATAAAATGATACTGAATCAATTCATGAAACAGAAGTTTAACTAATGAAAATATGAAAAGTTCACTTCAAATTGAATAGACTGTTTAATGAACTTTCCTATATTTCAATCTTTTCAAATACCAACTGAAATCCCATCTTCTATAAGCAGCCTTTCCTGATCCCCCTTAACTTGATGCTAGCACCTTCCCTCTGTGATTATCTCTGTTTATCCTGTGTAGATCTTGTTTGTACAGAGTTGTTTGCATGTTGCCTTCCCCATTAAGCTGTGAGCTCCTTGGGAGCACGGATTGGTTTTTGTTTTTATCTTTCTTTGTATCCCCAGTGTTTAGCACAGCACTCTGCATGTAGTAAGCACTTAATAAATGCTTGTTGGTTGACTGACTGAACAGAACAGGGAAGGGAAGCAAGCATATATTAAGCACCTACTAAGTGTCAGGCACTGTACTAAGCACTTTACAAATGTCTCATTTTATCCTGATTTTATCCTCATAATGATGAGATAGGGCTAAATATATTTCACATTTTTAATCTGAAAAAATCTGATGTTCCTTAAGCCAAGTACTATTGCTGTGCTAAAGCTTAGTTTCTAATATTAGCCCATCAACCTGTGATATCAATACTTTTTTCACTCAGATTTTTATAAAACTCTTGAGTACAAACACTAAACACTTATTAAATGTCTCCTATACCAAAAATGCTGTTGTTTTGACTATTATAAATACACAGATTAAAAATAAAGGACATATGAAGAACAAAGCTATCTGCATCCAGAGAAAGAATTGATAAATAGAAGTATATGTAGAATATTATTATATACACATACTTATTTGTATCTAATGGTAGCTATTTCTAGGGTGGGGGAGGGGTAGAAAAAAAGCAATGTATATGATCATTTTGTTGTATATTTGGAGGTAGGGGGAGAGGGACAGGGACTAGAATCTAGATTCTTGATTCTCAGCTCAGTAAGCACTCTTTTTACCACCTTGGTTCAGTCTAATATTATTTCAGCAGCCATTCCACAATAACCACCCTAACAAGAAAAAATATATCCCTAGCTGAAAAAACAATGTTGTATATTGTAACAAGTTGTCCACGGTAAAGTTGCAGTTTCATATGCAACTATGTTATGGAAATGCTTGTTTTGTTCCATGAATTGTAAATAAAATAAATTTCAAAAAATACATTGTGCCAGGTGCTTATGATACAAAGATGAAAAACAAGGAACTTATAATCTAACGGGTAGGGAAGAGCAGGTATGATGCATACATGTATGCCATAGGATAAAGCATGATAGAAAAAAAAACTGACAAGATATTCTAGGGAAAATTAAGAAGGGAAACACTGCTTTCAGTTAATGTTAGTGGAAGGCTTCATGGAAAAAAATGGCACCTAATCTGGACCTTCAATAAAGAGAAGAATTTCAACAGGTTTACATGAAGATAGTGTGTGGTATAAGCATGGAGGACAGCCTATAAAAATGGCTGAGGGAAAGAGAACACAGTACTCAATCAAGGAAAGTCTAATTTGGTTAGAACATTGAATTTGTGAAAGGGAATAGGAAATAAAAGGCTAGAAAGGTAGTCTACAGTCAGATTTCAAAGGACCTGAAAATTTGTACTTTATCCAATAGGAAATAGGAGTCACTGGAGGTTTTTGAGCAGAGAGAGACATGGTTTGTCCTGTGTATTATGAAGATTATTTTGTCACACTGTGTGAAGGACGGAATAGAAAGGAGAAAAGCCTATGGAGACTAGTTAAGAGGCTTTTCTAACAGTCCAATAAGAGGTGATGAAGACCTGAACTACAGTGGAAACAGTGTGAGTAGGCAAGAAGGAACAAATCACATAAAATGGTCTAACACTTATTGTAATAATACTAAGATGTAAGTGTTTGTGTGTGTTTCCTCAAATTTGGCCTCAGATACTTACATACTGTGTGAACCTGGGCAAGTCACTTAACCTTTGTCTGCCTCATTTTCCTCAACTGTAAAAGGGGATTATAATAACACCTTCCTCACAGAGTTGTTGTGAGTATCAAATGAGATAATATTTATAAAATGCTTAGCACAATACCTGGCTGGCACATAGTAGGTGCTTAATAAATGTCTCGTTTCCTTCCCTTAAGCTTCTTAACACTACTTGGCACATAAAAGGCACTTAATAAATGGTATTTGACTGACTGACTCCCGTTTCATAATCCTACTGAAAATGATTGATATGCTAGTTTTTAAAATGTCACTCACATACAATTAAACCAAATTAGGATTATGGCAAGGGTTGAGTGCAGAGGGGAGTATCCACTCATTGTGACATACATAATACTGTATTTCTTCATTCCCTGATATCTACCAAATGACCTTTCCTTTCATCATTCTACATTTTGTTTTTCTATGTAGAGCTGACATAGCTTTAATGTGGAATCCCTATAATTTAAATATAAAGCTGAAGAAAGTTTGAAGGTACTCGTTAGAAGAAAGAATTCTTGACTGGCCTCTAGAAATGAAAATTCCTTGCAGCCCTGAGCTCAATCATAGTATGCCCTTACTATGACGCTATCCCGCACTGCAAAGATATGATTTCCTTTCTCATGTCACTGGAATGCTGGAAGGTCTGAGAAAATGGTTTGAAGCTCCAGAAGGTTAATATTTTCCTTTTAGTACAAGTTGGATCCCTTTCCTCGAACAAAGAGCCTTTGGTTTCTACTCTTCCAACCCTGAAGCCATGCATCCTGTGAGAGGATCAATTTCTGAGACATCCATTTTAATTATCTTGGGTTGAAGCTGAATGAATACAGAATCTCTTAGCAGCACCCAAATACCTCCATGTTGGTGGAGAATAATCCCCTAACATAATAAAGGGGAAAAAAATGAACACCTGTGAGTTCAAATCCTCCAAAAATAAGGGTTGGGGAAAGGACTTTCCCTCTGAAGGAAACTCTCTGGGGGATTCTGCAGAGGGGAAAATATCTCCTTCAAATGTACATTAGAAAATCACAGTCTGCAGACGCTTTCTCCATAAGCAGGACTCAGGTATATGACTTCATTTAAGTGTATGTGTAGCAATAAGAACACTGGCTCAAGATGCTAGATTCAGTTAAAATAAAGTCAAACAGACTTAGCCTCTTGGTCAAAGAGACTTAGGTCTCTCAGAGCTAGGGTTCTTTACCCTTTCATGTCATGGACACCTTTGGCAGTCTGGTGAAACCTATGGAACCCTCAGAATTGTATTTTTAATGCATAAAATACATTGGATTACAAAAAGTTAATTATGCTGAAATACAGTTATCAAAATTTAAAACAAAAACAAAACAAGTTCATGGAGGCCAGGTTAAGAATCCTTATCTTAGGGGCAGCTAGGTGTCGCAGTGGATAGAGCACTAGCCCTGGAATCAGGAGGACCTGAGTTCAATCCAACCTTAGACACTTGACAGTTACTAACTGTGTGACCCTGGGTAAGTCACTTAACCCCAATTACCTTGCAAAAAAAAAAATCCTTGTCTTAGAGTATGTAACTTTAAACAGACATGAAAGTCATGCAATTAAAAGAATAAATCATCACACACTTTATGCAAATAATTACTATTTTAGTCCTAAGTACATGCATGAGGATATTGAAAGAATAGTGGGTGACAGAGGGGTCCATGAGTATATGTTGAGGAGCTAGCTGTTGGAGTGGATAGATTGCTGAACCTGGAGATCATGAATAGTACTTTCTTAGGTAGGTACAGAGGCAGCTGGTTGGCTCAGTGGATAGAATGGTGGTCTTGGAGTCAGGAAGACCTGAGTTCAAATCCTGCCTCAGACCCTTACTAGCTGTGTGACCCTGGGCAAGTCACTTAACCTCTGTTTGCCTTAATCCACTGGAGAATGGAAGATGGAAAACTAGTTCAGTATCTTTGCCAAGAAAATCCCATCAATAGTATGATCCACGCGGTCACAAAGAGTCACACACAACTGAACTGTACTTACTGCTCTTTGCTTCCTATGACGAAGGGTCATTCTGAGTTATATAGCATAGCTAAGGGATGTGGAGTGGCTAAGACTTGGTTAATCAAACAGTATGGGTAATAAAAATGGATATCTGGTTTTTTTTCCTCTTCCTCTTTGGAAAAAAAAAATATTATAAGAGATGGCTCTCTGGGAGGGTGGGAGAAGGGATAATCTAAATGATATAAAAATCTAGTAAACTATATAAATAAAAATCCATTTTTTAAAAATCTGGCTGATTGCTGATGAAATCAGTTTTTTTTTAACTTTTTATTTTTGGTTACAAAAAAAGAACCATAAAATTGTAAATCTTCTTACCTCTTGCTTTTCCCAACAGTGCCAAGCTTTTCCAGGTAAGTTCTGGCAACTACACACTTGGGCTGCAATAATCTTTGCTTTCAAAGATCCTGTAACAAAGAGGCAGCCTAACAGATAGCAGGCCTGCCTCAGAAGCAAGAGGTGTTCACCCTAATTCTGTAACCCTGAAAAAGCTGTTTAACCTCTCAGTGCCTGGGGCACTAAGACAAAAGCTATTTGTTTCTGAGCTATTGAATTGGTAGTTTCCTTCTTGGGAGTTTTCCCTATACCGATGAAATCACAAATCTAATCCCATCCAAAGACAATGGCATTGGGTATAAAGATTCTATAGTTCAGAGAGAAGAAGGAGAGACAAGAATAAAAGGTCTGGAGAGGAGGATGTGTAAGATCTACCTTAAAAACAAACAAACAAAAAACATGGTTCTACAAACATTTCTTATAAATTTGAGACATTAACTATGTAGTTTGCTGATGCAGTTCACGTTCATTTATCCACATGTATTTGCAGCAAAGTGAATCCTGGAAACCTGGTTAAACTACTACCTAGCTGCTGCATTATACTGAACAAGTCACTTCATCTGTCCTTCCTCTGGCCTCCTTTCTGCATTTGTTAAATGAGGTGGTTCTACAAAATAATCTCTCCAAAGTACCTTCCAGCTCTAACAGTCTATGACACCTACTACCACACTTTGTCAATGATCTTATGACCACTATTTAACCTCAAACTGACTTCCTGTCATCCGCCACACACTTGAGCTACCTCCTCCTGTACCTCATGGCCAGTGGAGTTTTGTTTTGTTTAGTTTTGGGTGGGATGAAAGGCAGAGGAGAATGGCTTTGTAATTTATTTGGTATGAGGAACTACCTTTGAGGAAACTCTACCAACAAAGATTGGCATCTAATATGTAAATTAATACTATCCTAAGGCAAACATGATTAGGAAAATAAGTATGCTGCTCCTAAGTGTCTTTTAGATTATAGCTTTTTGGTATTACTCATCTACCCATTGGTATATGATCCATAACTGAAGAATTGAGAAGACCAGGTAACTATTCCAAATTATCTTTGGGAGATGACGGGACTAACAGTAAAATTGTAGAGGTGCCAGGAAAACATAGGGTGAGTACCCAATGAGAAAACTCCCTATCCAAAGCAGATTACCATCAATCAGCACTTTCTCTCCAAGATATAGTCTTAAAAAGTTCTGAGCTATTGAGAAATTAAGTGGTGTACATAAGTTCACATAGCTAGTATGTGTCAAAGGCAGGCCTTGAGCCCATGTCTTCCTGATTGAGTCTGTGCAAAACTCATCCCTTTTTTTCTTCCTCTTTTTCCTGATCATCTTGTAAGCTTAGATGTCTTCACTCCAAAGTCTCCCAGTTCTTTAGATTTTTTCAATTGTCACTCTGTAATTAAACGTTCTTTCTTTCTGTTGGTTGGTTTGTTCCAATCCTAAGAAAAATCAGCTTGCAAAAATCTGTTTCTACTCATTTTCTTTTCTACCCACATTTCTAACTTCTTTGTATTACGCTATTGTTGTGCTCTTCATACTTAGAGATAATGCCAAGTTTGAAAGTATTGTATTTAAAACCTCAAGATGAAGATTTGAAGAAGGCAGGAGACTGGAAAAAACAATCAATATCTTATAGAAAGAACAGTTCAAACAAATTTTCTGCATGATTATTTTCAAATCCAAACTATTTGTATTTTCTCATGAAGAAATAAAAAAAAAACCTAGCGTTTAAAGCTGTTTAACACAGAATATGACAATGTTTAACACACTATGTTTAAAATAACAATGTTTTGGGGCAGCTAGGTGGCGCAGTGGACAAAAGCTCCAGCCTTGGAGTCAGGAGGACCTGAGTTCAAATCAGACATTTGACACTTACTAGCTGTGTGACCCTGGGCAAGTCACTGAACCCTGATTCCCTCACTAAAATAATAATAATAATAATAATAATAATAAAGTTTCCTTCACTTACCTGCTGATTTACCTTTTTGAGAATTTATTATTCCAAATTATGTCAATTCACTCATTTTCTTCTTTTCCTTTTGTTTTCTCTAATTGTTATTATTCTCTTTGTTATTTCAGCTGTGTCCAACTCTTCATGACCCCATTTGGGATTTTTCCAGCAAAGATACTGGAGTGGTTTGCCATTTCCTTCTCCAGTTCATTTTACAGATGAGGAAACTGAGGCAGACAAGGTTAAGTGACTTGCCCAGGGTCACATAGCCAGAAAGTGTCTGAGACCAGATCTGAACTGATGAAAATGAATATTCCTGATTCCAAGCCCAGTGCTCTATCCACTGCACCACCTAGCTGCCCTATTATTCTCCACCTCTTGAAATAATTTGTATAACTTTTTGTATTTAGTTATCACCACACCCATTTTATTCACCACCCCCACTGCCAGTAGACTATAAGTTCCTTGAGGACAGTGACTGATTCCTTTCTGTGTCCCATTTGCCTGGCATAGTGCTGTGAACATAGCAGGTATTTAATAAAATGTGTTGAATTAAAATGAATCAATTTTAAGAGTAAATTGAAGAAATCCCACATTAGTTTGTTACTAGATAGGGAAAATTTTTCCCAGACTGAAAATATGCAGAATCACATTTACTTTTTTCTTTCTCACTCTTCTATTCCTTCTGTAGAACTCCATGACTTTTCAAATAAAATTCTTGGGGAATTTCAGCAAATTCATTAGGTAATTTATGCATATCCTCTTGACCCAGAAAATGAAGAATACATTGTTAGAACACTTCTCAATTATTTAATAGGAGTGTATTTTTTTTTCAGAGTAAGGAGATTCTTTACATTATCAAACAACTTGACAAAAACCTTATAATTTGTTCAATATTTTTGGTATAATTCTTAGAAATGAAGGGTTTCATCTTTCAAATAATAAAGATGATGATACTACTATTCTAAGAAACGAAAAAGTCCAACTCATCTCTCTCTTTCTCATCTTGTTATTTAATAACTGAGAAATAACAGAGTTCCTTCCTCATTACAAAGCTAGTCCTGCTGTGGTATTAACCTAGTTCTCAAAATACTCAGAACTTTTGTCTTAACACACGTTCAAGGAGGTTCAGAATACCAAAATCCTGTACAGGGGATTATACAGGCAGCTGTCTCCCTTAACTGTTCCTGATGTTACAGGGGAAGAAGCCTGAGGGGCAGTCATTTTGAGTCAGGTCCTTTAGTCAAAGACTCAGGGTTGAGGGATGAAGGGTAGCCCTACTGTTGGGACACAGATTCCTGTTTCAGCCTTTGCTTTCTACAACCCCTAAGTCAAAAATTTGGGGTATAGGTGGGCTGCTGAACGACTAATTGCTCCCCGACTCATGTGAGGTTCATCCACTTGGGAAGCAAGCAAACTTTACTTGAGAGGAGATATGCACACAATGAAGAGAATGGACACAGAAAGCCATCCCAAGTACTGCATAGATTCAGGCACCCCACACAGGTGGATTTTTATAGGCTTCTTCTCTGAGTCAAACAAGTCCAGGAATTGATTTTAGGGAGTGGGGAGTTCAGATTGGGGTGTGGGTCAAGGTTCAGGATTGATGCAGCCTCACTGGTGGCAGGGGGAAAGGGAAAAGGGGAAAAATGGCAGTTAGGTGATATTAAACCTCCCTAATCCTTGGAAAAGGGGGCTTCCTATGACTGAGTGATTTGGTTTTTTTGAACTTCCTAGGTATTTTTCCATTTAGCAGATTAAGTAGGCTACTATATTCCTTATAATTATATAGCACCCCCAAAGATTACAGAGAGCCTACCAAAAATAACTCTGAGATGTAGGTAGGTAGGTAGGTAGTGCAAGTACCATCTCATTTTACAGATGAAGAAACTGAGGCACAGAAAGGCTAAACAGCATGATCAGAAAGCATTAGTCCAGCATTCTTTCCTCCATACCACAGTGCCCCTCATTAGCTATACACTAAGTCAACGCTTCAGAAAGTAGACAAAGGAAAAAGTGGACTCCATGTTTTCACAGAATAAACGAATCAATAAGCATTTGTTAAGTATAGCACCATGTTAGGTGCTGGGTATGCAGAAACAAAAATGAAACTGTCCTAGTCTTCAAGGAGCCTGGGTTCTCTCAGGGCCAACAACTGCTGCTCATATAAGGAAAAATAAAATATGTGCAAAATAATTGAAGATCATCCCTTTTCCTGATCATCTCTGCACAATATCCTGAACTTGGTGAACCAGCTGGATTTAGGTAATCCTCCTTAAATGTCTGAAGTGGTTGGAAGAGGTAAAGTCAGATAAGGTACCTATCACAATTTTTCTACTTCAGGTGGTAAGTTTACTTCCATATTGAGATCTGTTCAAATCTGGTTAGGTGAACAGAAGGAGGTAATTTTGTTTCATTTGGAAACCATTTGCAAGGGTAGCTTGGTTAGATGACCTGTAATAATGAAGAATTCAGATAATTTACCTAAATTAAATCCATGCATAATTCAAAACCTTCCTGTGTGTTGATCTGATCTCCACTACTTTTTAAAAAGAAAACCCTGATGGCTTCCCTTTGCCTACCAAATTTCATTCCCCTGGTCATTTCCACCTGCCTAAATCTTATCCATCTTTCCAGACCTGACTCAAAGGTTATCACTTCCATGTTCCCTACCATGATCTGCCTAATCTCAGGAATCTCACATCAATTTCTGTATACATCTCGTGCACTTGTTATACCCTAGTTTACACCAGGGTTTTTCTGGTGTATATTTTTGTCCCCTCCTTAATCATAAGTGTCTTGTTGGTTGTATGACTGTGTGTGGGTATATCACTTAATCTTTCAGGCTAAATTTCCTCATCTCTAAATCAGGGGATTAGACTAGGTGATTTCTAAGGTTGTTGTCCATCCCCTCCACCACTACTAACTTTCAATTTATGATCCTACTTTCTTATATCAAAATCTCACTGAAGTCCCTTAATGTTGAGATATAAAGATTCCACCACCCTATGATCTCTTACAACTTCTTTCCACCTTTCCATCCTCACTGCTACAGAATCAATTGAGTCCTTCATTGATGCTGACATGTGAGGTATATATTTACCACTGTAACATATTTCTTGTTTATACCACATGGTCAATGTGGCATAATAGAAAAGAGAGGTTGGGCTGGGATTTAGAAAACCATAATTCAAATTATTCCTCAATCACTTATTAGCTACGTGACTATGGGTAAGCCACTTAATTTCACAGAGTCTCAGCTTCCTCATCCAGAAAATGGCAATGATAACAGAAATATTTGGTCACCTTCCCACTCAGGATTGTAGGGAGGATCAAATGAGTCCTTTGAATCCAAAATTTCAGAATTGGAAGGAACTCATTTTAGTTTCACATTTTAAAAATTAATTTTGTTTCTGTGTTTTTGGCTAGGCAATGGGGTTAAGTGACTTGCCCAGGGTCACACAGATAGTAAGTGTTATGTGTCTGAGGCCGGATTTGAACTCAGGTCCTCCTGAATCCAGGGCCGATGCTCTATCCACTGTGCCACCTAGCTGCCCCAAGAATTAATTTTTTTAAGGAAAAAAATTAATTTTTCTGGGGCAAAATATTCTTCCCCCAAATTGCAATGGAAGAGAACAGTTCAGATACTTCAATACTGCAATATAAAACTAACTAACCCTACATAATACTAACTAATTAAATGTTAACTAACCCGACATAATAAAAACTAACCTAAATTCCCTCAGGTTTTAGAAATGCAATGATCTTGGAGAAATTGTTGCCTGTGTGGAATGCTTTACTTAAATGCCTTTCTATTGGATAGTGCTTGAAATAAGTGGAATATTTGTAAGGCAGAGATTTCTTGTTTTGAACAGAATCTGACTTGCATGTAGAGAAAAACATTTTAAACCCTAGAGATAAAGGTTTTAAGACTGTTGTCTCAAAGTAATTAAATTCATTTTCCTTAGGCATTTTTTTTACTACAATAGGCCCTCTCTGTTATGAAGACATATTGGATCTACTGCCAGCTCCTGGCTCCACCCAAAGGAAGGCAAACAGTACACTAATATGACATTAAAATTAAATTTACTCAGACTAAAGTCAGGAAATCCAACCTAAGACACACATAATAGGGAAGAGTTAATGCGCTTTTGGGGACTGAGGATGTTCAGGCCGTGATTGCCAAGATGATTTTTTTGAAACTTGTATTTCACAGTTCCCACAGATTCAAAACAAGAGCCAGAAGCTGGGGTTTATCCCTTCTGTCTCATGTATACTTGTTCTGGTCTCTAGAGATTGTTATCAAAATTCAAAGACCTTTCCTCCTTACACTCCCTACCCACAATCCTACTCCTAACTTCATTAAATTGTTTAAGCTTTTCCTCACAGAATATAGAGCACTGGGCCTGGAATTAAGAAGACCTGAGTTCAAATGAAATCTCAGACACTTACAAGCTGTGTGACTCTGGGCAAGTCACTTAACCCTCTGTTTGCCTCAATTTCCTCATATATGACATGAGCATAATGATAGCACCTGTGTCACAGAGTTGTGAAGATCAAATGAAATAATATCTTTAGGGGCAGCTAGATGGGGCAGCTAGGTGGCGCAGTGCATAGCGCTCCAGCTTTGGAGTCAGAAGGACCTGAGCTCAAATCTGGTCTCATACACTTGACACTTACTAGCTGTGTGACCCTGGGCAAGTCACTTAACTCCAATTGCCTCACCAAAAACAAGAAAGAAATAATATCCGTAAAGTTTTAGCAAAATGCCTAGCATATTGTTGTTGTTCAGTCATGTCTAACTCTTCGTGATCCCATGGAGCATACTGTCCATGGGGTTTTCTTGGCAAAGACACTGAAATGGTTTGCCATTTCCTTCTCCAATGGATTAAGGAAAACAGAGGCTAAATGACTTGCTCAGGGTCACACAGCTAGTAAGTGTCTGAATCTAGATTTGAACTTAGGTCTTCTGGATCCCAGGCCGAGCACTCTATCCACTAGGCCACCTAGCTGCCTCCTAATATATGCCTAATATGCCTATATTGATAAGGCCATATTTGTTTCTGGTGCTGAATCATTTGACAGTGCTTCAGTAGGTGCTTAATAAATGCTCATCTCTCCTTCCCTCTTCCCCTGCTCTACCATCCTTCTTTACGCTGGGCTTTTTAGTCATACAAATCATAGTTTCTCACACTTAGAAGGTAGCTCAGAGATTACCTAGCCCACCACCTACTCCAATCAAGAATCCCATCTCCTTCAACCCCAACAAATGACAATCTATGGTCCATATGAAAACCTCCAGTGACCTCACTACACTCTACCCCACCCCCTAAAAAACAGTCCACTCCATTCATGAGCAACTCTAATTGTTAGTTTTTCCTATTCTGAGCCAAAATATGATTCCCTGTGACTTCCACCGATTGTTCCTACTTCTGCTCTCTGGGTCCAAGGAGAAAAAGCCTCATCCCTCTTCCATATGACAACCTTTGGTATATGTGAAGACAGCTTTCACGTACTGTCTATCTGCCCTTCACTCCCTTAAGTCTAAGGCCAAACATGCCTCGCTCCTTCTGGTCCACTTCTGGTCTTTTTTTATAGCTCTCTGATCACTCCACATCTTTTAGCAGTTGTTTCCTAACGGCTGCCCTTTCTTCTAACCACGGAAATCCCCCAGAGACTTCGCATTATAACTACTGTTTTTCTCTTTCAATTTTTCTTATATGCTTTTCACAGTATTACTCCCTGAAGCATGTGAATCCCACTAAAGCCAAAGGGAAGCAACCAATCCTTTTACCCTGGAATTCTCCCACCTAAGACCTACCGCGTGCTGTGTACTACTGGCAGGCTGAAATCAAAGCAAGGACTAAGGCGACTGACTATATGACTTTGGAGAAGCCATGTATTCACTTTTGGCCTCAGTTTCCTCATCTGTGAAATGAAATTTGAATTAAAAATTAAATTAAAATCTTTAACAATAAAAAGTTAAAAATGTTCACTTTTTATCCAGCACATTATTAAGAGTTGCAAAATGCATTAAATATATAATTTCATTTGATCCTCACAACAAACCTGTAAAGAAGGTGCTGTTATTAACCCTGTTCTACAAATTAGGAAACAGGCTCAGAGTGGATAAGGTCACTCAGGTGGGGCTTGAACTCAGGGCTTCCTAATTTCAAGTCTAGCACTCTATCTACTACATCAATACTAAGGTCTCTTTTAGCTTTAAATTCTATGAAAAGCAGGGGGAGAAAATGCAGTACGAGTGAGGAAAAAGAAAAAGGAAGGAAGGAGATGAGAAAATGAAATAATAACTGAAACATATAGTGCTTTATTATTTACAAAGTACTTTATATCCATTATTCCATTTGAGCCTCAAACTATTTTACAGATAAGAAGCTGAGTAACAGAAAAATTAGGTAACTTGTCCATGGCACCAAAGTTCATAAGCATTTAGGGGGCAATTCTAATGCAGATGTTACTAATTCAAATTCTGACCCTCTATTATATTGTGTCACTTCCAAAAAGAGGAAATAGAGTATAGAGAATGGAAGAAATACTGAAGAAAAGAATTTTAGAGCTAAAAGGTATCCAGCCCCCTCATTTCAAGGATATGGAAACTGGCCAACAGACATGAAATGGCTTTGCCTAAAGTCATGCTATTCGTGGCAGAGCTGAGACTAGAAACCAGGTCTCCTAACTTCCAATCCAGTGCTCTCTCCACCAAATCATGCGCTGCCCTCACGGCAGAGTCCCATGAACCAATGTCCCATGTACCAATCAGTGGCACCATCAATGTGTGTTACCTAATCTAAATCTAACCCAGTTCCTAAGGTAGCCCATATCATCTTGAGTCACCATGGCCAAATGTCACTTGCTGCCATTTTCTATCAAATCTATCACCTTGTTCTATGCTTCTTCTGTCAAATTCTTAGCCTGGGTTATGGGCTTTTAGACTTAAACTATACTCTAGTTCTAATGTTAACTTTTGACTTATGCCCTTTGGTGTGACTAACAAGGAATTGAGAATGTTTAACTTGGAGAAGAGAAGACAGATAGTTGTCTGCAAGTACTTAAGGGCTATAAACATGAAAGAGGGATCAGACATGCTGTACTTGGTCCCAAACTAGAAGTGGTGGGGAAGGTTGCAATGAGGTAAACTGAGGCTGAAGGAAGGAAAAACTTCCTAACATTTAGAACTATCCCAATGTGGAATGTGGGTTTGCCCTCACTTGAGTTCTGTAGACTGTTTGGATTTGACATATACGGCAGAGGGGATCTTTTTTATTCTTTTTTCTCCTGAATTTCTTTTTTTATTTTGATTTTTTAACATTCTTTTTTAGAGTTCCAAATTCTCTGCCTCCCTCCAGTCCTTCCCCTACTCATTGAGAAGGCAAGAAATTACATCCATTATACATGTGAAGTCATGTAAAACATATTTCCATATTAATCATGTTGCAAAAACAAAAAACAAAACAAAACAAGAAATACAAAGAAAGTGGGGGAAAAAGGATGCTCCAATCTATACTCAGAGTTCATTCACCACTGCTCCTTTGGAACTGTCACAGATCATTGTATTGATCAGAGTAGATAAGTCTTTCACAGTTGATTAGAATTACAATATTGCTGTTACAGTTTACAAGTTCTTCTGGTTCTGCTCTCTTCGCTATCGGTTCATACAAGTCTTCCAAGGTTTTTCTGAAACCATCCTGCTCATCATTTCTTATAGAACAATAATATTCCATCACAATTATATACCACAACTTATTCAGCTACTCCCCAATTGATGGCCATCGAAGGGATCCCTTTTTTATTCACATGTTAAACTAGCTGGTCCCTGCAGTCCTTTCTAACTCTAAATTTCCAATATTCTGTGAAATGTTCCTCTTCTCTATTCAATCCATTGAAAAACCATCCTTTATTCCTGTCTCTTTCACTTCCATGGAAGGGAATTCACTTACCATTTTCAGCATGGAGTTCAAATGTGTTCCTCAGTTTCAAGGCCTTTGAAATCGGTCCAACAGTAACTACTCTTCGCAGCCCATATGTTCTCTCTCAGCTCCTTTTATTCCCATTTTCTGGTCTCTTTTTCTATTCATTCTTCTTGGCCAAATCTAATTCTCAAAACAACCCCCTACAGTTGCTTGCTTGTCTGCTTCCTTCCTTTCATTGAAATCTCACTTCAAAATCTACTCAGCCTTCACTATAGCCAACTGTAAACTAAGAAGGAGAAAAAAACATAAAGTAGAAAACAGAAACCTCCTCAACCAATGAAAGAACAGGAATAGCCACTCTCTCTCTTTTCCTCCCATATCTTGCCCTTCTTTCTTCAACAAACTTTTTAAATTTTTGTCCCCTTTGTCTTCTTAGCAATGGAAATACTACAGGAATAAAGTGAGTGTTACTTTTTATGCAGTGCCTTCTCTGGACCCTAGTAAATGGAAGTTGAAAAATAATAATGGAGTTAGATGTTTTTAGCCAGAGGAAATAACTCCATTAATTGTTTTTTACGCTTCTTGTATTTCATGCAATTTTACTACCCAAAATAATTCAAAGCCATCAGCAGTATGTACTCAAAGGGGCCTTTAGAATGTCTGAAGTCCCAAGTAAATACATTTGACCAAATTTAACATAAAAGATTAATTTCTTTTTTCTAAAAAGAGGATACTATTCCTCTCCATCTGCTGAAGTGCTTCTTCTTAAGGACTCTTCTCAAGCTTCATAGTGTTCAATTTCATCCTACCCAACAAACCTTTAATAAGCACTAATGCAGAGGTTCCCAAAGTGGGTGATATCATGCCCTGGGGGGGGCAACTGGAATGATGGGGGAAGGGGGGATAGTAGCCTCGGGTGCAAGTGGGGTCATTGAATAAAAATAAGAGGGCAATGGAAGCATAAGGAAAGAAGAGAAAATATGAAAATTCTGAAGAACCATTTGTACATGGTTTCATCTGTTGTGTAACAGAGTTAAAGTCATAATGATTACAATATTTTCCAAATAAACACACAAAATGCAAGTTATAACCGATCAGTGGTCAAGTCCACCAATAGGTCTTAATAAGCAAGTGTTGGCAGGGGAGCATGTTGTACATTGTCAGAAAGTCCAGCATGCATCAGCAGGAACACATGGGTGTATTGACTTCTTCACAATATGATAATATACGGTTAAATGATGCAATAATTGCATCATCAAAATTTCAACACGGGAAAAAACACATAAATTTACAATAAATTATTAAATTTAAGATGCATTATTTTTTAAAAATATTTTACATTTTTGGAAATTATGCAAATTTCAAAAAACAAAAACAAAAACAAAAACATGAAAGAGTTAAAGAAAGTAGATTTCCAGGAGGGCACTGAATCATTTTTTTTTTTTCAAAGGAGGCATTAGACCAAATAAGTTTGAGAACCTCTGCATTAACATGATATTCAGCACTGTGGTAAGTGCTGAGAATGCAAAGAAAACAAAACAGCCAATGACTTCAAGTAGCCAACATTCTACTGAGGAAATTAGAACATCAATCAACAGGTATGTACTAAGTGTTTACTCTGTGCCAGTGTTTAAGTGTTAGAGTTACAAAGACAAAAGTCCCTGCCCTCAAGAAGCTTACATTCTATTGGGAATGAGAATATGACAGTATACAAGGAGAAACTTGACAAATACAGAATAAAGGTCCTGGCAGCTGGAGGGATCAGGAAAGGCAGAAGGTGGAACTTGAGCTGAGTCTTAAAGACTATCTTTCACAGTCACCACAACATCATCACAATATTGCTGTTACTGTATACAAAGTTCACTTCACTTATCACTTCACTATATCTAAGTCTTCCTAGGTTTTTCTGAAACCATGCTGCTTATAGTTTCTTATAGCACAAAAGTATTTCATCACAATCATATACTACAACTTGTTCAGCCATGCCCCAACTGATGGGCATCAAGGAGATTTTTTTTTTTCATTTACAACAATTCCAAAAGGTAGGTGTAAGCAGGGAATAAATTCCAGGCCTGGTGCAGGGTGCAAAGGCAAAAGATGGGAGAAGGGGGCAGCTAGGTGGCGCAATGCATAGAGCTCTGGCCTTGGAGTCAGGAGGACCTGAGTTCAAATTCCGACCTCAGACACTTGACATTTACTAGCTGTGTGACCCTCGGCAAGTCACTTAACCCCGACTGCCTCACCAAAAAGCAAAAACAAAATAAACAAACAAAAAAAAAAGATGGGAGTAGGAAAGTCTAACATGCAAAACAATGAATAGGCCAACATGGCTAGATCTCAGAGGGCAGGGTTGGGAGAAGTGTTAAGTTGTGGAGAGTTTTAAATGTCAAAGAGAAAAAATTATATCTGATCTTTGATGCAACAGGCAGTCACTGGATTTCACTGAGAAGGGAGGAGTTACATAATCAAACCTATGGTTATAGGAAAATCACTTTGGTCATCGTAGGGAGGATGGATTGTAGTGGGAGATGTTCGTGAAAGGTAGGCCAAAAAGGAAGTTCTCACAGTAGTCCAGGAGTAAGGTAATGAGGGCCTGAACCAAGGTGGTGGCAGTGAGTGGAGAAGAGTGGACTTATGAGAAATGTGGAGACAGGGAAGACACAATTTGGCAACATGATAAATTTGTACATGCCAAGTGCAAAATAAAGGCATATTCTGCCTGATGTGACAAGTTGGTTCTACAAGAACACAATATTGCTGTGGGCAAATCCCCTAGGAAATGATGGGACAGTCTTTTGCTACTCTCTAGTGCCAGATGCAAATATAATAAAATAACCATCAGAAGAATTAGGTATTAAACTCTTAAAAATACAGTCTTCTATTTTTTCTAAATGGAATAAAATCGAGCCCCTTTTTCTTTTAAATGTTACAAGGCTTTGTACAATGATATGTCTATTAAGATTCTTTAACATTCTGTTGCTGTACAGTTTCCTTTCTCTTAGACTGTGTCATCTATCTGGAACAGTCTAATGCAATAGTGGGGCGGGGGGAAGTAATTTAAATTAAGGGCTATTAAGCAAAGCAATGATATTCAATGTATTTAATGTTTTTCCCCGACACTAACTTAAGTGCTTTCCATTTCCCAATCAGCAACACTGTTATGCTCTAATAGATCTGCCCATCAGATATGATAATTGGCCTTCAATTACATTTCATTCCAAATTAATCCTTGTAAGTGTACCAAAGCAAAAGAAAGACAATAGCCAAAGCAAAGACACTAAGACAACATGTTAGTCTTTACTAGAGTAAAAACTCCCTTAAGCCAAACCTCAGGGGAATCAGGAAAATTAACAGAACCAGCTTTGTGAGAGATACTTACTAACAGCACGAGTCTTCTGGGAAATCACTACCTGTGGGTGGGTTGGAAATTTTATAACTGAAGGTTTATGCTCCCATAGAAAGAGGAGGAGGTAATAATGTGGGTGAATGAACCAAATGCACGAACAGCTAGCTCACGTGCAACATTTCCCATCTCACTTCTCCTGGGGCGATGTGGCTTGAGGTACACATGTGTTTTACTCTCTTATGAGTATTTCTAAAGTATCCAAAGCACAGTAGGACTATCCCTTTCGCACTGGGGAACTCTGGGAAACTAAAACCCTGTTGTAGCTAGATGTGCCCAGTAAATCAGCCACAACCAAAATACAGAATGAAAGTTGTGAACAGTGCATGAATTTTTTCAGATCACTAATCTCAGCCAAAAAACCCATCACACAAGATTCATTCTCCTGAATGCTCCCTGTGGCTGCCCACTGGGCACTCTGCACACATCTTGCACGTAACTAGTCATTTACATGTTTTCTCCTGCCCTAGAACGGAAGCTCTTTGACGGCAAGGACTAGGCTTGGTTTTGTTTTTACCTTCTTTGTATCCACAGCACATAGTACAGTGCCTGGCACATACAACATGCTAAATAAATGTTTGTTGATTGATTAGTATGTGAAATAGATTTTAGAAAATCATAGCTCTCGAGCTAAAAGGGACCTCGAAGGCCATTTAATCCAATCCTCTCTTTTAATAGATAAGGAAACTAAGATTCATAAATGATGAATGATTTACCTAAGGTCACACAGGTAATAAGAGTCAGAGGCAGGTTTTGAACCCAGAAACAGTATACACTTCTACCGTGTCAGACTTTCCAGTCCTCACTCCAAATGATCTCAGACATTTGGGATTCTTTGTCATTGCCTAACATACCAAAATTACTCTTCAGAGCCCCAAAGCAGCAATATGACCATTTCTGGCAACTGAAAAGTTAATATAACTGCCAAAAAGCCTTCTCTGTCCCCCCCCCCCCCCCAGGATCAATTGATTTAAGGTACTGCACCTCTATGCCACATACCTGATGTAAGAGCAGTTTTAACATTTCCTGATACTAAGGTGTAGAATTAAGTACAAAGAACACAAAATATCCATCTATTGTGGATGTCCTTATAGGATGACAAATCTCAGGAATGTTCAGTGCTTTCCTGGAAATAAAGGAGAAAAGTAGGAGCAGGGAGAGCAAGGAAAAATCTCTCACAATGGTACCATGACCAAGTTCAAATGGTTACATTGTAGATGTAGTAGTTCTTAACCAGGGCGGAAGGGGCGGGGGTTGAACTTGTTTCTTAAAAATATTTTGATAATTCCATTTTAACATAATTGATTTATGTTATTCAGTTTAAAACATGATTCTGAAAAGGAATCCACAGGCTACATTAGCCTCTCAAAGGGACCCATGAAGCAAAAAAAAAAAAAAAAGAAAAAAAAGAAAAAGAAAAAAGGGTAAAACTTTTTCACTGTAGCACAATTTCTGCATCTACTTTGAGCGCAACACAAAAAGCACTGGAAACCAGCTGAATTCTTGCCCATCAGCCTCTCTGCCAAGTCACTTAAGGCAACTGTCTCCAAATGTGGGATTTTGCCTCATGCCACATCACTATCATTTGCAAAGCTGTCAGGTGTCTTCTTACAGCATCAAATATGTCCTGCTTCCACAAAAGGAAGAAATCCACGCGCACAGACGCACAGACACACACACACACACAGACACACACAGACACACACACACACACACACACCCCTCCTTTACCCCAGCACTGTACATCTGACAAATGCCTGGCTTGCTAAAGGATTGCATTTTGGCAAGGTAAGGCACTGTGAAAGCCAACACCTGCCCGCCCCCACTCCACTCCACTCCATTCCATCCCGTGCCTGGTTATGAACTGCCAAGCTGTAGCATCAATACCCTGAAAGGACCTTTCTTCCACACTTTTATACACTGTGTGGTTATCAAAAGACTCCTCAAGTACACTTGCCAATAGCAAAGGCACTTGGAGCATTCCACAAGGCAGTAATGAAAGGCATAACCACAAGTCAGGGTTTCAGCAAGGATTAGTACTTCCCTTAGGCTGCCAACAAAGCCTTGAAAATTATATCTTTAAAAACACAGATTATGGCCTTGTTGAGGGGTTACAGCTGATATATGCAGTGGAAAAGAGAAACATATCAACTGCTTTCACCCATACTCACACAAAGGCATTGCTGGAAGGGGAGACACACGCTGGCTCCAACTGCTTTGCTCACAAGAATCTTTATAAACCATTGTTTGGTGCCCCACATTTCTACATAGGCTTTAGATAATATTCTTCTTTTCTAGTCCACAATACTTAGCTCACTGCTAGGCAAATCGCAACTTTCAGGACACACAGACCAGTTGAATGATTCTAATGGATATCTTACCCAGCTCTGACAGTGAGATTTGAGCTCAGTAGCTTTGCCCAGTCCCTAGAAAGGATAGCTTTGCACAGCTGGTTGTGTTTATTCAGACCAGGTGTCTCTTCCCCACCCCAAAGCATGTTTTCCTGCAGACTATGAATGTCTAGTCTGATAACAATATGCAATGTGTGTCAGGACAAAGATTAAACCTCAAACCTCCACATGATCCCAATCAGTCTGCTAACCTATGTTATTCCCTAAAGCATGTGTTGGAAAACTTAAAAAACAACAACAGTGCATTAAGGTTCCAATAATTTTTCTGTGGGAATGCCCTTAGGATGGGTAGTGGAGAAGATGGGGAGTGGAGGTGGGGGAAGTACAGGATGGCTTCCCATTCTCAAAGCCAAAAGCAGCTCTCACAAACAGCAGGCAAGGGGATGTGGGAGTAACAATCAGCCCACATGCCAATAAAAATCAACTTGCATGCTGTCTTTGACATGTGTATTGTAGGTCTCTGACCCCTGCCTAGAAACTGAGTTGGGCTTTAAAGGATGGGTAATAATATTGGTAATTCACTTTGATTTAGTATTTTTTATCACAATCCTGTGAGATTAGTATTGAAAATAACGTTATCCCCACTTAATCAGATATAGGGCTGTGTGGTTTTCACACAGTCACAGAGTTAGTAAGTATCTAAGGTAAGACCAGAGCCCAGATCTCCTTGAACCCTAAGTCCACCACTCTTTTCCACTATCCTAGATTGAGTACACAATGTAAATTGGAATTCCTTTCCACTGGTAAATGTACCTTCTAAATGAGAAGTAATGAAGCATAAACTAAGACGGCAACAATGAACCAACCTGTAATGAAGGTGTCAATATTGCTAGGATGTGCTGCCCACAGCACCCCCTCTCAATGATGTACTTCAAAGATTGATGTCATTCACTCACACAACCACTGGCTGTCATCCACAGGATCCCATATCTATTCTGCTTCTCTTTCAGGCTCACCTTGCCCCACAATTCTGCCTCCCACTTGATGCTTTCCCAGTCCCCTCATCCTCCTGACTAGATGAGGTTTGGTAGGTTGTTAGCTGTTTCACGGGGTTAGGCTGGGCACTCTGGAGAATAAGCTAACCCCTTTCCCAAGGTTACTATTACCTGACCAGTGTGGACTGTCCTCAGCCCAGAAATTGAAATGGTAGGCACAGGGACCCATACCACTCCTTTCTCCTGGGAGACCCATTTCACTCCTTTTACTCAAAAGCCTGGGGTTTGTCTCTCTCTGGGTTATCCAACATAGAATAAATTGTGTTCCAAGATCTGTTGCCCCATTCAACTGAATTTTCTCAGGACTCAAAATTTCTAGTTACAGCTCTCGAAATGAGAATGAAAAGGAAGGAACAACCTCAATGTGCACACGTGGAATTTTGTTATTCTATGCTCCAAAGCCTGCCCCAAGTTATGAATGTGGGTTTTTTCCCCCTCTATTGCCATAATTATCTTTACTTTGAGTTGGTATTGGAGAAGACAGAGGTGCCTGGTACATAGACAGCCATCCCAACCTCCCTTCAATATGAAGCAAAGATTATTTCAGATATTAAAAACCCAGAGATGTAAATCCAACCGCTTCCAGGGTGAAGCTGTGTTTTTCCTGTGTTTTCAGATGCATTCAGACTGAAACCATTTTACATATATACTCCTAAGCTGCCATTTCCACAAAGAGGAGTGTATGAATCTCTGGATCTTTTAATATGGATCCTCTTGTGTTCTGTTCTCTCTGCTATCATCCTTCACCAAAAAGAGTCAGCCGGAAGCCAGAGCCCCTAATATACCATTAGCTGTTATGAGAAGCAGGAAGAGCAATTCATTAAGAAGGGTTCAAAAGTACACTACAATTCAGCTCCATCCTTTGCTAGAAGTGAGGCTGCCCTAGCGTGGCATCTTCATTAGTGATGGAAACCAGTAGAATGCTATCTTCTGGGCATTCTTTACTAGGAAAGAATTCCAGTAAATACAAAACATGAAGAAGGAACAAATGTTCTGTCTTGGGATATGACAAGCTAAGAAGGTTGAACATTTATCATATGCTTTTCTTATATGATTAGAAAAATAAATTTGGATTCATAAACAAAATCTGAAAAAAAAAATCACACCAGACTGGTAGTGTTTAATACTTAAACGTGATGCTTTCTTGATGTCTTCATAGGATTCAAGTAAATAATATGTATCATCAGACCAATTCCTAACCTTTGGTAATTCAGCACCTAAGAGGAATGGAATCATGTCCAGTTCTCTTGTATGACAGGGAGAGATGGGAGAAAATTATTCTCCCCACTTTACAGCTATAAAAACAGAGTACTCAAGTAAGTTACTAACCATCCCTGAACAGCAATGCTGGGAGAGGAACTTAATAGCTTCTGACACCCAAGTCTAAAGGGAAGCTTACAGGCATTAATATCATCATAAAGCCCAGTCCTAATAAGGCTAAGGTTATACATTGTATCCCTGTCCGGGACAATTAGTTTCACTCTATTCTGAAGCCACAAAATGCCTGCCTAAATCTATCCAGGCAGCCACGCTGAAAATTTGTCCTTCTGACCATCTGGGAGTAGGATGGCAGAGAGAGAGTTTGTGTACATGTGTGGGTATGTAGGTGTGTTTGAAATATCATAGATAGATTGATACAAATCCATCACGAATGCTCCAAAAAGCAACTCAAAGGCCTATCCTACTATTAGTATATCAATAGTGTCATTTTTTTTTAACAAAGGTCTTCAAAACCAGGTGCCTTTTTATTTTCTCAGTCTTTTATTTTATTTTATTTTATTTTAACATTTTATCCCCCTCCATGTACTCAGCTACTCCGGCCTATTTTCTGCTCCTCACACGTGACACTAACATCTCCTTTCTATGTGCCTTTGCGCTGGATGTCCTTCAAGCCTGGAATGCTTGGCATCTGTGCCCCTGCCTCTTAGCTTCCCTGGCTTCCTTTGAGATGGTTCAAGTCCCAACTTCTACATGAGGCCTTTCCCAGTTCCTGCAGTTACTTTCCCTCTGAGATGACCTTTCATCTGCTCTACACATCTCTATCTTGTACATATCTAGTTGTTTCCATGTTGTCTCTCCATTAGAACATAAGTTCCCCACGGACAGAAATTGTTTCTGCCTTTCTTTGTATCCCTAGCACATGCCTGGCATGTAGTAAGCATTAAATAGATGCTTGTTGACTGACTGAGAAAATCTGCAACATACTCTAGTTTTGGGTTTTTGTTTAGTCATTTCAGTTGTATCCAACTTTCTTCGACACCATTTGGGGTTTTCTTAGCAAAGACACTGGAGTGGCTTGCCATTACCTTCTCCTGCTCATTTTACAGATGAAGAAACTAAGGCAAACAGGGGTAAATGACTTGCCCAGGGTCACACAGTGGGTAAGCGTACAAGGCCAGATTTGAACTCATGAAGATGAGTCTTCCTGGTTCTAAGCCCAGTGCTCTATTCACTGCTCCACCTAGCTAGCTGCCCACTTTTAGATTACAAATTACATAAATGATGACACTTCTACCAAAGTCTCACTATGATACCTCACTGAAATGCAGAGTTGACCTAGGTCCTGAAAGGCTATAAGCAAAGTACTAACTTTGACCTGTTAACAAGACAAGAAAACTTCAAGTACAGTCCCAGTTCTGCTCCCCCTAGTACAACAGCAGCTCCTTGAGGACAGTGTCTGCTTTACTGTTGTCTCCATATGGTCAGAGCCTAGTAGAATGTCTTATACATAGCAGGGCTTAATAAGTGTTTGCTGAATTGGATTCAATTGAGTTTTGCATCAGCCATTTAAATTTTTAAAAATCCTCTATCAGATGATGGATTTTGGAGGGTGAAGGACCATAGCATCTCATGAAACCGCTCTTCTAAAGGTTCTGAGAGAACTGAATCTACATCAGCAGAAGGAGTGCTCACAACAACGAAATCATGAGTCATTCAAATATTGAAGTTTAATAGACCGGCCTGCATTGCTGTTCTGTTCTCCTCATTAATGTTTTATACAGAGACATTTAAACAAATTTTCACTGTAAGAAAGAAATTCTTTTTCTGACTGGGCCAGTGATTTAACTGGTGCAAGACAGTGCTGTCAAACTCAAAGTGTCTTAGAAAGTCACAAACTAATATTATCTATATTATACTGTATTTTTATTTCTTTTGTTAAGCATTTCCAAATTACATGTTAATCTGGTTCAGGACACACTTGGGAGTGCTGCCGGCTGCCCAGTATTGAGTATGGCACTTCTGGTATAGAGAGCTCCTGGTAAGAACCTTCCTTCAACATCCTCTCTGCAGCTTACAGTCTTAGAGAGATACCTGGTACACTAAGGGGCAAGGTAACATGTTCTGGGTCACAAAGCCAGTGTGTCAGTGGCAGGACTTGCACCCCAATATTCCTGACCCCAAGGTCAACTCTTTATCTATTATGCCATACTGCCTCCAAATTAATTTTAATGGTTTCAAATCTGTTCATAAAGTGCATAAAGGAACGCTATGGGGCTCCAGGTGGCAATTCTTCTATTGCAACAAACATAACATATAGATGGCTGAACTGGGCACAACACCCACCATGCACTAATCTCCTATTCAGTACCATTGCCCCAGTCTAATTCCATAGATTCCTAACAATTTCTTCCCAATCTCATCAACTACCCCCATCAAATATTGAATCATATTGTGCCAGTAAATATTTAGTTTGTAGTTGGACTTTTAATTATTTAGATGATTAAATGTCTCAACCCTATTCAGTGGGCAACACTCTAACTAAAAGTGAGCAATTCAAAGATTCCAAATTTTGATGGCCTTTCCAGGAGCACCATAAACAGACCAAACCACTCTTCACATGGTCAAAACAAAACCAAAATCTCTGGGAAACAATTGCTCCTGATGCTCTAGCAACAGGCTTTTCAATACCCACAGAAGGAACAGCCAAAGTTTTCCTGAAGGCAGTCCCTGAAAGGCGCTACCTTAAGGGTTGGCCAGTCCTCAAAACAAGTCATAATAGACCACTATTTTTCTTCTTATTGACTGTAGCTTCCAAGAACATTCAGTATGATTGTCATTAGTTGATACCCTCCCAGTAAGAAAAGCTTCCCTCATATAGTATCTCTTGCTTAAAACCTAGTTTTCTATGAGGTCTCCAGAGAATCATGACCTTTCTTGTATGGTGCACATTTGCTATTCTAATAAAGCTAAATGAGGTCACCACTTTTTAATCAAAATTAGTTCATTTATCCATTTAAACCACATTTTAAAGCACCTATTACATGCAAGATAAATTATTTTGCTAAGCAAAAGGGGAGACAGAGATAAATAAAGGGATGGACCTTGTCCTCAAGAAGCTAACAATCTGGTAGAAAGGATGATATACAAAAACAACAACTATACAAAATGGTATGTAACTGCATAAGTACAAAATCCTATAAGAAGTCAAAATAATGAGAGAACACGTCTGATCCAAAGCATCTAATTGACCATAAACCAAAACATCTTATTGATCACTTGATATACGTGGATGACATCAAGCTATATGACTCTACCTAAATATGTATTAAACATCTCTTTCACCTCCTGGAATCTTTCTTTAATGTTATCAAAATATCATTTGGACTTGATAAGTATATAATTCCTAATATATGCCAAGATAGAGACCAAAAGCTTCAAGCTTGAATCCAAAGGTCACAATTAACCAATGGATGAAGGCAACACCTACAAATAAATACAATGATGTCCTTGAAGCAAACAAATCTAACATAAAGACATTAAAAAAAAAGTTGTAGCTAAATACATTAAGAGTCTTATGGTATACAGAAATCAAACCTGAATGAAAAGTACACATTTAAAGAAATTAACATCTAGGAAACACTAGCCTTAATGCATACTTTCTGAACTGTAAAATGAACCATAAGAGATATGGAAAGTATCCTAGCAAAAAACCCATACAATATTAATGAAAACTCTAATGTTCTCCCTCATACCCCTCAGAAAGGAAGTTAACAAAAAAGAAAACTGACAAATGCTAGAGGGGCTGTGGGACAAAGTTACATTAATGCACTGTTGGTGGAGCTGTGAACTGGTTCAGCCATTCTGGAAAGCAATTTGGAACTATGCCCAAAAAAGCTATTAAGCTGTGCATACCCTCTGACCCAGTGATACCACTACTGTGTCTATTCCCTAAAGAGATCAAAGAAAGAGAAAAAAGACTCATACGTACAAAAATATTTATAGAAACTCTGTTTGTCGTGGCAACAAATTGGAAGCTAAGGGGGTGCCCATTAATTAAGGAATGGCTGAACAAGTTAGGGTATATAAATGTGATGCAACACTGTTGTGCTATTTAAAAAAATGATAAAAGGGATGGTTTCAGAGAAACCTGGGAAGACTTGTAAGAAATGATGCAAAGTGAGGTGAGCAGAACCAAAAGAGTATTCACTCAATAATAACACATAGTAAAGATGATCAACTTTGAAAGACTTAGAACTTGATAGTCACAATGACCAACCATGATTCCAGAAGTCTCATGATGAAACAAGTTACTCACTTCTTGATAGAGAGGTGATGGGTTCAGAATACAGATTAAGTAATAATTTCTTTTGGACATGCCATGGGCATTTTTTCTGGTTGACTATACATATTTGTAATAAAAGTCTTGAGGTAGGGAGTACAGGTGAAATGGTGGGGGAAGTAAGGCAAATCTTCATTTTAAAAAAAATTCCAAAAAAAAATTAATGTCTCTCAATACCACTACTATTTCCATACCTCGAAGACATTGAAGAAAGAGGTAAAGGACCCATGTGTACAAAAATATTTACAATAGCTCTTTTTGTCATAGCAAAGAACTGGAAACTAAGGAGATACCCATCAATTGGGAAGTGGCTGAACAAGTTATGGTACATGATTGTGATAGAATACTACTGTGCTGTAAGAAATAAGCAAAGCGATGTATGAACTCAAACAAAGTAAAGTAAGCAGAACCAGGAGAACAATTTATACAATAACAGCAATATTGTGAAGATAATTAATTATAAAAGACTTAGTTACTCTGATCAACACAATGACCCATCACAATTCCAAAGAACTCATGATGAAAAATGCTATCTACTTTCAGATACAGAACTGATGGACTCAGAGTGCACACTGAAGCATATTTCATACCTCTTTCTTTTTCTTCCTTTTTTTCCCCCTCAGAACATGGCCAAAGCAGAAATTCATTTTGCACAATTTCATATTTGTAATGGGTTTTGTATTTCTTGCTCTCTCAATGGGCAGAGGAGGGGGTAAATATAGTGTCCACTAGCCTAAGGAAGCTTTAAAGATTGGCATAAAATATATGATAAATAATTCAGAAACCTATAAAGAAAATATTCCTAGAACAAGCAAATATCACTTCATTGAGCAACAGTAAAGAAAGATAATGGGTATACACCATTGGATTGGTTGAATATAACCATAAATGGCTTGGCTCTAAGAGAAGGCTATTAAATAATAAAGATATAAGAGTGGAATCCAAAGGCCCTCCCTGAGCAACATCTACCTGAACTTGATGTATAATTTGTTTACTAAGAAACACACAATAAATGGCTGTTGTGCTGTTTTATGTTTTAAAATGGAGAATTCACTAATGGCAATTCAGGACCAGGTCATTGCCACCAGAAGTTATAGAAGAGTTATCCTTCAGGAAGCTATACATATTAATTGATACAGATCATGCAAAGAAATGAAGGAATCTGTGAAATATATCATTGCAGGCGACAAAATTTTAGTATCTATTAGACACCTGGATAAACATGATCAGATAGCTAGAATTATATACAAGAAGCTTGCTCTCTTTTATAAATGAACAGACAGCAAATACCCTTATTACAAATACAAAACAAGAAATATCCTTGAGAATTCTATAATTAAATTACATTAGAACCAAAGCATCATTACAGACAGAACTGCAGCCCCTGACCTCCTAGAGATAAAAATTTAAGATCAATGTTTTTAATAGAGGTTACCATACCAAATACTCATCTGTTCCAAATTCAAACTATATGGACTGAAATATACAGATACTTTCAAAATATAGAGACTTATAAGAAGAAATGAAAACATATAGGAACAGGACCAACCACTCTTCATCCCTATCAGTCTGTCAGATACGGGCATTGTTCGAAAGATGCTTTAAGTGAATCTACAAAGCATGAGTTTGGATCCCAATACTCTTACTCAATTAAAAAAGTCAGCCATTTTTATCCACCTGTTCAACAGTCCATTAAAAAATAAGAGACATTAAAAAATAAGAGAATAATAGCAGGATAGAAACTTATCCTCAGGCCATTTTCCATCTCTACCCCATCAAAATAAAATGATAAAACTGAACTTTATAAAAACAGAGGTTAAAGGTGGCAGCTAGGTGGCACAGTGGATAGAGCACTGGCCTGGATTCAGGAGGACCTGAGTTCAAATCCGGCTTCAGACACATAACACTTACCAGCTGTGTGACGCTGGGCAAGTCACTTAACCCCATTGCTTAACCAAAAAAAAAAAAGGTTAAAAAATTAGATAATAACACCAAAAATTAAATCATATTACTATGATATTTTCCTAGATTTGTTCTTTTTTTAATGGAGAGATGAAAATTGCACTTGGAGAGATGAATTAATGCCTTCAGATCACAGGGGTACAATTAATGAGTTAAAAAAATAATTCATTACGTGCTACCTCTTGCATGACCTTTAATGCATACCTTCCCCCTTCATCCCCTACAGTGGGCTGAGGTGATACTAAAGGAGCTCATTCACTTTGCAAGTCCAAGCCAATGTTTTCCTTCCTATCTCCTTTCTGTCCTGCTTTTGGGGCATGTTGGTTTGAGATATCAAAAATTTTATTGTGCACCTAACCCAGTTTGTTACAAATAAAGGAGAGCTAGTGGAATCACATATCTGTCTGGGTTATATAAATGGCAATATTGTAAAACAAAAGAAAGAATACCCTGTAGATGTAAAAGTGCTTACACATTAGGAGAACTCAATTTATAAAACAGTCAAACTAATCTGGATTATTTCAACAGCCTACTGGTGGGTCTGCCTTCCAAAAGTCCCTCCCCACTCCAGTCCATCACCATTCAGTCACTAAAGTGATTTTCCTAAAGCATAGGTCCAATCATGTCATGCCCTCCCTCACACACACATTCAGTAACTCCAGTGGCTCCCTACTGCCTCCAGGATCAATATAAAATGATCTACTTGGCATTCCAAAGCCCTTTATAACCTATGTCCCTCCTGCCTTTTCAGTCTTCTTACATTTTACTCCCCAACACATACTCTTCAAATCCAGTGACACTGGCTTCCACGCTGTCCCACCAACAAAACACTCCATTCTCTGGCATTTTTTCTGGCTGTCCCCAATGTCTTGAATGCTCTCCTTTCTCCACTCAAACTACTGACCTCCCTGACTTCCTTTAAGTTCCAATTAAAATCCAACCTTCTGTAGGAAACCTTCCCCAACCCTTCATTCCAGAAGCTTCCCTCAATTAATTATCTCCTAATTATCTGCATATAGCTTGCTTTGTATGTATTTGTTTGCACTAGGCCCCCTCATTAAATTGTAAGCTCCTTGAGGGCAGGCATAATCTTTTGCCCCCTTATGTATTCCTAGTGGGTAGCATAGTGCCTGACACATAGTAGGTGCTTAATAAATGTTGGTTGATATCTCAGTGATCAAGAGCCTCTCAAAAAAGTAATAAAACATGAAGTCCAAAAGCACAGCTATAAAGAGACATTCAGTCAGATTTGAAGCAGGCAAATTTGGGGATATGTTATTAAGAATCTAGTCAGAAAAGGCTACTGGAAATTAAGTATTAAAATATACCCAAGTGAGTTTGAAGGCAGGCTAAAAAGGTCCAAAGTGAATTAAAGAGAAGAGAGAAGGAAGGGAACTCATGAAGATTGTTACACGACCTCTAACTTTCATAAAGTAAAAGAAAAGATTGGATCTTATTTGCAAAAAGAAAAATAGGTGGGAACATGGAGAAATCATAGGATTTAGAAGTGGAAAGGGCCTTAAAGATCACAGGGTTCAACCCCCTCGTATTATAGGTAAGAAAACTGAGACACAAGAAGATTAAACAACTAGCCCAAGTATTCACTGTTGGTAAAAGAACTAGAATTTGGACCGACCTACATACTACAAATTCAAATTCTAAAAACATTCCTCGAGGAAAACTCTAGTACCATTATGTTCATTTAACAGCTTAACATGGAATTTCTCTCTTAAAATACTTTTTTTGACATTTTGCCAATATTGAAAAAAGTTTTTCTATAAAATAAAGAAAATGTACACAAGCATGGACAAAAGCACCCCCAGGCACATCACTAGGCAAAAACTGGGTCAAGGATAATGTTTCTATAGGACACATTTATAATTAGATCCTTGAGGAAAAGAAAATTCCCTTTCTTTGATTACAAAGCAGAACCAGAAAGATGTATTTTAATATTTTCTTACAAGTAAAATATACCATATCTGTCAGTCAGTCAGTCAGTCAGTCAACAAGCATTTATTAAGCATTTACTATATGCTAGGCCCTGTACTAAGCAAAGGGAATTTAAAGAAAGGCAAAAACCCCCCCCAGGGGGTCCCTGCCCCCAAGGGACTCACATTCTAATGGGGGGGGGAGGGATGGTATATAACAACAACTATTTACATACAAGATATAGAGGGGTTACACGGAAGGTAATGTCAAAGGGAAGGCATTAGTGAAGAAAGAGGAAAGCCTGGGAAAGACCTTCTGCAGATGGTAAGATTTGATATGTCTTAGAGAAAGCCAGGAAAGCCAAGACGTGAAGGTGAATAGGGACAACATTCCAGGTCTATGGGCCAATCAATGCCAAGGCACAACATTGAGAGATGGAGTGTCCTGTGTGAGATACAACAAGTAGGCTCATGTAGCTGCAATATTGTGTACGTGGTAGGGGGTAAGATGTAAGAAGAATGGAAAGAGGCAGCTAAGTGGTACAATGGATAGAGCACTGGCTCTGGAGTCAAGAGGACCTGAGTTCAAATTTGGCCTCAGACACTTGACATTTATTAGCTGTGTAACCCTGGGCAAGTTACTTCACCCTGACTGCCTCAGGGAAAAAAGAAAAAAAGAATGGAAAGATGATGGAAAGGGACTTTAAAAGTCAAATGGAAGATTTCTTTTTGATCCAAGAGGTAACAGAGAGCCACGGGACTTTACTGAGTAGGGGAGGGAGATGTGATCAGACCTATTCTTTAATAAAATTACTTTGGTGGCTGTGTAGTAGAGGAATTGGAGTGAGGAGGGAGTTGAGGCAGGGAGACCAATTAGAAGGCCATTCCAACAGTCCAAGTGAGAGATGATGAAGGCCTGAAGTAGGGTGGTGTCTGTATGAGTAAAGAAAAGGGGAAGCACAGTCTATTTCAAAAGTCTTAGTGAAGTTGTAAGTTACTGAAGCTTAAATCCTTTCCTTATCTTTTCACTTTTCTGCCTTGTGTTCACACTTACTTACAGCTTCATGACACAAGGATCTTCCAATGCTCTTCCCTCCCATCTCCTGCCTCCTACTTTGTGGTCATTTTACATGGCCTATAAATCAAGGCAATTACAATCAAGAATGCTGCCTTACTAACTTGAGCCAAAGAGGGGGGGGTGTGGTATTCCTGCCATTTCTTTTCTCCACAACTGAGAGAAAAGAAGACTTGTGGACACCCTGTGTACAAGAGATATCTTAAAGATAGAAATGACAAGATACAGCAACAGATTGGAAATGTGGGATGAGTGAAAGTCAGAGGTCAATGTTGAACCCAAGGTCATAAGTGTGGATGACTGAGAAGATGGTGCTGCCCTTAACAATAATAGGAAAGTTGAAAAGAGAGGATTATTATTACAGCAGCAATTTCACAAGATTTTTAAACATCAGACCTATTCCAAAAGAGATGAGATTGTTGTTCCTATCTTATTATGGTGGGGGAAGGGAAGCTTTATTTGAATCACATCCTAACATAGATTAGGAAATAAGAAATCAACTCTAAAATGTTAAGAAAATGGATGCTACTGCCATTTTTTTTACACAAATATTAAATTCATGAAAAGCAGGGAGAGGTGACCAGCCTTGCAATCTGAAAGACCTAGGTTCAAATCCTGCCTCTCATTTCTTCTCACAATTTTGTCTACGGATTACCTGTCTCACCAGGTTAACTTAGTGCCAACCACAGTGCGAAAGATTCCAGGGGCAGCTAGGTGGTACAGTGGATAGAGCATCAGCCCTTAAGTCAGGAGTACCTGAGTTCAAATCCAGCCTCAGACCAAACACTTGACACTTACTAGCTGTGTGACCCTGGGCAAGTCACCTAACCCCAATTGCCTAAAAAAAATAAAAATAAAAATAAATTTTAAAAAATCAGATATGTATGGTTTTGGACAATCATTTAGTTGTTCATATTTATTCGTGCTTATTCAAATGTGACATTGCATTAATAGGCACTGTGATTAGCAGGCATGTCCCTCCTTATTATATAATTAGCTTATAATATATATACCCATGAAATGGATAACAAACATGGATAACTACTTTGAATTTCTACCCACAACCAGTACTCTTTTGCATAATAACATTTCTTTAAAAGAAATCAGTCAAGAGAGAATAAAAATTATTGGTGTAAGAAACTACTCATCATTCAGTCCATCTGCTCTTTAATCCTTGGAGAAAAAGGGAACAGGAAAAAAGAAATGAAAACAAATGAAAGCACCTACCACTGGGCCCATGAAGGTGACACCTTCAGCTATAACGTTTGTGAGCTGTTAGAATTATGGCTGGTTCTTCTTTCCATCTTTTCCTTTTTCTGCCTTGTATCCACACTTACCCATAGCTTCATGGGACACTCTTCTCTCCCATCTCCTTCTTTCTACTTTGTGGTTTTACGTAGCCCATAAATCAAGGCAATTACAGAATGGAATGCTTGCCTTACTAACTGAGCTGATGGAGTTAGCATGAGAGAACAAAAAGCACGCAGAAATGAAGCTTTTTGGGGGGGGGCAGCTAGGTGGCACAGTAGATAGAGCACCAGCCCTGGAGTCAGGAGGACCTGAGTTCAAATCCAGCCTCAGACACTTAACACTTACTAGTTGTGTGACCCTGGGCAAGTTACTTAACCCCAACTGCCTCACCAAGAGGGGAAAAAAAAAATTAAGCTTTATCTCTGTAATGGCTCCTCTGCTCTAATTCCACATCTTCATTCCAGCTGGTTATGTGCCTAATAATCCCTAAGAATTATTTCAAATGTACTGATGGAGGGGGATAATTGATCAGGGGGAAGGGCGGTCCAGAGGAGAGAGGCTTCTATTATCTTTCAAGGCCATCCATCCCCAGAGAATAAGATCCATTCTATTGATAACTAATGTAAAAAAAAAAAGTTAGATAATATCACTCCAATGCCTTTCTAATATTTTAAAACTATTCAGGAATTCACATATATCCTGTTTTTAATTTTTTTTAATGTGTATGTATATGTGTTTACACCCCCACTCCTTTTTGGCCAATATTTTTGTTCTGGGCAGCTTATGTGATGCCTTTTTCTACAGAATGTTTTTTAGCTAGGCAGTGCGCAGGAAGAGATTTATAAAAAGAATTTGGTTTTTGATCACTAATGTTGGCAGGATGTAAAACAGCATGCCTCTTTCACTGAAGAAGGTGGCATTTATGGAGAGGAAGACTGAAGAGGAATTTGTAGAAAATGAAGGCAGTAGGAATTACCAAAAGCCTGTGGCCATCTTTTAAGAGCACGTTCCTCACCTTGTTAAGGGGCTGGGAACATACAAGGAGGGATATATGTGACAAGGAGCAGGATTGCAAATGGGGTCCATCTTGCCAGGTCCATCTTCCTGGAATTACCAAAAAGTCAACTGTGTCACAATTAACCCCTTTTGAAAAGACTGTACTTTTCATAAAACTTTCTTGAACAAATTATCTATTGCCTCAAATTTTTTCCAAAAGAAAAAAAAGCAATGATAAAAATAACAGAAAATACATAACATTGAGAGGGAAGACATGGACTGCAATGGCCTTATTGTATACAATTTTCCTGTTCTTGTTTCTCTCTTGGTAAATTCAAGATGGCAAGATCAATACATCAATTAAAGCAATTAAATGATGAGTAGACCAAAGCAGGGCTGTTGGAAAGAGGGTCAAAAGAAAGACAATACCTCAAACTTCTCTAGGCAAGCATCTACGAATCAATCAAACAATTGACAGATCTATTAAGCATCCTCTCTGTGCTAGGTGTTCCAGAAGGATAAAAAATAAAACAATCCTGACTCTCAGGGAGTTTGCATTCTTCGGGGGAGACAAGATATACATATATAAGAAGGGCACTAGATGCTGCAGGGATCAAGAAAGGCATAATGTAGAAAATAGTACTTGAACTACATTGTAAAGGAAGAGAGGGATTCTATGAGGGAAGGAAGGAAAAAAGAAAGGAAGGAAGGAGAGAGGGAAGGAAGAAAGGAAAAAAGAAGGAAGGAAGGAAGGAAGGAAAGGAGAAAGGGAAGGAAGAAGAAATTTTAAAGAATTTTAAGCATGGTGGATGGCTGGAGAAAAGGAACAGAGATAGGAGGTGGAAGGCTACATGTGAGGAACAAAGAGAAGGCCAGTTTGCTTGGAATATACAGTGCTGAAAACTGAATAATGTACAAAGAGCTCTTAACTCTTTTACTCCTAGAACTCTTGCCCTAGAGCCCCTTATGTCCAAGTTGGTGGTGGCCTCAGTCATCTGTTATATCTAGCTTAGCTCTAGCCATCATTTTGCCAGCTGACTTGTCAGCTGACCCCACTTTCCTGTCCAGTTCCAGAACCCTAATCAAATCAACTCTGTCATTGTTCCTGGAAAGGGTATGTCAATCTATTCCCCTAAGGCTCTGCTCACCATAATGGTACCTTCTCAAATCAAAACACTCCTCTCTGGCCACCACTCGCCAAAATGTGTTGTTTCCCCAAAATGGAATGTGAGCTTAAGAGCAGGGACCATATTCACTTTCATATCTGTAATCCCAGCACTTAGCACATAAAACAAGTTTAATAAATGCTTTTTCACTCTTTCAATAATTCATTCATCATTCACTCATGAGGCTGAAAAGATAGGCTTAGGTCCAAGTTATAAAGAAGATTAAAATCCAATTTTGATCCTAATTTGATCCTTGAGGTAAAGGGAAGCCACTGAGGCAAACTCCAGTGAGTAGAGGTACAGCACAGTCAAATTGGTAGTTAGGGAAAATCACTTTGGCAGTGAAGAGGAATTGAAGCAGGGAGATCATTTGGGAGGCCAGAGAATAGTCCAGGCAAGAAGTATAAGGACCTGAACTAAGATCATAGGTTTATGTGAATAGAGAAGAGTCAGATATAAGAAATGTTGTAGAGGTAGAAACTGATTTTTCAGAGGATTGGATATACTAGGTAAACGATAATGGGAAGTTGAGGATAATACTGAGGTTACAACCTGGCAGACAGGAATAATGATACAAAAAATAATGATGCCCAATTTCTTTGAGTAACTGACACAATGTCAGGAAACATTCACACGGAGAGAACTAGGAAAAAGGCAAATTCTGCCAAACACCCTACAGAAAGACATATTTTTTGACTAAGAATCTGGGTTGGTTTATACAATATTAATGATATATGTATTTTTATTAACAGCATACTTTCTGAGAAAATAGCTTCATTATTTTGTAAGTTCTCATCATATAGGTAGAAATTAAAACAGAGATGAAGGGAATGTCATGACATTAATCTTCAGGGTTTTCTTCAGCAATCCCTGGTCAGTGGATCTGCCTTAGTTTCCATCCTCCACAAATACTCATTTACCTAGTACACTTCTTGACAGGTCTGGAATCCATCTGGTTTTTGTTTTGTTTTTGTTTTTATGTTCCATAAACTAGTACAGGCATATCTCATTTAATTGCACTTCACTTTATCACACTTCACATATATTGTGTTTTTTACAAATTGACGGTTTGCCTCAAGCAAGTCTATCAGCAGCACTTTTCCAAAAGCATGTGTTAACATCATACCTCTGTGTCACATTTTGGTAATTCTCACAACATTTCTAACTTGTTCATTACTATTATATCTGCTATGGTGATCTGGGATCAGTGATCTTTGATGTTACTATTATAATTGTTCTGGGGTGCCATGAACCACATCCAGATAAGATAGCAAACTTAATCAATAAATGTTGTGTGTGTTCTGACTGCTCCATTGACTGGCTGTTCCCTGTCTCTCTTCCTCATCTCAGGCTTCCCTATTCCCTGAGACACAACAATATTGAAATTAGGCCAACTAATAACCCTACAATGGTTTCTAGGTGTTCATGAGAAAGGAAGAGTCAATCAATGGAGTAAACTTCATTGTTGTCTTACTTCAAGAAATTGCCACAGCTGGGGCAGCTAGGTAGCACAGTAGATAGAGCTCTGGCCTTGGAGTCTGAAGGACCTGAGTTCAAATTTGACCTCAGAGACTTGAAATGTACTAGCTGTGTGATGCTGGGCAAATCACTTAAACCAGGATTGCCTCACCAAAAAAAGAAAAAAGGAAAAAAAAAAGAAATTGCCACAGCTACCCCAAACTTCAGCAACCACCACCCTGATCAGTCAGCAGCCTTTCACATTGAGGCAACACCCTCCACCAGCAAAAAAGATTATGATGTGCTGAAGGTTCAATCAATGCTTAACATTTTTTAGTTTTATTAAGTTATGTATATTTTTTTTGGACATGCTACTACTGCACACTTAACAGACTACAGTATAGTACAACCATAACTTTTATATGCACTGGGAAACCAAAAAATGTATGTCCCAGAAACTCCCAAAGCTCACCACTTGACTTTCTGTTGAAAAGAGTAAACATTATAGCTACTGGATTGTGACTGTTCCTGGAGTACCTTTAACATGCCTTGGAAGAGAACAGGGTGAATGTGAATGACCACCCATTCCACACCTACAGTTTGAATCTCCCTCACCATTATCACCACTACTCATCAATGTCTAATTTGGAATGGCTCAGATAAGATTTACTCCAATTTAGCACTGAGTGCTCCCAAGAAATTATATGCTCTTCTCCTCTGACCTCCTCCCTCAAATGTCATCCCTGGTATTGCATAATTATCCCTGAACATTGCAAAAATGCAAAGAATAAGCATGGTCCCAAAAAAAGAGACACAAGAAGTGATGCCCCAACTTCTCAGACTTCATGAAGTCTATCCACTGACTGACCCCTTTGGGGTTCTTGGACCTCATGTTAAGAACACCTGCCTTAGAACCATCTAACTCTTATTCTAGAAAGCCTGTAACTATGCTAGAAAAGATCTAATTTCTCTGGACTCTTTCAGAAAGATGTTGAACTAGGCCTTGGCTAGACCTCCCTGAATTCCTCTAGGCCTGAAGTCTCTCCACTCCCCCCAACCCTTTATCTGCAGTTGTACTAATGTGGCTGAGTTAGAACTGGATTTGCTTCCCAGCATAAAGAAAGATGTGAAGCAAAGAGAGTTATTTACTTCACTTATGGTCTCTTCAATATTAGAAACCCTTGATTAATGATCTCTTCCATACCAGTGAGTGAAATAACATATACAAAAGTAGCCTAAGGAACAGCTTGTTTTAATAGGCCAAAATTACACCTGTAAAACCATAATTTTGGCCAATCTTCAAATCCAAAACTGCAATGAGGTATCAGAGGTAGGTAAGGTAATCTGTTGATTTTATTTCCCTATCTAAACAATGGAAATTTTAATGACCTTCCATGCCTGAGGGTTTTCATAATAATTTTAAGAGTCTATTGAAAACATAAAAGTTTTATAAAGGTTAAATCATATTGTAAAGGGTATTTTGTTTTTTACTTCCTCTAAAATTTCTCTTAGTGCTATCAGTCTTGAAGGAATTTCCTGAAATACCTTGGAAAAATTCCTTTATGTAATCAAAGATCTCCATGCTTCACCTTGGTTCATGAAGGTCAGTAGTGCACATTAGTAGGTCTGATCCCTCAAGGAATGTAGGCAAAGATTTAAAGACAGCAGCAGGAGATACCATTTACTCCATCTTCCTGGTCAGAAGTAACATTCCCCTTATGTGAACTTCCAAAGCCCTTTGTATCTTTCTACTAATTGCCCTATCACACTCTATGGTGCACTATGCTTATTTATAGGAATAGGGGGCTGGATCCATGCTTTTACTAATAAAAAGAATTTCCAGATTAGGGAATACCCTTTACCAAAGCAAGTCAGCAACTTCTCTTCAACCTACTGTCTTAAGATAGTTGCCTATTTATAAACATACCTTAACTCCCCCTACTTAACATCCTATAAGCTCTGCAAGATCAAGAAATGCCTTATGTTTTTTAGGAGGGGTGGGAAATGATAGTATCACGCAAGTCTAGCACAAAGTGTTGTACATAATATGCATTCAAGATATGGTTGATGAATGAATGATAAAAATAAGAAATAGAATCCTTAGCATGAGCTTTTCACGACTTTATGTTTCTAGCGCTGACTATAACAGAACCATTGTTATGATAACATTCAAAAGCACTGGGAAGAACCAGTGACAATTTCGAAGATCTGGAGATTTTTTTCAGAACTATTTGAAATGCCGATCATAAGAAGCCCTGAATTGTACACTCCATCTAGCCCTGAATTGTATAAAAGATAGCAGACTGTCATAACTCAAGAGGCCCATATTCTGTACTTGATAGTAATGGCTCTTTTCTGCCATCCAAACCTCTATGCCTCATTTCTTTCTCTGTAGACTTCATACATTTTCTGGATTCTTCTACCTCTCCTAAGGGATCCAATTTTTTTTCTGCCATCTTTTCAGTCTCAATGTTAGTGAAATGGAATCTTTCTTTAGGTATTGCCTTACTACTACCAGATTTTTTTAAAAATCAGAAACCTAGGAAATTAAAAGTTTTATTTTTGCGTGAAAATTTTTTTAAAATCCTATTCTTCTGCTCTCGGTAAATTGTTTCTTTTCCATTTTTCCATTACTTTCTTGCAAAGATTTTTTTTTATAAATTGTTTCTCATTTTCCACAAATTTAATTTTTAAAAATAGTGCCCTTCCCCCGTCTCATTTACTGTTCTTATCTTAGATTAAATAGAAATTGTTCTCTTGGAAATATCTATTTTTAAATATCTAACAAAATAATTATAGTTGGTTTTTTTTTTAACGTTCAACTTACAAGGCACTGATTTAGCAATTGTTCAATCTGCGGAATTCAGTGGAAACTATGTGTTGAAGAAAACTGTGGGATTTGTGCTCACATATGCTTATGGTCTTATGATATTTATAGAGTAGGGAAGATTGCAGCCTCTGAGCTATCATTCTTTCCACCAAGCTGTTCAAAGATTTCCTATTATTAAATGTTTTTGTCAATAATTCTTTCTCTAACCCTCCTCTGGGTCCTTCCAAAAGATAAGCTTACAATTTTGCAGAGTAATAGCTTGCTAAATTCTGATTTGTCTCATGAATGTCTGTGTATATACATGGGTGGATCCACAATCACTTAAAATTAGGGATAGGGACTGTACCCGTGACTTCACTGATAGAAAGAACTCCCAGGTAAGGAAACTTCCTTCCCCAATGCTGGTTAGCCTCTGCTCTGCTGTCTACAGTCTTAGTGAGTTGACTATAGTACAAAGAGATTAAGCGACTTGCCTAAAGTTACACAGCCCATATACGTCAGATGGAGAGCTTAAACCCAGGTCTTCCTGCCTTCCAGGCTGGCTTTCTATCCACTACATAGGCATCAAACACAGAGCTGGTGGATCAAATGTGGTCCATAACTCTCCTAAGTATGGCTCAAACCAGATTAAAATGTAACTGGAAAATGTTTAATGACATAAATAAAAATATATAAAATACAGATAATACATTTTAAAATTAAATCAATATGTATCCTGCAAGGATCCTTAACATATGATTTAATGACTCTCATTTCTATTTAATTTTGATACCATGCTGCTTCTTGCCTAAAGGATCAATGGTCATGGAGTTAATGCTCGATACACTCTCCCTAATACTGTATATTTTCAATCAGAGACAGAAATACACAAAAATCCAAAACCTTTTTTTTTTCTGAAGCAACCTAGAACACAGCAGTACATGAACTGTTGCCTTTCCAATTGGTTACATGACAGCTTTATTGCAAAATAGCTTAGCAAAAGTGAAGGATAATTACTGTCAACCAATAGTGTTTCCAACATTTTTCTCTCACACACACACACACACACACATACACACACACACACACACACACACGATGTTTGCTTCCTGCTTACTTGATTACACATGACATAAAAATGCATTCCTTGCATAACTTATTTTGACCTTTCTATATGAACCAAATTAAATTGGTATTGGAGTCATATATCACGAGATGAAATAGATTTCCTTCAAACTTGGTTTAATGGAGTCCTACTACTTTTGAATTTCCAAACAACTTGCAGATCCTTCAAAGGTGCAGTAATTACATTCAGCTACTCACAATACAAGCCACAGAAGGTGAGATAATGAGTCTCAATAACATAATTGCAGAGACGTTGCCTTGTGATACATGTTGCTATTTGCAAGTGAACACATGAATCTGTCAGTAGTTCAACCAGAGATCTATTAAAAGTGAAGAATTTCACTGTGCCATGGAAGGGACTTTACTTTGAAAGAACAGTTGATTATATGTGACTCTTAGGAACAACTGGCAATTCCTAAAGAGGGAGATTAAACAATTAGCTGTTTTTTATCCTGACAAAAGAGATGGAGCTGGACAGAAGAGCCTGCCATTACCATCCTATCTTTAATCAAAGCCCAAAAAATAACCTTAAACATGTGCCAGATGCACATAGTAGGCACTTAACAAATGTCTACTGAACTAAATTCAGAAGCACCCATCATGCACAAAAAATTTTTAACAGCTGTATAAGGATAGATTAAAGTTGGACCAGCCAACTCTTCATCCCATATTTATAACTCACTTCACTTTCTTATTACTTTTGAACTTCTCATTGCCATCATTTCCTCTTTACCTTTTCCTCTTTTCATCATTTAACTCTGTTTTCACTATCCAAGGGTTACAGTGATTGGAACCATAGAAATAGAGTAGCATGGCATCTACTCAAAAGGAAAAAACTTAATCATAAAACAGATTCTTAAAGAGGAATATATTATTTAAGTGACTGCTACTCCTTAGTGGATAGATATAGATATGTTTTCCTAAGAATCCACATATTCTTGTTTATGATTACGGTTTAAAAAGAAAAACATCAACTGAATACAACCAGGGGAGGTGGTCCAGAGTGGTTCATCAACCTGAGACAGGATCATAACTGGAACTCATAGCTGAGAATAATCAAAGCTATTTGGTGCCAGTTGGCCTGAGGGTACAGCTCTTGAGTCAGCCCAACCAATGAATAGGTAGCTAGGACAAGACCACAAGGAAGTGCAGCCAAATCTAAAGTTCAACTGGTCTGAGATCAGAAGTCACAATACCAGGGACGTGAGAAGCCCAGTTGAGCCAGACATGGGCCCAAGCTGCAGGGCACAAGGTTAGTGCAAGTAAAACGGATAATTTACCATCAAGGACGAAGCTAGCCAATATTATCTGGCATTCAAATTCTGTTTCAGATCAAGCTCACCAGAAAAGGAATGATGATGCAAGATGAGATAAAGAGCAGCTTTCTAGGGGCCAGAGTATTTGTTGTTGTTAAGTCACTTAATCTTTATTTTTATGGAGTTTTCTTGGCAAAGATACTGGAATGGTTTATCATTTCCTTCTCCATGGTGCCCATTTTACAGCTGAGGAAACTGAGGTTAAGTGACTTGCCCAGGATCATACAGCTAGTAAATGTGTAAGGATGGATTTAAACTCAGGTCCTCCTGACTCCAGGCCCAAGATTCTATTCACTGCACCACCTCGCTGCCCAAGCCAGATTATGGTGATGCCCAAAGAAAAAGTGAAAAGTCATAAAACTTGAAATCTAAACGGTCAAGGTGGCTTTGTGCTCCAGATAAGAATGAAATTTTAGGAGGCAGCTAGGTGGCACAGTGGTTAGAACACCAGCCCTGGATTCAGGAGGAACTGAGTTCAAATCTGGCCTCAGACACACAACACATACTAACTATGTGACTCTGGGCAAGTCACTTAACCCCATTGCCTTGCCAGAAAAAAAAAAGAAAGAAAGAATGAAATTTCATCATCCATTTTAGGTAGGACATCCATTTTAGGCAGGACAAATACTAGGTCCTGGTTCCAAGACCAGTAGGATACAGTGAATAATTAATTCTATGGATGGGCTCACCTGGACATCTGCTTAGTCATGATGGAGAGCTATAGAAACAGATTCTAGACAACTGAGATACAGCAGGCTGGCCAACCAAACCCACAGTAAAATAACAGAACAACTATCAAAGATATGATTAAATGGGAAATTAGACAAAAGGGTATCTAGAATGAGAAAATCCAATTCCTTCTAATGGGTGCATAGGACAAAGATTAAACAATAAGAACTTTTGCCATATGAAAAACCTGAACCTTTAACTCTGTCCTCCAGCACCACACATGATTTCCCATCAGTACTTACACCTAAGGATTTGGTGAGCTAGCATTATCTTGCCACACCCACCTTCCCAAGGTCCTGGGTGATGAGAACCTAGAAATGTTAAGGGAAATGATGACCATGAGAACCAAGTACATGGTACAAAGTCCTTGAGTGCCAGGCTGGTTCATGCCACCCCTGAACAGCTTAGGGCAGTCCTGGGAGTACTGATAGTAGCTCTCTTTTTGCCAGGTCTGAGACCATATGGCACCACAGTATAATTGTTCCTGTCTATTCTACAATGAAACAATGGATTCTTATAATTTATAGAGATCTAGAGCTTGAAGGGACCAGAGAGACCATCTACTTCAACTTGTCATTTTACAAATGACAATAACAGGGTTCACAGACTGGCCCCAAATCACAGAGGCAATAAGCACTGAAGGTGGCATTTCAACCCAGGTCCTCTGACGCCAACGGCAGTCCTCCTTCTTCTGTACCCTACTGCTTCCACGATAAAAGTACAATGGTAACTACTGTAAGAAAAAGCAAACAAAATGAATACATTCCAGAGGAATACAGTGCCAGATGTACTAGCATTTCTCTCATTGTAAGCAAAACAAATACTATATGAATGAATCTTGATTTATCTATTTATCAAGATCTTTATGCTCATGATATAATATGGACTTTCTGATTGTTCCTTTTTTTTCCTTAAAGATTGTGTCTCTTTGTGGTAGCAAAGGACTGGAAATTGCAGGGATGCCCATCAATTGGCGAAAGGCTGAACAAGTTGTGGTACGTGATTGTGATGGAATACCACTATGCTATAAGAAATGATGAGCTCAATGATTTTAGAAAAAAATGGAAAGACTTCCACGAAATAACGAAGAGTGAAATGAGCAGAACCAAGAGAGCATTGTATACAGTGATAGAATACTGTTTTAAGATCAATTTTGAATGAATAAATTATTTTGTCTATTATAAATACCCAGATTAACTATAAAGGACATATGAAGAAAGATACTATCTGCACCCAAAAAACGAACTGACAAATGGAAGTATGAATAGAATAATTTTATACATACACACACACACACACACATGTATACACACACAGACACAGTAACAGACACACATGCACATATATAATTTGTGTCTAATGGTGGCCATCTCCAGGGCAGGGGGAAAGAGATTAAAAAAAAGAAAGAAATTTACATGGTAACTTTGTTGTATATTTAAAAGGAATAGACTTGCAGTTTCATGTGCAATTATCTTTTTTATTATACTGTGTTATGGAAATGCTTGTTTCATTCCATAAATTAAAAATAAATTAAATTTTTAAAAATTAAAATAAACCAGAGTCATCTTGAACCATTAAAAAAAAAATGGGTCTCGCTATCTCACCCAAGCTGGAAAAGTAGGGGCTACTCATGGTACCAATTCAACTCTGATCATGGGAGCTTTGATGTTCTCAGTGTCCACACTAAGCCCATTTGCCCCTCAAAAAGTTAGGGGCAATCTTGTGGCCCCTAACTCCCAAGGGCTCATCATGTTAATGACAAATTTAAAGCACACAATTTCACTGGCTTATTAGCTTACTGCTGCTCAGAACTCCTGAGCTCAAGATCTGCCAGCAGCAGCATACTGATAAATGTTTAACAACCAGCTACATAAAAGAAAAAAAAGTGCCCATGATACACTTTTAAGTTTAACTTGCATTATTAACATTTTCTCCATCACTTCCTTGAGTCCAGGCAATCAACAGAACAATAAATCAAGCTCTGATTTGTAGGTTTGCCAATTTTCAAGGTGCAAATGTTCACACTTGAAAATTTAATAGCCACCAAGAGCCAGCTCCAGCAGGCAGCCTCAGCCTCACAAGTAGCTGGGATTACAGGCACAGACCACTCACTATAGTTGGCCCCTGGTTATTCTTTAATAAAATGACTAATAACCTTACTTGATGGATGACTTAGGTATACTTTATTACAATAGATAACGGTTCTGAAAAGTTTTATGTGCAACTGAAATTTTGTAAATCAAATCATACTGTAGATGCATTAGGGGAATTCTGTGATGAATTCCTTTGTAAAGTGAAGAAGCACACTGCAATTTCCTCCTCACTTATCTGTCAACAAATCTAGTTTTTTTCAATTTGGGGGCTGGTTCCTTAGTGAGGTACAGTTACAGTCACTCCCAGAAACAAATCAATGTCCTCTAAGGAGTCCTTCTACCATAATTCAATGTCCTTTCTTTATACACACACACACACACACACACACACACACACACACACACACACACA